>NW_028270209.1:492900-799633 GCF_037043375.1 Chiloscyllium plagiosum | reverse complement strand
TCACACCCCTCTCTCTCCATCACCCCTCTCTCTCCCACCCCAATCTCTTTCACATCCGCCCCTCTCTCTCACACACACTCTCACACACCCTCCCTCTCTCACCACCTCCCTCTCTCCCACCATCTCTCTGCCTCTTTCTCATCCCCTCTCTCTCCTTCTCACTGCCTTTCTCTCACCCCCTCTCTCTCTCACCCCCCTCTCTCCCATCCACTCTCTGTCACTCACTCCCACCTCTCCCTCTCACCGCCCTCTCACCCAGCTCTCTCTCTCTCTCACCTCCTCTCTCTCACCCCCTCTCTCTCACCCCCTCTCTCTCACCCCCTCTCTCTCACCCCCTCTCTCACACCCCCTCTCTCTCACCCCCTCTCTCTCACCCCCCCTCTCTCACCCCTCGCTCTCTCACACCTCTCTCTCACCCACACTCTCTCTCACACCTTCTCCTTCTCACTCCACTCTCTCTCTTACCCCCTCCCCACTTTCTCTCTCTCAATCACCCCTTGTCTCTCACCCCCTCTCTCGCACACCTCTCTCTCACTCCCTGTGTCTCTCACCACCCCTCTCTCACTATCCCCTCTCTCAACCCCCTCACTCTTTCACCCCTCTCTCTCTCACCACAGTCTCTCTCTCTGTCCCATCACCTCTGTCTCTCACCCCTTCTCTCTCAACCTCTTCTCACCCCACCCCCTCAATCTCACCCCTCGCTCTCTCACCTGGTCTCTCTTTCTCACTCACTCTTTCTTTTTCTAACTTACACTCTCTCTCTTTTTCACTCACTCTCTTTCTCTTTCTCACCCCCTCTCTCTCACGCCCTCTCTCTCAACTCCTCTCTCTCTCCCTCAACTCCTCTCTCTCACTTCTCTCTACCCCCTCTCTTGCCCCCCACTCTCTACCCCCCTCTCTGCCCCTGTCTCTCACACCCCATCTCTCTCACTCCCATCTCACTCTCTCACCCCACTCACTCTCTCACCCCACACTCACTCTCTCACCCCACTCTCTCTCTCTAAGCCCGCGTCTCTCTCTCTCACTCCTTATTTCCCCCATCTCTCTCAACCCCTCTCTCTCAACCCCTCTCTCTCAACCCCCTCTCTCAACCACGCTCTCTCAACTCCTCTGTCTCTCAACTCCTCTCTCTCTCCCCTCTCTCTCCCCCTCTCTCTTGCTCCCATCCTCTACCCCCCTTTCCCGCGTCTCTCACATCCCCTCTCTCTCACTCCCATCTCACTCTCTCACCCCACTCTCACTCTCCTCCCATGTCTCTCTCTCTCCCGCCCCCTCTGTCTCCCACCCTTTCTCTCTCACACCCGTTCTCTCTCTCACACCCCTGTTTCTCACCTCCCCTCTCAATTCCTCTCTTTCACCCCCTCTCTCTCAACACCTCTCTCTCTCACCCTCTCTCTCCCCCTCTCTCCCCCCTCTCCTCCACACTCTCCCCCTCTATCCCCCCATCTCTCTGCCCCCTCTCTCTCCCCTCTCCCTCCCCCTCCCCTCTCTCTCTCCTCCTGTCTCCCCTCCTCTTTCGCCCCTCTCTCTCACACACCTCTCTTACGTCTCTCTCTCTCTCTCTCTCTCACTTCAGCTCTCTCTCTTCCCCTTGCGGTCTCTCTCACTCTCTCATCCTCTTCTCACACTATCTCTCTCTCCCTGCCTCTCTCCCTCTCTCTTGCCTCCCTCTCTCTCTTATCTCACGGTCTCTCTCATTCGCTCTCTCTTGCTCGTGCTCTCTCTCTCTTTCTGTCGCTCATGCTCTCTCTGTCTGGCACTCTCACTCTCTCTCTACCTCTCTCTCAGTCCACCCTACCTCCCTCACCTCTTCTCTCTCACTCTTGCTTTATCTCTCTCTCTCTGTCTGTCGCTCTCTCTCTCCGTCTCTCTCTCAGTATGCCCCCTCACCTCCTCTCTCTCAACCCATCTTTCTCAACCCCTCACTCCCCCCTCTCTTTCAACCCCGCTCTCTCTCACCCCTCTCTCACCCCCCCATCACCACCACCTCGCTCAATTCCCCTCACTCTCTGATCCCCTCACTCTCTCACCCCCTCACTCACCCCTCTCTCTTTTCCACTCTCTCTCTCAACCCTGTCTTTCTCTGTCAACCCCTCGCTCTCACCCCTCTCTCTCACACCCTCTCTCTCACACCTCTCTCTCACCCCCCTCTGTCAACACCCCTCAAACTCTCATCCCCTCACTCTCTAACCCCCTCAGTCTCTCACCCCCCTCTCTCTCCCCTTTCTCTCTGTCACCCCTTTCTCTCCCACCCCAATCTCTTTCACATCCCCATCTCTCTGCCTCTTTCTCCTCCCCTCTCTCTCCTTCACGCTCCCTCTCTCTCACCCCCATTCTCTCTCACCCCTCTCTCTCCCACTCCCTCTGTGTCACTCACTCCCACCTCTCCCTCTCACTGCCCTCTCACCCCATTCTCTCTCTTACCCACTCCCCACTTTCTCACTCTCAAACCCCCTTGTCTCTCACCCCTCTCTCTCACACCTCTCTCTCACTCCCTGTGTCTCTCACCACCCCTCTCTCACCACCCCCTCTCTCAACCCCCTCACTCTCTCACCCCTCTCTCTCTCTCACCCCAGTCTCTCTCTGTCCCATCACCTCTGTCTCTCACCCCTTCTCTCTCAACTCCTTCTTACCCCACCCCCTCTCTTCACCCCTCGCACTCTCACCCCCTCTCTCTTTCTCACTTACACTCTCTCTCTTTTTCACTTACTCTCTCTCTTTCTCACCCCTCTCTCTCACACCCTCTCTCTCAACTCCTCTCTCTCCCCCCCTCCCCTCTCACTACCCCCTCTCTTGCCCCCCACTCTCTACCCCCTCTCTCCCCTGTCTCTCACATCCCCTCTCTCTCACTCACTCACCCCACTCACTCCCTCACCCCACGCTCACTCTCTCACCCCACTCTCTCTTAGCCCACGTCTCTCTCTTTCTCACCCCTAATTTCCCCCCATCTCTCTCAACCCCTCTCTCTCAACCCCTCTCTCACCCCCTCTCTTTCTCAACCCCCTCTCTCTCTCAACCCCTTCTCTCAACCGCGCTCTCTCACCCCTCTCTCTCACTCCCCTCTCTCTCACTCCACTCAGACTCTCACTCCCCTTCTCTCTCTCTTACCTCCTTCTCTCTCTCAACCCCTCTTTATCTCAACCCCGGTCTCTCTCACTCCTCTCTCTCACACCGTCCTCTCGCCCAGCTCTCTCTCTCAACCCCCTCTCTCTCCCACCCCCCTCTCTCTCACCGCCCTCTCTCTCACCCCTCGCTCTCTCACCCCTCTCTCTCACACCTCTCTCTCACACCCTCTCCGTCTCACTCCTCTCTCTCTCTTACCGTCTCCCCACATTCTCTCTCAATCACCCCTTGTCTCTCAACCCCTCTCTCTCCCGCCTCCCTCTCTCTCACTCCCTCTCTCTCTCTTAGCCCTCTCTCACACTCCCTCTCACTCTCTCCCCTCTCTCTCACCACAGTCTCTCTCTCTCTGTCCCATCCCTTCTGTCTCTCACCCCTTCTCTCTCACCCCTTCTCACCCTACCCTTCCCTCTCACCCCTCGCTCTCTCACCCCTATCTCTCTTTCACACTCACGCTCTCTCTTTCTCACTTACACTCTCTCTCTTTTTCACTCACTGTCTCTCTTTCTCACCCCCTCTTTCTCTCATGCCCTCTCTCTCAACTCCTCTCTCTCTCCCTCTCTCTCCCTTCTCTCTACTCCCTGTCTTGCCCCCACTCTCTACCCCCTCTCTCCCCTGTGTCTCACACCCCTCTCTCTCACTCCCATCTCACTCTCTCACCTCACTCTCTTTCTCTTAGCCCACGTCTCTTTCACTCACCCCTTTTCCCCCATCTCTTTCAACCGCTGTCTCTCACCCCCTGTCTCTTTCAACTCCCTCTCTCAACCTCTCTCTCTCAACACCTCTCTCACCCCCTCTCTCTCCCACCCCCTTCTCTCTCACCCCCCTCTCTCTCACCCCCTCTCTCTCACCCCTCGCTCTCTCACCCGTCTCTCACCCACTCTCTCTCTCACACCCTCTCCTTCTCACTCCATTCTGTCTCTTACCCCCTCCCCACTTTCTCTCTCTCAATCACTCCTTGTCTCTCACGCCCTTTCTCTCCCACCTCCCTCTCTCTCAACCCTCTCTCTCTCTCACCCCTCTCTCTCAACCCCACCTCTCTCTCTCAACCCACCTCTCTCTCTCAACCCCCTCTCTCTCTCTCCCCTCTCTTTCAACCCTTCTCCCTAACCCCTCGCTCTCTCACACCTCTCTCTCACATTCCCTCGCTCTCTCACCATCCCCTCTCTCAAACCCCCTCACTCTCTCATCCCCTCACTCTCACACGCCCTCACTCTCACCCCCTCTCTCTCACCACCGCCTCTCTCAACCCCCCTCACTCTCTCATTCCCTCACTCTCTCACACCCTAAATCTCTCACGCCCTCTCTCTTTCTCAAACCCTTTCTCTCGCCCCTCTCTCTCTCTCACCCCTCTCTCTCCACCCCTCTCAATCTCTCACCCCCTTACTCTCTCACCTCATCAGTCTCTCACACACCCCTCTCTCTCACACACCCTCTCTCTCAGCCCCCTCTCTCACCACCCCTCAAACTCCCTCAATCCCTTTCTCTCTTACCACACGCTCTCTCTAACCCCTCACCTTCTCACCCCTCTCGCTCACCCCTCTCTCTCACCCACTCTCTCAATCACACCCTCCTCTTCTCACTCCATTCTCTCTCTTACCCCCCAGACCTACTCTCTCTCAACCACCCCCTCACTCTCACCCCCTCTCTCTCACCCCGTCTCTCTCACCCGCTCTCTCTTTCTCACTCACGCTCTCTTTCTCACTTACACTCTCTCTTTTTCACTCGCACTCTCTTTCTCACCCCCTCTCGCTCTCCCCCTCTCTTTCAACTCCTCTCTCTCCCCCCCTCTCTCTCCCCTCTCTCTCCCCCCTCTTGCCCCCCACTCTCTACTCCCTCTCCCCCTGTCTCTGACACCCCCTCTCTCACTCCCATCTCACTCTCTCACCCTCGCTCTCTCTCCCCTCTCTCTCACCCACTCTCTCTCACACACCCTCTCCTTCTCATGCCATTCTCTCTCTTACCCACTCCCCACTTTCTCTCTCTCAAACACCCCTTTCTCTCACCCCTCTCTCTCACACCTCTCTCTCACTCCCTGCGTCTCTCACCACCCCTCTCTCACCACCCCCTCTCTCAACCCCCCTCACTCTTTCATCCCCTCTCTCACCCCTCTCTCTGTCACCCCCTCTCACCCTCCTCCCTCTCTCATCCCCTCACTCCTTTCCCTTTCTCTCTTACCCCGCGCTCTCTCTCGAACCCCTCTCCCTCTCACCCCTCTTGCTCACCCCCTCTCACTCTTCCTCTCTCTCTCTCACCCCTCTCTCTCACCCCCTCTCTCTCTAAACGCCCCCCTCTCAACACCCCTCAATCTCTCATCCCCTCACTCTCTCACACCCTCAGTCTCTCACACCCTCTCTCTCAACCCCTCTCTCTCTCACATCCATCTCTCTCTCACCCCCCCTCTCTCTTCAATCCCTCTCTCACCCCTCTCAATCTCTCACCCCCTTACTCTCTCACCTCATCAGTCTCTCACACACCCCTCTCTCTCACACACCCTCTCTCTCAGCCCCCTCTCTCACCACCCCTCAAACTCTCATCCCCTTACTCTCTCACCTCATCAGTCTCTCACACACCACTCTCTCTCACCCCCCTCTCCCACCTTCCTCTCTCTCACCCCCCTCTCTCACCATTCCTCAAACTCTGATTCCCTCACTCTCTCACACCCTCAGTCTCTCACCCTCCTCTCTCTCAACCTCTCTCTCTCACCCATCCATCTCCCTCTCTCCCCCTCCCCTCTCTCTCTTTCACCCCTTTCCCTCCCACCCCAATCTCTTTCACATCCCCCCTCTCTCTCACACACACTCTCACACACCCTCGCTCTCTCACCCCCTCCCTCTCTCCCACCATCTGTCTGCCTCTTTCTCATCCCCTCTCTCCTTCTTGCTCCCTCTCTCTCACCCCCTCTCTCTCACCCCCTCTCTCTCTCACCCCCTCTCTCTCCCACCCCCTCTCTGTCACTCACTCCCACCTCTCCCTCTCAGCGCCCTCTCACCCAGCTCTCTCTCTCTCACCCCCTCTCTCTCCCGCACCCCCTCTCTTCCTCCCTCTCACTCTCTCTCTCTCACCCCCCACCCCTCTCTCTCACCCCCCTCAGTCTCACCCCCCCACCCCTCTCACTCTCAACCCCCCTCTCTCTCACACCCCCTCTCTCTGAACCCCTCTTTCTCACCCCTTGTCTCTCACCCCCTCTCTCGCACACCTCTCTCTCACTCCCTGTGTCTCTCACCCCCCCTCTCTCACCACCCCCACACTCATCCCCTCTCTCTCACCACAGTCTCTCTCTGTCACCCCATTCTCATCCCTCCTCCCTCTCTTACCCCCTCACCCTTCTCCCTTTCTCTCTTACCTCGCGCTCTCTCTCTCTATCCCCTTCCCCTCTCACCCCTCTCGGTCACCCCCTCTCTCTCTCTTACCCTCTCTCTCTCACCCCTCTCTTTCTTTCTCAACCCCTCTCTCTCTCACCACTCTCTCTCACACACTCTCTCTCACCCCTCTCTCTCAGAACTCTCTTTCTCTGTCAACCCCTCTCTCTCTCACTCCCTCTCTCTTACACCCCCGACCCCCTCTCTCTCACCTCCCCACCGCTCTCTCTCTCACCGCTCTCTCTTTCTCAACCCCTCTCTCTCAAACCCTCGCTCTCACTCCTCGCTCTCATCCCTCTCTCCCACACTCCCTCTCTCTCTCACCACCCCCTCTCTCAAACTCCCTCACTCTCATCCCCTCACTCTTTCACACCCTCACTCTCTCACCCCCTCTCTCTCAACCCCTCTTTCTCTCACCCTCCTCTCTCTCTCACACGTCTCTCTCTCTCACTTCCTCTCTCTTTCACCCCCTTGTCTCTCACCACCCCCTCTCTCAACCCCCTTCACTCTCTCATCCCCTCACTCTCTCACACCCTCAATCTCTCATGCCCTTTCTCTTTCTCAAACCCTCCTCTCTCACCCCCTCTCTCTCATTCCCTCTCTCACCCCTCTCTCTCACGCCCTCTCACACCCTTTTGCTCTTACCCTGCGCTCTCTCTAACCCCTCCCCCTCTCACTCACCCCTCTCTCTCTCACACTCTCTCAATCACACCCTCTCCTTCTCACTCCACTCTCTCTCTTACCCCCTCCCCACTTTCTCTCTCTCAATCACCCCTTGTCTCTCTCACCCTCTCTCTCACCCCTCTCTCTAACTCCCCGTGTCTCTCACCCCACTCTCACCACCCCCTCTCTCAACCCCCCTCACTCTCTCATCCCCTCTCTCTCACCCCTCTCTCTCTCACCCCCTCTCACCTCTCCTCCCTCTCTCACCTCCTCACCCCTCCCTCTCTCACACCCTTTCTCTCTTACCCTGCCCTCTCTCTCTAAACCCTCCCCTCTCACCCCTCTCGCTCACCCCCTCTCTCACCCACTCTCTCTCACCCCTCGCTCTCTCACCACTCTCTCTCACCCTCTCTCTCTCTCTCACCCTCTCCTTCTCACTCCACTCTCTCTCTTACCCCCACTTTTTCTCTCTCAATCAACCCTTCTCTCTCAACCCCTTCTCACCCCCAGCCCCCTCTCTCTCCACCTCTCTCTGCCCCCTTTCTCTCCCCTCTCTCTGCCCCCCCTCTCTCTCCCCCTCTATTTCCCTCTGTCTCTCACACCCCCTCTCTCCATCCCATCTCACGCTCTCACCCCACTTTCTCGCTCTCAACCCACGTCTCTCTCTCTCCACCTCCTATTTCTCACACCCCTTCTCTCTCTCACCCCTCTCTCTCTCACACCTCTTCTCGCTCTCATACCCCTTCTCTCTCACTCCATCTCTCTCACCACCCCTTTCTCAACCCCCCTCACTCTCTCATCCCCTCACTCTCTCACACCCTCAATCTCTCACACCCTCAATCTCTCACGCCCTCTCTCTTTCTCAACCCCTCTGTCTCTCTCACCCCTCTCTCTCTTTTATCCCCTCTCTCACCCCTCTCTCTTACTCCCTCTCACACCCACTCTCTCAATCACACCCTCTCCTTCTCACTCCACTCTCTCTCTTACCCCCTCCCCACTTTCTCTCTCTCAATCACCCCTTGTCTCTCAACCTCTCTGTCTCGCACCCTGTCTTTCACCCACTCTCTCTTTCTCACTCAAGCTCTCTCTTTCTCACTTATACGCTCTCTTTTTCACTCACTCTCTCTCTTTCTCATCTCCTCTCTCTCACACCCTCTCTCTCATCCCCTGTCTCTCTCACCCTCTCTCTCTCTCACCCTCTCTCTCCCCCGTCTCTCTCCCCCTCTCTCTCCCCTTCTCTCTACCCCCTCTCTTGCCTCCCACTCTCTACCGTTTCTCCCCCCTGTCTCTCACAACCCCTCTCTCTCACTCCCATCTCACTCTCTCACCCCACTCTCTCTCTCTTAGCCCACGTCGCTCTCTCTTCCCCGCCTCTGCCTCACACACCTTCTCTCTCACATCCCTTCTCTCTCACACCCCTTCTCTCTCACACCCTGTTTCTCATCCTCTCTCTCTCAACACTCTCTCTCAGCCCCCTCGCTCCCCTCTCTCTCTTCCCCTCTCTCTTTCCCCCTCTCTCTCACCCCCCTCCCCCTCTCTCTCCTCCTCTCTCTCTCCTCCTCTCACCCCTCTCTCTCACCCACTCTCTCTCTCACACCTTCTCCTTCTCACTCCACTCTCTCTCTTACCCCCTCCCCATTTTCTCTCTCTCAATCACCCTTTGTCTCTTACACCCTCTCTCTCACACCTCACTCTCTCACTCCCTCTGTGTCTAACCGCCCCCTCTCACCACCCCCTCTCTCAACCCCCCTCACTCTCTCATCCCCTCTCGCTTATACCTCTCTCTGTCACCCCTCTCACCCCTCTTCCCTTTCACCCCCTCAACCCCACCCTCTCTCACACCCTTTCTCTCTCACCCCGCGCTCTCTCTCTCTAACACCTCCCCCTCACCCCTCTCGCTCACCCCCTCTCTCTCACCCACTCTCTCTCTCACACCCTCTCCTTCTCACTCCACTCTCTCTCTTACCCCCCACTTTTTCTCTCTCAATCAACCCTTCTCTCTAAACCCCTTCTCACCCCCACCCCCCTCTCTCCCCTCCATCTCCCTCTGTCTCTCTCACCCCCACTCTCTCCATCCCATCTCACTCTCTCACCCCACTCTCTCACTCTCAACCCACGTCTTTCTCTCCCTCTCCACCCCTATTTCTCACACCCCTTCTCTCTCTCACCTCTTCTCGCTCTCACACCCCTTCTCTCTCACACCTTCTCTCTCTCACCCCTCTCTCTCTCACCCCTCTCTCTCTCACACCGACTCTCTCTCAAACACACCCTCTCTCTCACACCCACTCCTTCACCCCCTCTTTCTCACCCCTCTCTCACTCCCCTCTCTCTCCCCTCTTCCCCCCACCCCTCTCTCTCCCCTGTCTCTCCCCACTCTCTCCCCCTCTCTCCCCCCCTCTCTACACGCTTTCTCTCCAACCCCTCTCCCCCACTCTCTCTCTACCCCTCTCTCTCCCCCCTTTTTCTCCACCTATCTCTCCCCACTCTCACACCCTCTCTCACCACCCCGTCTTTCACCCCCCTCTCTCTCATCCCCCTCTCTCTGTCTCCCCTGCTATCTGTCTCCTCTCTCTCTGTCGCCCTCTCTCTGCCCCCTCTCTGTCCACTCTCTCTCTGCCCCCCCCTCTTTCTGCCCCCTCTCTCTGTTGCCCCTCACTCTGTCCCACCTCTCTCTGGCCCCCTCTCTCTGTTCCCCCTCTCAGTCCCCTCCTGTCCATCCCTCTGTCCCCTCTCTCCCTGTCACCCTCTCTCTCTGTCCCCCTCTCTCTCTGTCCCCCCTCTCTCAGTCCCCCCTCTCTGTTTCCCCCTCTGTCCCCCCCCCTCTGTGTCCCCCCTCTGTCCCCTCTCTCTGTCCCCCTCTCTCTGTCCCCCTCTCTCAGTCCCCCTCTCTCTGCTCCCCCCTCTGTTCCCCCCTCTGTACCCCACTCTCGCCCCCCTCTCTCTGTCCCCCTCTCTCTGTCCCTCTCTCTCTCTGCCCCCTCTCTCTGCCCCCTCGCACTGTTCCCCGCTCTCTGTCCCCCATCTCTTTCACCCTCTCTCTGCCCCCTCTCTCCCCCACTCTGTCCCCCTCCCTCTGTCCCCCTCCCTCTGTCCCCCTCCCTCTGTTCTCCCTCTCTCTGTTAGCCCTCTCTGTGCCCCCCCTGTCCCCCGTTTGTCCTCTCTCTCTCTGTCCCCTCTCTCTCTTTCCCCCTCACTCTCTATCCCTCTCTCTCTCTGACCCCTCTCTCTGTCCCGCTCTCTCTGAACCCCCTCTCTCTGCCCCCCCCGTCGCCCTCTTTCTGCTCCCACTCTGTCACCATCTCTCTGTCCCCTCCCTCTGTCCCCCTCTCTCTGTACCCCTCCCTCTGTCCCCCTCTCTCTGTCCCCGTCTCGGTCCCCCCCTCTGTCCGCATCTCTCTGCCCCCCCTCTCCCTTTCGCACTCTCTCTGCCCCTTCTCTCTCCCCGCTCTCTGACCCCCTCTCTCTGTCGCCCTCTCTCAGCCCCCTCTCTGTCACCGTCTCTCTGTCCCCCCTCCCTCTGCCCCCCCTCTCTCTGCCCCCCTCTCTCTACCCCCCCTCTCTGTCCCCGTTTCTCTGTACCCCCTGCTCTCTGTCCCCCTCGCACTGCCCCCTCTCTGTCACCGTCTCTCTGTCCCACCTCCCTCTGTCCCCCCTCCCTCTGTACCCCTCTCTCTGTCCCCTCTCTCTGTCCCGCTATCTCTGCCCCCCTCTCTCTGCCCCCACTCCATCTGTCCCCCTCTCTCTTTCACCCTCTCTCTGACCCCCCTCTCTCTGCCCCCCCGTCGCCCTCTCTCTGCTCCCACTCTGTCACCATCTTTCTGTCCCCTCCCTCTGTCCCCCTCTCTCTGTCCCCGTCTCTCGGTCCCCCTCCCTCTGTCCCCCTCTCTCTGTCCCCGTCTCTCGGTCCCCCTCTCTGTCCGCATCTCTCTGCCCCCCTCTCCCTTTCGCACTCTCTCTGCCCCTTCTCTCTCCCCGCTCTCGGAGCCCCTCTCTCTGTCGCCCTCTCTCGGCCCCCTCTCTGTCACCGGCTCTCTGTCCCCCTCTCTCTGTCCCCCTCTCTCTCTGTCCCCCTCTCTCTGTCCCTCCTCTCTCTGCCCCCCCCCGTCGCCCTCTCTCTGCCCCCACTCTGTCACCATCTGTCTGTCCCCTCTTCCTCTGTCCCCTCTCGCTCTGTCCTCCTCTCTCTGTCCCCCTCTCCCTCTGTCCCCCCTCTCTCTGTCCCCCTCTCTCTGTTCCCCCTCTGTCCCCCTCTCTCTCTCTGGCCCCCTCTCTCTGTTCCCCCCTCAGTCCCCCCCTGTCCCCTCTCTCTCTGTCCCCCTCTCTCTCTGTCCCCCTCTCTCTCTGTCCCTCCTCTCTCAGTCCCCCCCTCTATTGCCCCCCTCTGTCCCCCCTCTCTCTCTCTCCCTCTCTCTCTCTGCCCCCTCTCTCTGCCCCCTCGCATTGTTCCCTGCTCTCTGTCCCCCCATCTCTATCGCCCTCTCTCTGCCCCTCTCTCTCCTCCACTCTGTACCCTCCATCTGTACCCCTCCCTCTGACCCCTCCCTCTGTCCCCCTCCCTATGTTCTCCCTCTCTCTGTCCCCCTTTCTCTATCCCCCCCTCTCTGTCCACACCCTCTGTCCCCCTCTCTCTGCCCCCCCACTCTGGGCCCCCATCCCCCTTTGTCCTCTCTCTCTCTGACCCCCTCTCTCTCTGTCCCCCTCTCTCTCTCCCCCTCTCTCTCTGACCCCCTTTCTCTCTGTCCCCCTCTCTCTCTGACCCCTCTCTCTCTGTCCCCCTCTCTCTCTGTACCCCCCTCTCTCTATACCCCCTCTCTCTCTGTCCCCCCCTCTCTCTGTACCCCCTCTCTCTGTCCCCCTCTCTCTATCCACCTCTCTCTCTGTCCCCTCTCTCTCTGCCCCCCTCTCTCTGCCCCCTCGCTCTGTTCCCCGCTCTCTGTTCCCCCATCTCTATCGCCATCTCTCTGCCCCCTCTCTGTCACCGTCTCTCTGTCCCCCCCTCTCTGCCCCCTCTCTGTCACCGTCTCTCTTTCCCCCGTCTCTCTGTCCCCGTCTCTCTGCCCCCTCTGTCACCCTCTCTCTTTCCCCCCTCTCTCTGTCCCCTCCTCACTGCCCCCTCTCTGTCACCGTCTCTCTTTCCCCCCTCTCTCTGTCCCCGTCTCTCTGCCCCCTCTCTCAATCCACCCTCTCTCTGTCCCAAACCTCTGTCCCCCCCTCTCTGTAGCCCTCTCTCTGCCCCCTCTCAGTCACCATCTCTCTGTTCACCCGTCCACCCCTCTCTGTCGTCCGCTCTCTGCCCCCTCTCTGTCACAGTCTCTCTGTCCCCCTCTCTCTCTGTCTTCCCCTCTCTGCCCCCCCTGTAGCCCTTTCTCTGCCCCCTCTCAGTCACCATCTCTTTGTTCACCCTCCGTCCACCCCTCTCTGTCCCCCTCTCTCTGTCGCACTTTCTGTCACCGTCTCTCTGTCGCTCTCTCTGTCCACCTCTCTCTCTGTTCCCATCTCTCTCTGTCCCCCCCTCTCTGTCCCCCACTCTCTGTCCCCCCACTCTGTCCTCGCACACTCTGTCCCGCTCTCTCTTTCCCCCTCTCTCTGTCCCCCTCCCTCTGTCTCCCCTCTCTCTGTAGCCTCTCTCTCTTTTCCCCCCACTCTCTGTCCCCCTCTCTCTCTGTTCCCCCTCTCTCTGACCCCCTCCCCGCTCTCTGACCCCTCTCTCTGTCCCTCTCTCTCTGTCCCCCTCTCTCTGTCCCCCTCTCTCTGTCCCCCTCTCTCTGTCGCCATATCTGTCACCGTCTCTCTGTCACTCTCTCTCTGTCCACCCCTCTCTCTCTCCCCCCTCTCTCTGTCCCCCTCTCTCTCTGCCCCCTCTCTGTCCCCGCTCACTCTGTCCCCCTCTCTCTCTGTCCCCCCTCCCTCTGTCGCCCTCTTTCTGACCCCCTTTCTCTCTGTTCCCCCTTTCTCTGTCCCCCTCTCTCTTTCGCCCTCTTTCTGACCCCCTCTTTCTCTGTCCCCCCTCTCTCTGCCCCCTCTCTCTGCCCCCTCCCATTCACCATTTCTCTGTCCCCCCCTCCCTCTGTCCCCCTCCCTCTGTCCCCCTCTCTCTGTTCCCCCCTCACTCTGACCCCCTCACTCTCTGTCCCCCTCTCTCTGTCCCCCTCTCTCTGTCGCCATATCTGTCACCGTCTCTCTGTCCCTCTCTCTCTGTCCCCCCTCTCTCTGTCCCCCCTCTCTCTGTCCCCCTCTCTGTCCCCCCTCTCTCTGTCCCCCCTCTCTCTCTGTCCCCCCTCTCTCTGTCCCCCCTCTCTCTGTCCCCCCTCTCTCTCTGTCCCCCCTCTCTCTCTGTCCCCCCTCTCTCTGTCCCCCTCTCTGTCCCCCCTCTCTCTGTCCCCCCTCTCTCTCTGTCCCCCCTCTCTCTGTCCCCCTCTCTCTGTCCCTCCTTCTCTCTGTCCCCCCTCTCTATCCCCCTCTCTCTGTGCCACTCTCTCTGTTCACTCTCTCTCTGTCCCCGTGCTCTCTCTGTCCGCATCTCTTTCTGTCCCCCCTCTCTATCCCTCCTCTCTCTGTCCCTCTCTCTCTGTCCCCCTCTCTCTCTGTCCCCATCTCTCTGTCCCCCCTCTCTCTGTCCCCGCTCTCTCTGTACCCCGCTCTCTGTCCCCATCTCTCTCTGTCCCCCCCTCTCTGTCCCCATCTCTCTGTCCCCCCTCTCTCTGTCCCCCTCTCTCTGTCCCCACTCCCTCTGAGCCCCTCTGTCTTCTCCACTCTCTGTCCCCCTCTCCCTGTCCCCTCTCTGTCCCCCTCTCTCTGTCCCCCTCTCTCTGACCCTCCTCTCTCAGTGCCCCCTCTCTCTGCCCCCTCTCTCCCCCACTCTCTCCCCCATTCTCTCCCCCAATCTGTCCTCCCCTCTCTGTCCCCCTCTCTATGTTGCCCTCTCTCTTTCCCCCTCTCTCTGTGCCCCCTCTCTCTGCCCCCTGTCTCCCCCACTCTCTCCCCCATTCTCTCCCCCACTCTGTCCTCCCCTCTCTGTCCCCCTCTCTATGTTCCCCTCTCTCTGTCCCTCCTCTCTCTGTCCCCCTCTCTCTGTAGCCCTCTCTCTGTCCCCCTCTCTATGTTGCCCTCTCTCGGTCCCACTCTCTCTCTGACCCCCTCTCACTGATGCCCTCTACCATCCCCTCTCTCTGCCCCCTCTCTCCCCCACTCTCTCCCCCATTCTCTCCCCCACTCTGTCCTCCCCTCTCTGTCCCCCTCTCTATGTTGCCCTCTCTCTGTCCCTCCTCTCTCTGTCCCCCACTCTCTGTAGCCCTCTCTCTGTCCCCCTCTCTATGTTGCCCTCTCTCTGTCGCACTCTCTGTCTGACCCCCTCTCAGTGATGCCCCACTCTCTGTTCCCCTCTCTCTGTCCACCTCTCTATGTTGCCCTCCCTCTGTCCCACTCTCTCTCTGATCCCCTCTCACTGATGCGCTCTACCTATCCCGCTCTCTGTCCCCCGCTTTCTGTCCCCCTCTCTCTGTTCCCCCCGCTCTCCATCCCCCTCTTTCTATGTCCCCCCTCTCTGTCCCCCCTCTCTCTGTCCCCCTCTCTCTCTGTCCCCCTCTGTCTGTCCCACTCACTCTCTGTCCCCCGTCTCTGTCCCCCTCTCTCTCTGTCCCCCTCTCTCTCTGTCCCTCTCTCTCTGCCCCCCCTCTCTCTCCCACTCTTTCCCTCTCTGTCTCTGTCCCCCTCTCTCTGGCCCCTCTCTCTCCCCCGGTCTCTGTCCCCCTTTCTCTTGCGCCCTCTCTCTGCCCACTCTCTGTCCCTCTCTCTCTGCCCCTCCTCTCTCTCCCACTCTGTCCCCCTCTCTCTGTCCCCCTCTCTCTGTCCCCCTCTCTCTCTCTGCCCCCCTCTTTCCCCCCTCTCTCTGTCCCTCCTCTCTCTGTCCCCCTCTCTCTGTCCCCCTCTCTCTGCCCCCCTCTCTCTGTCCCCCTCTCTCTGTCCCTCCTCTCACAACACCCCCTCTGTCGCCCTCTCTCTGCCCCTACTCTGTCACCATCTCTCTGTCCCCTATCCCTCTGTTCCCTCTCGCTCTGTCCCCCTCTCTCTGTCACTCCTCTCTGTCCCCCCTCCCACTGTCCCCCTCATTCTGTCCCCCTCTCGCTGTCGCCTTCTTTCTGACCCCCCTCTCTCTGTGCCCCCCTCTGTTTCCCCTTCTCTCTGCCCCCTCCTAGTCACCATCTCTCTGTACCCCTCCCTCTGCCCCCTCTCTTTGTCTCCCCTCCCTCTGTCCCCCACCCTCTGTCCCCCTACCTCTGTCCACACCTCTCTGTCCCCCTCTCTCTGTCGCCCTCTCTGTCACCGTCTCTCTGTCCTCCCTCGGTCTGTCCCCCCCTCTCTCTGTCCCCCTCTCTCTCTGTCCCCCTCCCTCTGACCCCCTCTCTCTGTCCCTCCTCTCTCTGTCCCCCTCTCTCTGTCCCCCTCTCTCTGCCCCCCTCTCTCTGTCCCCCTCTCTCTGTCCCTCCTCTCTCTGTCCCCCTCTCTCTGTCCCCGTCTCTCTGCCCCCCTCTCTCTGTCCCCCTCTCTCTGTCCCTCCTCTCACAACACCCCTCTGTCGCCCTCTCTCTGCCCCTACTCTGTCACCATCTCTCTGTCCCCTATCCCTCTGTTCCCTCTCGCTCTGTCCCCCTCTCTCTGTCACTCCTCTCTGTCCCCCCTCCCACTGTCCCCCTCATTCTGTCCCCCTCTCGCTGTCGCCTTCTTTCTGACCCCCCTCTCTCTGTGCCCCCCTCTGTGTCCCCCTCTCTCTGCCCCCTCCTCGTCACCATCTCTCTGTACCCCTCCCTCTGTCCCCCTCTCTTTGTCTCCCCTCCCTCTGTCCCCCTCCCTCTGTCCCCCTACCTCTGTCCCCCTCTCTCTCTGTCGCCCTCTCTGTCACCGTCTCTCTGTCCTCCCTCGGTCTGTCCCCCTCTCTCTGTCCCCCTCTCTCTGTCCCACCTCTCTGTCTCCCTCTCTCTGCCCCCTGCCAGTCACCATCTCTCTGTCCCTGCTCTGTCCCCACTCTCTCTGTCCCCCTCCCTCTGTTCCCCTCTCTCTGTTCCCCTCTCTCTGTCCCCCCTCTCTGTGCCCCCCTCTTTGTCTCCCTCTCTCTGTCGCCATATCTGTCACCGTCTCTCTGTACCTCTCTCTCTGTCCACCCCTCTCTCTGTCCCCCTCTCTCTGTCCCCCTCTCTCTGTCCCCCCTCCCTCTGCCCCCCTCCCTCTGTCCCCCTCTCTCTGTCCCCCTCTCTCTGTCGCCCTCTCTGTCACCGTCTCTCTGTCCTCCCTCGGTCTGTCCCCCTCCCTCTGTCCCCATCTCGCTCTGTCCCCCCTCTCTCTATCAACCCCTCTCTGTCCCCCTCTCTCTGTCCAGCCTGTCTGTCCCCGACCACTCTGTCCCCCTCTCTCTGTCTCCCCTATCTATGCCCCCACTCTGTACCCCTCTCTCTCTGTTCCCCCTCTCTCTGTCCCCCTCTCTCTGTCCCCCTCTCTCTGTTCCCCTCTCTCTGTCGCCATATCTGTCACCGTCTCTCTGTACCTCTCTCTCTGTCCACCCCTCTCTCTGTCCCCATCTCTCTCTGTCCCCCCCCCCTCTATCAACACCTCTCTGTCCCCCCTCTCTGTCGCCCTCTCTCTGCCTACCCTCCCTCTGTCCCCCTCCTTCTGTCCCCCTCTCTCTTTCACCTTCTTTCGGACCCCCTCTCTCTCTGTCCCCCCTCTCTGTCTCCCTCTCTCTGCCCCCTCCCAGTCACCATCTCTGTCCCCCCTCCCTCTATCCCCCTCCCTCTGTCCCCCTCTCTCTGTCCCCCTCTCTCTGTCCCCCCTCTCTGTCTCCCTCTCTCTGCTCCCTCCCAGTCACCATCTCTCTGTCCCCCCTCACTCTGTCCCCCTCCCTCTGTCCCCCTCTCTCTGTCCCCCTCTCTCTGTGTCCCCTCTCTCTGTGTCCCCTCTCTCTGTCCCCCTCTCTCTGTCCTCCCTCTCTCTGTCGCCCTCTTTCTGACCCCCTCTCTCTCTGTCTCCCCCTCTGTCCACCTCTCTCTTTGTTCCCCCTTTCTCTCTGTCCCCCTCTCTCTCTGTCCCCCTCTCTCTCTGTCCCCCTCGCTCTCTGACACCCTCTCTCTCTGCCCCCTCGCTCTGTTCCCCGCTCTCTGTCCACCCAAATCTATCGCCCTCTGTCTGCCCCCTCTCTTTCACTGTCTCTCTGTCCCCCCTCTCTCTATCCCCGTCTCTCTGCCCCCCCCTCAGTCCACACTCTCTCTGTTCCAAACCTCTGTCCCCCCCTCTGTAGCCCTCTCTCTGCCCCCTCTCAGTCACCATCTCGCTGTTCCCCCCACGTCCACCCCACTCTGTCGCCCGCTCTCTGTCCCCCTCTCTCTGTCCCCCTCTCTCTGGCCCCCCTCTCTGTCACCCCTCTCTGTCCCCCCCTCTCTGTAGCCCTCTCTCTGCACCCTCTCAGTCACCATTTCTTTGTTCCCCCCCCCCCCCCCCCCCGTCCACCCCTCTCTGTCCCCCTCTCTCCATCGCCCTTTCTGTCCCCCTTTCTCTGTCCTCGCTCGGTCTGTCCCCCTCCCTCTGTCCCCCTCTCTCTGTACTCCCTCGGTCTGTCCCCCTCCCTCTGCCCCCCTCTCTCTGTCCCCCTCACTCTGTCCCCCTCTCTCTGTCCCCCTCTCTCTGTCGCCATATCTGTCACCGTCTCTCTGTACCTCTCTCTCTGTCCACCCCTCTCTCTGTCCCCAGCTCTCTCTGTCCCCCCCTCTCTATCAAACCCTCTCTGACCCCCCTCTCTGTCTCCCCCTCTCTCTGTCCAGCCTGTCTGTCCCCGATCACTCTGTCCCCCTCTCTCTGTCCCCCCTCTCTGTGCCCCCTCTCTGTCCCCCTCTCTCTCTGTTCCCCCTCTCTCTGTCCCCCTCTCTCTGTCCCCCTCTCTCTGTCGCCATATCTGTCACCGTCTCTCTGTACCTCTCTCTCTGTCCACCCCTCTCTCTGTCCCCAGCTCTCTCTGTCCCCCCCTCTCTATCAAACCCTCTCTGACCCCCCTCTCTGTCCCCCTCTCTCTCTGTCCCACCCTGTCTGTCCCCGCTCACTCTGTCCGCCTCTCTCTGTCCCCCCTCCCTCTGTCCCCCTCCTTCTGTCCCCCTCTCTCTGTCACCATCTTTCTGACCCCCTCTCTCTCTGTCTCCCTCTCTCTGTCCCCCTCTCTCTGTCTCCCTCTCTCTGTCCCCCTCTCTCTGTCCCCCTTTCTCTGTCCCCCCTCTCTGTCTCCCTCTCTCTGCCCCCTCCCAGTCACCATCTCTGTCCCCCCTCCCTCTGTCCCCCTCTCTCTGTCACCTTCTTTCTGACCCCCTCTCTCTCTGTCTCCCTCTCTCTGTCCCCCTCTCTCTGTCCCCCCTCCCTCTGTCCCCCTCCCTCTGTCCCCCTCTCTCTGTCCCCCTCTCTCTGTGTCCCCTCTCTCTGTCCCCCTCTCTCTGTCGCCCTCTTTATGACCCCCTCTCTCTCTGTCGCCCCCTCTGTCCACCTCTCTCTTTGTTCCCCCTCTCCCTCTGTCCCCCTCTCTCTCTGTCCCCCTCTCTCTCTGTCCCCCTCGCTCTCTGACACCCTCTCTCTCTGCCCCCTCGCTCTGTTCCCCGCTCTCTGTCCACCCAAATATATCGCCCTCTGTCTGCCCCCTCTCTGTCACTGTCTCTCTGTCCCCCCTCTCTCGGTCCCCGTCTCTCTGCCCCCCCTCAGTCCACCCTCTCTCTGTTCCAAACCTCTGTCCCCCCCTCTGTAGCCCTCTCTCTGCCCCCTCTCAGTCACCATCTCGCTGTTCCCCCCACGTCCACCCCTCTCTGTCGCCCGCTCTCTGTCCCCCTCTCTCTGTCCCCCTCTCTCTGTCCCCCCTCTCTGTCTCCCCCTCTCTGTCCCCCCCTCTCTGTAGCCCTCTCTCTGCACCATCTCAGTCACCATTTCTTTGTTCCCCCCCCTGCCGTCCACCCCTCTCTGTCCCCCTCTCTCCATCGCCCTTTCTGTCCCCCTTTCTCTGTCCTCGCTCGGTCTGTCCCCCTCCCTGTGTCCCCCTCTCTCTGTACTCCCTCGGTCTGTCCCCCTCCCTCTGCCCCCCTCTCTCTGTCCCCCTCTCTCTGTCCCCTCTCTCTGTCCCCCTCTCTCTGTCGCCATATCTGTCACCGTCTCTCTGTACCTCTCTCTCTGTCCACCCCTCTCTCTGTCCCCCTCTCTCTGTCGCCCTTTCTCTGTCCCACCTCTCTGTCTCCCTCTCTCTGCCCCCTCCCAGTCACCATCTCTGTCCCCCCTCCCTCTGTCCCCCTCTCTCTGTCACCTTCTTTCTGACCCCCTCTCTCTCTGTCTCCCTCTCTCTGTCCCCCTCTCTCTGTCCCCCCTCCCTCTGTCCCCCTCCCTCTGTCCCCCTCTCTCTGCCCTCCTCCCTCTGTCTCCCTCTCTCTGTCCCCCTCTCTCTGTCCCCCCTCCCTCTGTCCCACTCTCTCTGCCCTCCTCCCTCTGTCCCCCTCCCTCTGTCCCCCTCTCTCTGTCCCCCTCTCTCTGTCCCCCTCTCTCTGTCGCCCTTTCTCTGTCCCCCCTCTCTGTCTCCCTCTCTCTGCCCCCTCCCAGTCACCATCTCTGTCCCCCCTCCCTCTGTCCCCCTCTCTCTGTCACCTTCTTTCTGACCCCCTCTCTCTCTGTCTCCCTCTCTCTGTCCCCCTCTCTCTGTCCCCCCTCCCTCTGTCCCCCTCCCTCTGTCCCCCTCTCTCTGTCCCCCCTCTCTGTCTCCCCCTCTCTCTGTCCAGCCTGTCTGTCCCCGATCACTCTGTCCCCCTCTCTCTGTCCCCCCTCTCTGTGCCCCCTCTCTGTCCCCCCCTCTCTATCAACCCCTCTCTGTCCCCCCTCTCTGTCCCCCTCTCTCTCTGTCCCACCCTGTCTGTCCCCGCTCACTCTGTCCCCCTCTCTCTGTCCCCCCTCCCTCTGTCCCCCTCCTTCTGTCCCCCTCTCTCGGTCACCTCCTTTCTGACCCCCTCTCTCTCTGTCCCCCTCTCTCTGTCCCCCTCTCTCTGTCCTCCTCTCTGTCCCCCCTCTCTCTGTATCCCCTCTCTCTGTTCCCCCTCTCTGTCTCCCTCTCTCTGCCCCCTCCCAGTCACCATCTCTGTCACCCCTCCCTCTGTCCCCCTCCCTCTGTCCCCCTCTCTCTGCCCCTCTCTCTCTGTCCCCCCTCTCTGTCTCCCTCTCTCTGCCCCCTCCCAGTCACCATCTCTCTGTCCCCCCTCACTCTGTCCCCCTCCCTCTGTCCCCCTCTCTCTGTCCCCCTCTCTCTGTCCCCCCTCTCTCTGTAGCCCCTCTCTCTGTCCCCCTGTGTCTGTCCCCCTCCCTCTGTCCCCCTCTCTCTGTCCCCCCTCTCTCTATCCCCCCTCCCTCTGTTCCCCTCCCTCTGTCCCCCTCTCTCTGCCCTCCTCCCTCTGTCCCACTTTCTCTGTCCCCCTCTCTCTGTCCCCCTCTCTCTGTCCCCCCTCTCTCTGTCGCCCTCTTTCTGACCCCCTCTCTCTCTGTCCTCCCCCTGTCCACCGCTCTCTTTGTTCCCCCTCTCTCTCTGTCCCCCTCTCTCTCTGACCC
Organism: Chiloscyllium plagiosum; assembly: GCF_037043375.1. NCBI lineage: Eukaryota > Metazoa > Chordata > Chondrichthyes > Orectolobiformes > Hemiscylliidae > Chiloscyllium > Chiloscyllium plagiosum. The sequence continues at coordinate 778,889 of NW_028270209.1, read as the reverse complement.
CCTCTCTCTCTGCCCCCTCGCTCTGTTCCCCGCTCTCTGTCCCCCCAAATCTATCGCCCTCTGTCTGCCCCGTCTCTGTCACTGTCTCTCTGTCCCCCCTCTGTCCCCGTCACTCTGCCCCCCCTCATTCCACCCTCTCTCTGTTCCAAACCTCTGTCCCCCCCTCTCTGTAGCCCTCTCTCTGAACCCCCCCTCTGTCTCCCCCTCTCTGTCCCCCCCTCTCTGTAGCCCTCTCTCTGCCCCCTCTCAGTCACCATTTCTTTGTTAACCCCCGTCCACCCCTCTCTGTCCCCCTCTCTCCATCGCCCTCTCTGTCCCCCTCTCTCTGTACTCCCTCGGTCTGTCCCCCTCCCTCTGACCCCCTCTCTTCTGTCCCCCTCTCTCTGTCCCCCTCTCTCTGTCCCCCCTCTCTGTCTCCCTCTATCTGCCCCCTCCCAGTCACCATCTCTCTGTTCCACCCTCCCTCTGTCCCCCTCTCTCTGTAACCCCTCTCTCTGTCCCCCCCTCTCTGCCCCCCTCTCTGTAGACCCTCTCTCTGTCCCCCCTCTATCTGTTCCCCACTCTCTCTGTAGCGCCTCTCTCTGTCCACCGCTCTCTCTATCCCCATCTCTCTCTCTGTCCCCCCCTCTCTGTTCCACGTCTCCGTCCCCCGTCTCTGTCCCCCTCTCTCTGTCCCCCCTCTCTGTCCCCGCTCACTCTGTCCCCCTCTCTCTGTCCCCCTCCCACTGTCCCCCTCATTCTGACCCCTCTCTCTGTCGTCTTATTTCTGACCCCCTCTCTCTCTGTGCCTCCCTCTGTGTCCCCCTCTCTCTGCCCGCTCCTAGTCACCATCTCTCTGTTCCCCCTCCCTCTGTCCCCCACTCTCTGTCCACTTCTCTCTGTCCCCCCTCCCTCTGTCCCCCTCCCTCTGACCCCCTCACTCTGTCCCCCTTTCTCTGTCCCCCTCTCTCCGTCGCCCTCTCTGTCACCGTCTCTCTGTCCTCCCTCGGTCTGTCCCCCTCTCTCTGTCCCGCTTTCTCTGTCCCCATCTCTCTGTCCCCCCCTCTCTGTCTCCCTCTCTCTGTCCCCTCCCAGTCACCATCTCTCTGTCCCCCTCTCTCTCTGTTCCCCTCTCTCTCTGACCCCCTCTCTCTCTGCCCCCTCGCTCTGTTCCCCGCTCTCTGTCCACCCAAATCTATCGCCCTCTGTCTGCCCCCTCTCTGTCACTGTCTCTCTGTCCCCGTCTCTCTGCCCCCCCTCAGTCCACCCTCTCTCTGTTCCAAACCTCTGCCCCCCCTCTCTGTCGCCCGCTCTCTGTCCCCCTCTCTCTGTCCCCCTCTCTCTGTCCCCCCTCTCTGTCTCCCCCTCTCTGTCCCCCCCTCTCTGTAGCCCTCTCTCTGCACCCTCTCAGTCACCATTTCTTTGTCCCCCCCCCCCCCCCCCCCCGTCCACCCCTCTCTGTCCCCCTCTCTCCATCGCCCTTTCTGTCCCCCTTTCTCTGTCCTCGCTCGGTCTGTCCCCCTCCCTCTGTCCCCCTCTCTCTGTACTCCCTCGGTCTGTCCCCCTCCCTCTGCATCCCTCTCTCTGTCCCCCTCTCTCTGTCCCCCTCTCTCTGTCGCCATATCTGTCACCGTCTCTCTGTACCTCTCTGTCTGTCCACCCCTCTCTCTGTCCCCAGCTCTCTGTCCCCCCCTACTTATCAAACCCTCTCTGACCCCCCTCTCTATCTCCCCCTCTCTCTGTCCAGCCTGTCTGTCCCCGATCACTCTGTCCCCCTCTCTCTGTCCCCCCTCTCTGTGCCCCCTCTCTGTCCCACTCTCTCTCTGTTCCCCCTCACTCTGTCCCCCTCTCTCTGTCCCCCTCTCTCTGTCGCCATATCTGTCACCGTCTCTCTGTACCTCTCTGTCTGTCCACCCCTCTCTCTGTCCCCATCTCTCTGTCCCCCCCTCTCTATCAACCCCTCTCTGTCCCCACTCTCTGTCCCCCTCTCTCTGTCCCCCCTCCCTCTGTCCCCGTCCTTCTGTCCCCCTCTCTCTGTCGCCTTCTTTCTGACCCCCTCTCTCTCTGTCCCCCTCTCTCTGTCCCCCTCTCTGTCCCCCCTCTCTCTCTGTTCCCCCTCTCTCTGTCCCCCTCTCTCTGTCCCCCTCTCTCTGTCGCCATATCTGTCACCGTCTCTCTGTACCTCTCTCTCTGTCCACCCCTCTCTCTGTCCCCATCTCTCTGTCCCCCCCTCTCTATCAACCCCTCTCTGTCCCCACTCTCTGTCCCCCTCTCTCTGTCCCCCCTCCCTCTGTTCCCGTCCTTCTGTCCCCCTCTCTCTGTCGCCTTCTTTCTGACCCCCTCTCTCTCTGTCCCCCTCTCTCTGTCCCCCTCTCTCTGTCCCCCTCTCTGTCCCCCCTCTCTCTCTGTTCCCCCTCTCTCTGTCCCCCTCTCTCTGTCCCCCTCTCTCTGTCGCCATATCTGTCACCGTCTCTCTGTACCTCTCTCTCTGTCCACCCCTCTCTCTGTCCCCATCTCTCTGTCCCCCCCTCTCTATCAACCCCTCTCTGTCCCCACTCTCTGTCCCCCTCTCTCTGTCCCCCCTCCCTCTGTCCCCGTCCTTCTGTCCCCCTCTCTCTGTCGCCTTCTTTCTGACCCCCTCTCTCTCTGTCCCCCTCTCTCTGTCCCCCTCTCTCTGTCCCCCTCTCTGTCCCCCCTCTCTCTGTATCCCCTCTCTCTGTCCCCCCTCTCTGTCTGTCTCTCTCTGCCCCCTCCCAGTCACCATCTCTGTCCCCCCTCCCTCTGTCCCCCTCCCTCTGTCCCCCTCTCTCTGCCCCTCTCTCTCTGTCCCCCCTCTCTGTCTCCCTCTCTCTGCCCCCTCCCAGTCACCATCTCTCTGTCCCCCCTCACTCTGTCCCCCTCCCTCTGTCCCCCTCTCTCTGTCCCCCTCTCTCTGTCCCCCCTCTCTCTGTAGCCCCTCTCTCTGTCCCCCTGTGTCTGTCCCCCTCCCTCTGTCCCCCCTCTCTCTGTCCCCCTCTCTCTGTCCCCCCTCTCTCTGTCGCCCTCTTTCTGACCCCCTCTCTCTCTGTCCTCCACCTGTCCCCCGCTCTCTTTGTTCCCCCTCTCTCTCTGTCCCCCTCTCTCTTTGACCCCCTCCCTCTCTGCTCCCTCGCTCTGTTCCCCGCTCTCTGTCCCCCCAAATCTATCGCCCTCTGTCTGCCCCCTCTCTGCCACTGTCTCTCTGTCCCCCCTCTGTCCCCGTCACTCTGCCCCCCCTCAGTCCACCCTCTCTCTGTTCCAAACCTCTGTCCCCCCCTCTCTGTAGCCCTCTCTCTGTCTCCCTCTCTCTGTCCCCCTCTCTCTGTCCCCCCTCTCTGTCTCCCCCTCTCTGTCCCCCCCTCTCTGTGGCCCTCTCTCTGCCCCCTCTCAGTCACCATTTCTTTGTTAACCCCCGTCCACCCCTCTCTGTCCCCCTCTCTCCATCGCCCTCTCTGTCCCCCTCTCTCTGTACTCCCTCGGTCTATCCACTTCCCTCTGCCCCCCTCTCTTCTGTCCCCCTCTCTCTGCCCCCCTCTCTCTGTCCCCCTCTCTCTGTCCCCCTCTCTCTGTCCCCCCTCTCTGTCTCCCTCTATCTGCCCCCTCCCAGTCACCATCTCTCTGTTCCCCCCACCCTCTGTCCCCCTCTCTCTGTAACTCCTCTCTCTGTCCCCCCCTCTCTGCCCCCCCCTCTGTTGACCCTCTCTCTGTCCCCCCTCTATCTGTTCCCCACTCTCTCTGTAGCCCCTCTCTCTGTTCACCGCTCTCTCTGTCCCCATCTCTCTCTCTGTCCCCCCCTCTCTGTTCCACGTCTCCGTCCCCCATCTCTGTCCCCCTCTCTCTGTCCCCCCTCTCTGTCCCTGCTCACTCTGTCCCCTCTCTCTGTCCCCCTCCCACTGTCCCCCTCATTCTGACCCCTCTCTCTGTCGTCTTATTTCTGACCCCCTCTCTCTCTGTGCCCCCCTCTGTGTCCCCCTCTCTCTGCCCCCTCCTAGTCACCATCTCTCTGTTCCCCCTCCCTCTGTCCCCCACTCTCTGTCCACTTCTCTCTGTCCCCCCTCCCTCTGTCCCCCTCCCTCTGACCCCCTCACTCTGTCCCCATTTCTCTGTCCCCCTCTCTCCGTCGCCCTCTCTGTCACCGTCTCTCTGTCCTCCCTCGGTCTGTCCCCCTCTCTCTGTCCCTCTTTCTCTGTCCCCATCTCTCTTTCCCCCCCTCTCTGTCTCCCTCTCTCTGTCCCCTCCCAGTCACCATCTCTCTGTCCCCTCCCAGTCACCATCTCTCTGTCCCCTTCTCTCTGTCCCCCTCTCTCTGTCCCCCCTCTCTGTCCCCCCCTCTCTCTGTTCCCCCTCTCTCTGTCCCCTCTCTCTGTCGCCATATCTGTCACCGTCTCTCTGTACCTCTCTCTCTGTGTCCACCCCTCTCTCTGTCCCCATCTCTCTCTGTCCCCCCTCTCTCTGTCCCCCCTCTCTGTTCCACCTCTCTGTCCCCCGTCTCTGTCCCCCTCTCTCTGTCCCCACTCTCTGTCACCGCTCACTCTGTCCCCCTCCCACTGTCCCCCTCTCTCTGTCGCCTTATTCCTGACCCCCTCTCTCTGTGCCCCCCTCTGTGTCCCCGTCTCTCTGTTCCCTCCTAGTCACCATCTCTCTGTCCCCCCTCTCTGTCCCCCTGTCTCTGTCCACCCTGTCTGTCCCTACTCACTCTGTCCCCCTCTCTCTGTTCCCCCTCCCTCTGTCCCCCTCCTTCTGTCCCCCTCTCTCTGTCGCCTTCTTTATGACCCTCTCTCTCTGTCCCCCCCTCTGTCCCCCTCTCTGTCCCCCATCTCTCTGACCCCTCACTCTGTCCCCCTCCCTCTGTCCCCCTCTCTCTGTCCCCCTCTCTCTGTCCCCCCTCTCTGTCTCCTTCTCTCTGCCCCCTCCCAGTCACCATCTCTCTGACCCCCTCACTCTGTCCCCCTCCCTCTGTCCCCCTCTCTCTGTCCCCGCGTCCCTCTGTCCCCTCTTTCTGTCCCCCTCTCTCTGTCGCCCTCTTTCTGACCCCCCTCTCTCTGCCCCTCTCTCCCCCACACTGAAACCCCCTCTCTGTCCCCCACTCTCTGTCGCTCCTCCCTCTGACCCCCTGTATCTCCACCTCTCTCTGTCCTGCTCTCTCTGTCCCCCTCTACCTCCCCCTTTTTCCGACCCCTCTATTTGACCCCATCTATCACCCACACTATCTGTGCCCCTCTCTCTCTGTACCTTCTCTCTACCCCCTCTCTCTGCCTCCTCTCTCTGTCCCCCCTCTCTCTGTCCCCCCTCTCTCTTTCCCCCTCTCTCTCTGTTCCCCTCTCTCTGTCACCCTCTCCCTGCCCCCTCTCTCCCTGCCCCCCCTCTCTCTGCCCCCTCTCTCTCTGCCCCCTCTCTCTCTCCCCCACTCTCTGTCCCATGCTCTCTGTTGCCCTCTCTCTGCACACTCTCTGTCCCCCTCTCTCTGACCCCCACTCTTTGTCCCCCACTCTCTGTCCCCCACTCTCTGCCCCCTCTCTCTGTCCCCCTCTCTCTGTCCCCCACTCTCTGTCCCCCTCTCTCTGTCCCCCTCTCTCTGACCCCCCCTCTCTCTCCCCCACTCTCTGTCCCATGCTCTCTGTTGCCCTCTCTCTGCACACTCTCTGTCCCCCTCTCTCTGACCCCCACTCTTTGTCCACCACTCTCTGTCCCCCACTCTCTGTCCCCCTCTCTCTGTCACCCCCTCTCTGTTCCACCTCTCTGTCCCCCTCCCACTGTCCCCCTCTCTCTGTTGCCTTATTTCTGACCCCCCTCTCTCTCTGTGCCCCCCTCTGTGTCCCCCTCTCTCTGTTCCCTCCTAGTCACCATCTCTCTGTCCCCCCTCTCTGTCCCCCTGTCTCTGTCCACCCTGTCTGTCCCTACTCACTCTGTCCCCCTCTCTCTGTCCCCCCTCCCTCTGTCCCCCTCCTTCTGTCCCCCTCTCTCTGTCGCCTTCTTTCTGACCCTCTCTCTCTGTCCCCCCACCCTCTGAACCCCCTCTCTCTGTCCCCCATCTCTCTGACCCCCTCACTCTGTCCCCCTCCCTCTGTCCCCCTCTCTCTGTCCCCCTCTCTCTGTCCCCCTCTCTCTGTCCCCCTGTGTCTGTCCCCCTCCCTCTGTCCCCCTCTCTCTGTCCCCCCTCTCTCTGTCCCCCCTCCCTCTGTCCCCCTCCCTCTGTCCCCCTCTCTCTGCCCTCCTCCCTATGTCCCCCTCTCTCTGTCCCCCTCTCTCTGTCCCCCCTCTCTCTGTCGCCCTCTTTCTGACCCCCTCTCTCTCTGTCCTCCCCCTGTCCACCGCTCTCTTTGTTCCCACTCTCTCTCTGTCCCCCTCTCTCTTTGACCCCCTCTCTCTCTGCCCCCTCGCTCTGTTCCCCGCTCTCTGTCCCCCCAAACCTATCGCCCTCTGTCTGCCCCCTCTCTGTCACTGTCTCTCTGTCCCCCCTCTGTCCCCGTCACTCTGCCCCCCCTCAGTCCACCCTCTCTCTGTTCCAAACCTCTGTCCCCCCTCTCTGTAGCCCTCTCTCTGTCCCCCTCTCTCTGTCCCCCTCTCTCTGTCCCCCCCTCTGTCTCCCCCTCTCTGTCCCCCCCTCTCTGTAGCCCTCTCTCTGCCCCCTCTCAGTCACCATTTCTTTGTTAACCCCCGTCCACCCCTCTCTGTCCCCCTCTCTCCATCGCCCTCTCTGTCCCCCTCTCTCTGTACTCCCTCGGTCTGTCCCCCTCCCTCTGCCCCCCTCTCTTCTGTCCCCCTCTCTCTGCCCCCCTCTCTCTGTCCCCCTCTCTCTGTCCCCCTCTCTCTGTCCCCCTCTCTCTGTCCCCCCTCTCTGTCTCCCTCTGTCTGCCCCCTCCCAGTCACCATCTCTCTGTTCCCCCCTCCCTCTGTCCCCCTCTCTCTGTAACCCCTCTCTCTGTCCCCCCCCTCTGCCCCCCTCTCTGTAGACCCTCTCTCTGTCCCCCCTTTCTCTGTTCCCCACTCTCTCTCTGTAGCCCCTCTCTCTGTCCACCGCTCTCTCTGTCCCCATCTCTCTCTGTCCCCCCCTCTCTGTTCCACGTCTCCGTCCCCCGTCTCTGTCCCCGCTCACTCTGTCCCCTCTCTCTGTCCCCCTCCCACTGTCCCCCTCATTCTGACCCCTCTCTCTGTCGTCTTATTTCTGACCCCCTCTCTCTCTGTGCCCCCCTCTGTGTCCCCCTCTCTCTGCCCCCTCCTAGTCACCATCTCTCTGTTCCCCCTCCCTCTGTCCCCCACTCTCTGTCCGCTTCTCTCTGTCCCCCCTCCCTCTGTCCCCCTCCCTCTGACCCCCTCACTCTGTCCCCCTTTCTCTGTCCCCCTCTCTCCGTCGCCCTCTCTGTCACCGTCTCTCTGTCCTCCCTCGGTCTGTCCCCCTCACTCTGTCCCCCTTTCTCTGTCCCCATCTCTCTGTCCCCCCCTCTCTGTCTCCCTCTCTCTCTGTTCCCCCTCTCTCTGTCCCCTCTCTCTGTTCCCCCTCTCTCTGTCCCCATCTCTCTGTTCCCCCTCTCTCTGTCCTCGCTCGGTCTGTCCCCCTCCCTCTGTCCCCCTCTCTCTGTACTCCCTCGGTCTGTCCCCCTCCCTCTGCCCCCCTCTCTCTGTCCCCCTCACTCTGTCCCCCTCTCTCTGTCCCCCTCTCTCTGTCGCCATATCTGTCACCGTCTCTCTGTACCTCTCTCTCTGTGTCCACCACTCTCTCTGTCCCCATCTCTCTCTGTCCCCCCTCTCTCTGTCCCCCCTCTCTGTTCCACCTCTCTGTCCCCCGTCTCTGTCCCCCTCTCTCGGTCCCCCTTCTCTCTGTCCCCCCCTCTCTGTTCCACCTCTCTGTCCCCCTCCCACTGTCCCCCTCTCTCTGTCGCCTTATTTCTGACCCCCTCTCTCTCTGTGCCCCCCTCTGTGTCCCCCTCTCTCTGTTCCCTCCTAGTCACCATCTCTCTGTCCCCCCTCTCTGTCCCCCTGTCTCTGTCCACCCTGTCTGTCCCCACTCACTCTGTCCCCCTCTCTCTGTCCCCCCTCCCTCTGTCCCCCTCCTTCTGTCCCCCTCTCTCTGTCGCCTTCTTTCTGACCCTCGCTCTCTGTCCCCCCCTCTGTCCCCCTCTCTGTCCCCCATCTCTCTGACCCCTCACTCTGTCCCCCTCCCTCTGTCTCCCTCTCTCTGTGCCCCTCTCTCTGTCCCCCCTCTCTGTCTCCTTGTCTCTGCCCCCTCCCAGTCACCATCTCTCTGACCCCCTCACTCTGTCCCCCTCCCTCTGTCCCCCTCTCTCTGTCCCCGCGAACCTCTGTCCCCTCTTTCTGTCCCCCTCTCTCTGTCGCCCTCTTTCTGACCCCCCTCTCTCTGCCCCTCTCTCTCCCACACTGTAACCCCCTCTCTGTCCCCCACTCTCTGTCGCCCCTCCCTCTGACCCCCTGTATCTCCACCTCTCTCTGTCCTGCTCTCTGTCCCCCTCTACCTCCCCCTTTTTCCGACCCCTCTATTTGACCCCATCTATCACCCACACTATCTGTGCCCCTCTCTCTCTGTACCTTCTCTCTACCCCCTCTCTCTGCCTCCTCTCTCTGTCCCCCTCTCTCAGTCCCCCACTCTCTGTCCCCTCTATCTCCTCCTCTCTCTGTTCCCCTCCCTCTGTCCCACTCCCTCTGTCCACCCCTTCTGTCGCCCTCTTTCTACACCCCCTCTCTGTCTCCCTCTCTCTGTCCCCCTCTCTCTGTCCCCCCTCTCTCTGTCCCCCCTCTCTCTGTCCCCCTTTCTCTGACACCCTCTCTTTCCCCCACTCTGTCCCCCTCTCTCTGTCCCCCCTCTCTCTGTCCCCCTCTCTCTGTCCCCACTCCCTCTGAACCCCTCTATCTTCCCCACACTCTGTTCCCCTCGCTCTGTCTCGCCCTCTCTGCCCCCCTCTCTCTGTCCCCCTCTCTCTGTCTCCCTCTCTCTGTCCCCCCTCTCTCTGTCTCCTCTCTCTGTAGTACTCTCTCTTCCCCACACTCTCTCCCACTCTCTGTGCCCCACTCTCTACCCCCCCACTCTCTGTCCCCCCGTTCTCTGTCCCCCTCTTTCTCTGTCCCCCTCTCTCTCTGTACCCCCCCCTCTGTCCCCCGCTCTCTGTCTCCCCCGCTCTCTACCCCCCCGCTCTCTTGCCCCCCCCCCCCACTCTCTGTCCCCCTCTCTCTCGGTCCCCCTCTCTCTCGGTCCCCCTCTCTCTCTTCCCCCTCTCTCTCTGACCCCTTCTCTCTCTCTGTCCCCTTCTCTCTGTCCCCCTCTCTCTCCCCCGGTCTCTGTCCCCCTCTCTCTGGTGCCCTCTCTCTGGCCACTCTCTGTCCCCCTCTCTCTGCCCCCTCACTCTCTCCCACTCTGTACCCCACTCTCTGTCCCCCCTCCCTCTGACTACCTCCCCGCTATCTGTCTCGCTCTTTCTGACCCCGTCTACCTCCCCCTCTTTTCGTCCCCCTCTCTCTGACCCCCTCCATCTCCCTCACTCTCTGTGTCCCTCTCTCTCTGTACCCCCCTCTCTCTCCCTCCCGCTCTCTCTGTCCCCATGGGTGGCACGGTGGCACAGTGGTTAGCACTGCTGCCTCACCGGGGTTCAATTCCCACCTCAGGCGAATGACTGTGTGGAGTTTGCACGTTCTCCCCGTGTCTGCGTGGGTTTCCTCCGGGTGCTCCCGTTCCCTCCCACAGTCCAAAGATGTGCAGGTCAGGTGAATTGGCCATGCAAAATTGCCTGTAATGTTAGGTAAGGGGTAAATGTAGGGGTATGGGTGGATTGCACTTCGGCGGGGCGGTGTGGACTTGTTGGGCCGAAGGGCCTGTTTCCACACTGTAATGTAATCTAATCTCTATCTTCCCTGCTCTCTGTTCACCTCTCTCTGTCATCCCCTCACTGATGCTCTCTCTGTCCTTCTCTCTCAGCCCCACTCTCTGTCCCTCCTCCCTCTGACCCCCTCTATCTCCGCGCTCTCTGACCCTGTCTACCTCCCCCTCTCTCTTTGTCCGCCCCTCTCTGTCCCCCGCTCACTGAAGCACTCTGTACCTCTCTCTCTCTGTCCCCCACTCTCTCTCTCCACCTCTCTCTCTCTGTCCCCTTCTCTCTCTGTACCCCCTCTCTCTCTGTCCCTCCCTCTCTCTGTCACCTCTCTGTGTACCCGTCTCTCTGTCCTACTCACTCTGTACCCATCCTTCTGACTCCCTCTCTCTGTCCCCCCTCTCTCTGTCCCCATGTTCTTTCTGTCCCCCTCTCTCTGTCCCCTTCTCTCTGTCCCCTTCTCTCTGTCCCCCTCTCTCTGTCCCCCTCTCTCTGACCCCCCTCTCTCTGTCCCCCTCTCTCTGTCCCCTTCTCTCTGTCCCCTTCTCTCTGTCCCCTTCTCTCTGTCCCCCTCTCTCTGTCCCCCTCTCTCTGACCCCCCTCTCTCTGTCCCCCTCTCTCTGTCCCCTTCTCTCTGTCCCCTTCTCTCTGTCCCCCTCTCTCTGTCCCCCTCTCTCTGTCCCTCCTCTCTCTGTCCTCTCCCTCTCCGTCCCCCCAACCACTCTGTCCCCCACTCTCTCCATCCCCCTCTCTCTGTGTCCCCGTCTCTCTGTCCAACCGTCTCCGTTCCCTCTCTCTGTCTGTCCCCAACTCTCTGTCCCCACTCCCTCTGACCCCCTCTCTCTGTCCCCCACTCTCTGTCCCTTCTCTCTGTCCCCCTCTCTCTGTCTCCCCTTCTCTCTGACTCCTTCTCTCTGCCCCCCCCACTCCCTCTGTCCCCACTCTCTGCTCCTCCTCTCTCTGTTCCCCCTCTCTCTGTCCCCCTCTCTCTGTCCTCCCTCCCTATGTCCCCCTCTCTCTGTACCCCCTCTCTCTGTCCCCCTCGCTCTCTGACCCCTCTCTCTCTGTCCCTCTCTCTCTGTCCCCCTCTCTCTCTGACCCCCTCTCTCTCTGTCCTCCTCTCTCTGTCCCCCTCTCTCTGTTCCCCCTCTCTCGGTACCCCTCTCTCTCCCACCCGCCTCTCTTTGTCCCTCTCTCTCTCTGTCCCCCTCTCTCTGTCGCACACTCTCAGCCCCCTCTCTGTCACCTCTCTGTGTACCTGTCTCTCTGTCCTACTCTCTCTTTTCCCCTCTCTCTGACTCCCTCTCTCTGACCCACCTCTCTTCCCCACTCTGTACCCCTCCTTCTGACCCCCTCCCTCTGTCCCCCCCTCTCTCTGTCCCCCTCTCTCTGTCCCCCCCCTCTCTGTCCCCCCTCTCTCTGCCCCCCTCTCTCTGTCCTCCTTTCTCTGTCCCCCCTCTCTCTGACCCCCTCTCTCTGTCCCCCCTCTCTCTGTCCCCGTGCTCTTTCTGTCCCCATCTCTTACTGCCTCCCCTCTGTCCCTCCTCTCTCTGTCCTCTCCCTCTCCGTTCCCCCAACCCACTCTGTCCCCCATTCTCTCCATACCCCTCTCTCTGTTCCCCTCTCTCTGACACACTCTCTGTCACCTCTCTCTGTATCCCCGTCTCTCTGTCCAACCGTCTCTGTTCCCTCTCTCTGTCTGTCCCCAATTCTCTGTCCCCACTCCCTCTGACCCCCTCTCTCTGTCCCCCTCTCTCTGCCCCTTCTCTCTGCCCCCCTCTCTCTGTCTCCCCTTCTCTCTGACTCCTTGTCTCTGTCCCCCCTCTCTCTGTTCCCCCACTCTCTGCTCCCTCTGTCTGTCCCCCTCTCTCTGACCCCCTCTATCTCCGCCACTCTTGTGCCCCTCTCTCTGTCCCCCCTCTCTCTGCTCCCTCTCTCTGTCCCCCTCTCTCTGTCCCCCTCTCTCTGTCCCCTCTCTCTCTGTCCCCTCGCACTGACGCCCTCTATCTCCCCCACTCTCTGTCCCCCGCTCTCTGTCCCCCCGCTCTGATCCCCCTCTCTGTCGCCCCTCTCTGTCACCCCCTCTCTGTTGCCCTCTCTCTGTCCCCCACTCTCTGTCCCCCACTCTCTGTCCCCCACTCTCTGTACCCCCTCTCTCTGTACCCCTCTCTCTCTGACGGCCTCTCACTGGCGCCCTCTATCTCCCCCGCTCTCTGTCCCCCCTCTCCATGTCGCCCTCTATCTGTCCTGCTCTCTCTGTCCCCCACTCTCTGTCCCCATCTCTCTCTGTCCCCCATCTCTCTCTGTTCTCCCCCTTTGTCCCCCTCTCTCTGATCCCCTCTCTCTGTCCCCCCTCTCTCTGTCCCCTCTCTGTCACCCCTCCCTCTGTCCACTTTCTCTGTCACCCCTCCCTCTGTCCCCTCCCTCTGTCCCCCCCTCTGTCCCCCCGTCCCCCCCTCTCTGTCCCCCCTCTGTTCCCCCTCTCTCTGTCCCCATCTCTCTCTGTCCCCCCCTCTCTCTGTCCTCCCCTCTCTCTGTCCTCACCCCTCTCTGTCCCCCCTCTCTCCGTCCTCACCCCTCTCTGTCCCCCCTCTTTGTCCCCGTCTCTCTGTCCCTGTCTCTCTGTCCCCCTCTCTCTGTCCACCCCTCTCTCTGTTCCCCCGTCCCCCCCTCTGTCCCCGTCTCTCTGTACCCGTCTCTCTGTACCCCTCTCTCTCCCCCGCCCATGTCCCCCCCTCTCTGTCACCCTCTCTCTGCCCCCTCTCTGTCATCGTCTCTCTGTCCCCCCTCCCTCTGTCCCCTCTCTCTGCTCCTCCTCTCTCTGTTCCCCCTCTCTCTGTCCCCCCTCTCTCTGTCCCCCTCCCTATGTCCCCCACTCTCTGTCCCCATCTCTTTCTGCCCCCCCCCTCTCCCTGTCCCCCCTCTCTCTGTCCCCCCGTCACTGTCCCCTCTCTCTGTCTGCCCCCTCTCTGTCACCGTCTCTCTGTCCCCCCTCCCTCTGTACCCCTCTCTCTGGCCCCCTCTCTCTGTCGCCCCACTCTCTGTCCCCCCTCTCTCTGCCCCCTCCTTCTCTCCCCCCCTCTCTCTATCCCCTCTCTCTGCCCCCCCTCTCTCTATGCCCACTCTCTAACCCTCTCTGTCACCGTCTCTCTGTCCCCCCCTCAGTCCCCCTCTCTCTGCCCCCTCTCTCTCCCCCACTCTGTACCCCTCTCTCTGTCTCCCACTCTCTGTCCCCCCTCCCTCTGATCCCCTTTTTCTCCCCCTCTCTCTGTCCCCCACTGCGCTCTGTCCGCCCTCTATCTCTGCCCCCTCTCTGTCACCGTCTCTCTGTCCCCCCTCACTCTGGCCCCGGTCATTCTGTCGCCCTCTCTCTCTGTCCCCCCTCTCTCTGCGCCCTCTCTCTGTCCCCTCTCTGTCACCACCTCTCTCTGCCCTGCTCTCTCCGTCCCCCCTCTCTGTCGCGGTCTCTCTCTCCCCCTTCTCTGTCAACGTCTCTGTCCCCCCTCTCTGTCCCCCCTCTCTCTGTGGAGAAAGTGAGGTCTGCAGATGCTGGAGATCAGAGCTGGAAATGTGTTGCTGGAAACAACACATTTCCAGGGCATAAGCCCTGAAGAAGGGCTTATGCCCGAAACGTCGATTCTCCTGTTCCCTGGATGCTGCCTGACCTGCTGCGCTTTTCCAGCAACACATTTTCAGCTCTGATCTCCAGCATCCGCAGACCTCACTTTCTCCCCTGTCTCTGTCACCCCTCTCTCTGCCCCCTCTATCTACCCCACTCTCTCTCCCCCCTCTGTCCCCCTCTCTCTCTGTACCCCTCTCTCTCTGACGCCCTCTCTCTGCGCCCTCTCTCTGTCCCCTCTCTGTGACCATCTCTCTGTCCCCCCCGCTCTCTGTCCCTCCTCTCTGTCCCTCCTCTCTCTGTCGCCCTCTCTCTGTCCCCTCTTTGTCACCGTCTCTCTGTCCCCCCCTCTGTCCACTCTCTCTCTGTACCCCCTCTCTCTGCCCCCCCTCTGTCGCCCTCTCTCTGTCCCCTCTCTGTCACCGTCTCTCTGTCCCCCCCCTCTGTCCACCCTCTCTCTGTACCCCCTCTCCCTGCCCCCGCCTCTGTTGCCCTCTCTCTGCCCCCTCTCTGTCACCATCTCTCTCTTTCCCCCTCTCTCTCTGTACCTCTCTCTCTGTCCCCCTCTCTCTGACCCCCTCTATCTCCTCAACTCTCTGTCCCCTCTATCTGTCGACCCTCTCTCTGTCTCCCCCTCTCTCTGCCCTGCTCTCTCCGTCCCCCCTCTCTGTCGCGGTCTCTCTCTCCCCGTTCTCTGTCAACGTCTCTGACCTCATCTCTGTCCCCCCTCTCTCTCTTCCCCTCTCTCTCTCTGACCCCCTCTCTCTGTCCCCCCTCTCTCTGTCCCCCTCACTCTGTCCTCCCTCACTCTGTCCCCGGTCATTCTGTCGCCCTCTCTCTGTCCCCCTCTCTCCGTCCCCCCTCTCTGTCGCGGTCTCTCTCTCCCCGTTCTCTGTCAACGTCTCTGACCTCATCTCTGTCCCCCCTCTCTCTCTTCCCCTCTCTCTCTCTGACCCCCTCTCTCTGTCCCCCCTCTCTCTGTCCCCCTCACTCTGTCCTCCCTCACTCTGTCCCCGGTCATTCTGTCGCCCTCTCTCTGTCCCCCTCTCTCTGTCCCCCTCTCTCTGTCGCCCTCTCTCTGTCCCCTGTCTCTCTGTTCCCCTCTCTCTGTACCTTCCATTTCTCTGCCTCTCTCTCTGTCAGAGCTGAAAATGTGTTGCTGGAAAAGCGCAGCAGGTCAGGCAGCATCCAGGGAACAGGAGAATCGAAGTTTCGGGCATAAGCCCTTTTTCAGGACTTCTTCGGGCTTATACCCGAAACGTCGATTCTCCTGTTCCCTGGATGCTGCCTGACCTGCTACGCTTTTCCAGCAACACATTTTCAGCTCTGATCTCCAGCATCTGCGGACCTCACTTTCTCCCCTCTCTCTGTCACCCCTCTCTCTGCCCCCCTCTATCTACACCACTCTCTGTCCCTCCTCTCTGTCCCTCCTCTCTCTGTCGCCCTCTCTCTGTCCCCTCTTTGTCACCGTCTCTCTGTCCCCCCCTCTGTCCACTCTCTTTCTGTATCCCCTCTCTCTGCCCCCACCGTCGCCCTCTCTCTGCCCCCTCTCTGTCACCGTCTCTCTCTTTCCCCTCTCTCTCTCTGTCCCCCTCTCTCTGTCCCCACTCTCTCTCTGTCCCCCCTCGCTCTGTCCCCCCCTCTCTCTGTCCCCCTCTCTCTGTCACCCCTCTCTCTGCCCCCCTCTATCTACCCCCCTCTCTGTTCCCTCTCTCTCTGTCCCCCTCTCTCTGTCCCCCCTCTCTCTCTCCCTTCTCTCTCTGACCCCTCTCTCTCTGTCCCCCCGTTTTCTCTGACCCCCGTTCTCCGTTCCCCCTCACTCTGACCCCCTCACTCTTTCGCACTCTTTCTGTCCACCTCTCTCTGTCGCCCTCTCTCTGTTCCCCTCTCTCTGTTCCCCTCTCTCTGTACAGCCTCTCTCTGTCCCCCTCTCTCTGTCGCCCTCTCTCTGTCCCCCCTCTTTCTGTCCCCACTCTCCCTGTCCCCCCTCTCTTGTCCCCCCCTCTCTGTCCCCCCTCTCTCTCTCCCTTCTCTCTCTGACCCCTCTCTCTCTGTCCCCCCGTTTTCTCTGACCCCCGTTCTCCGTTCCCCCTCACTCTGACCCCCTCACTCTTTCGCACTCTTTCTGTCCACCTCTCTCTGTCGCCCTCTCTCTGTTCCCCTCTCTCTGTTCCCCTCTCTCTGTACAGCCTCTCTCTGTCCCCCTCTCTCTGTCGCCCTCTCTCTGTCCCCCCTCTTTCTGTCCCCACTCTCCCTGTCCCCCCTCTCTTGTCCCCCCCCTCTCTGTCCCCCCACTCACTGTCCCCCTCTCTCTGTCCCCTCTCTCTCTCTCTCCCTCTCTCTGTCCCCCCATCTTTCTATACCCCCCTCTCTCTGCCCCCTCTCTCTGTCTCCTCTCTCTCTCCCCTCTCTCTCTGTCCCCCTCTCTCTATCCCCTCTCTCTCTCCCCTCTCTCTCTGACCCCCTCTCTCTGTCCCCCTTTTCTCTGACCCCCCTTTCTCTGTCCCCTCTCTCGGTCGCCCTATCTTTTCCCCCCTCTCTGTCACCGTCTCTCTGTCCCCCCTCCCTCTGTCCCCCCCTCACTGTCCCCCTCTCTCTCTGTCGCCCTCTCTCTCCCCCTCTCTGTTTTCGTCTCTCTGTCCCCCCTCTCTCTGTCACCCCTCTCTCTCTCTCTCTCCCCATCTCTGTCCCCCCTCTCTCTGTCCCCCCTCTCTCTGTCCCCCCCTCTCTGTCCCCCCTCTGTCTGTCCCCCTCTCTCAGTCCCCCTCTCTCTCTGTCCCCCCTCTCACTGTCCGTCTCTCTCTGTCACCCTCTCTCTCTGTCCCCCTCTCTCTGCCCTCCTCTCTCCATTCCCCCTTCTCTGTCGCCCTCTCTCTCCCCCCCTCTGTCACCGTCTCTCTGTCCCCCCTCTCTCTATCCCCCCTCTTTCTACCCCTCTCTATCTGCCCCTCTCTCTCTGTCCCCCTCTCTGTTGCCCCTCTCTCTGGCCCCCTTTTCTCTGACCTCCCTTTCTCTGTCCCCTCTCTCTGTCGCCCTATCTTTTCCCCCCTCTCTGTCACCTTCTCTCTGTCCCCCCTCCCTCTGTCCTCCTCTCTCTGTCCCCCTCTCTCTGTCGCCCTCTCTCTCCCCCTCTCTGTTTTCGTCTCTCTGTCCCCCCTCTCTCTGTCCCCCCTCTCTCTCTCCCCCTCTCTGTCCCCCCTCTCTCTCTCCCCCTCTCTGTCCCCCCTCTCTCTGTCCTCCCTCTATCTGTCCCCCCTCTCTCTGTCCCCCCCTTCTCTGTCCCCCCTCTGTCTGTCCCCCTCTCTGTGTCCCCCTCTCTCTCTGTCCCCCCTCTCTCTGCCCTTCTCTCTCCATTCCCCCTTCTCTGTCGCCCTCTCTCTTCCCCCCCCCCTCTCTGTCACCATTTCTCTGTCGCCCTCTCTCTCCCCCTCTCTGTTTGCCCTCTCTCTGTCCCCCTCTCACTGTCCCCCCTCTGTGTCCCGACTCTATCTGTCCGCCTCTCTCTCTGTCCCCTCTCTCTATCCCCTCTCTCTCTCTCCCTTCTCTCTCTGACCCCCTCTCTCTGTCCTCCTTTTCTCTGACCCCCCTTTCTCTGTCCCCTCTCTCTTTCGCCCTATCTTTTCCCCCCTCTCTGTCACCGTCTCTCTATCCCCCCTCCCTCTGTCCCCCCCTCTCTGTCCCCCTCTCTCTCTGTCGCCCTCTCTCTCCCCCTCTCGGTTTTCGTCTCTCTGTCCCCCCTCTCTCTGTCCCCCCCTCTCTCTCTCTCCCCATCTCTGTCCCCCTCTCTCTGTCCCCCCTCTCTCTGTCCCCCCCTCTCTGTCCCCCCTCTGTCTGTCCCCCTCTCTCTGTCCCCCTCTCTCTCTGTCCCCCCTCTCACTGTCCGTCTCTCTCTGTCACCCTCTCTCTGTCCCCCTCTCTGTTTCCCCTCTCTCTGTCCCCCTTTTCTCTGACCCCCCCTTCTCTGTCGCCCTCTCTCTTCCCCCCCCTCTCAGTCACCATTTCTCTGTCGCCCTCTCTCTCCCCCTCTCTGTTTCCCCTCTATCTGTCCGCACTCCCTGTCCCCCCTCTGTGTCCCGACTCTATCTGTCCGCCTCTCTCTCTGTCCCCCTCTCCCTGTCCCCCTCTCTCTCTGACCCCTCTCTCTGTCCCCCTCTCTTTCTGTTCCCCTCTCTCTGACCCCCTCTATCTCCCCACTGTCTGTCCCCCTCTCTCTGTCCCCCTCTCTCTCTGCCCCTCTCTCTCTCTGTTCCCTTCTCTCTCTGTCCCCTCTCTCTCTGTCGCCCTCTCTCTGTCCCCCTCTCTCTCTGTTCCCCTCTCTCTCTGTCCCCCTCTCTCTCTGCCCTCCTCTCTGTGTCCCACTCTCTCTGTCCCCCTCTCTCTCTGCCCCCCTCTCTCTGCCCCCTCTCTCTGTCCCCCTCTCTCTGTCACCCCCTCCCTCTGTACCCCCCTCTCTCTGTTCCCCCTCTCTCTGCCCTCTCTCTCTGTCCCCCCGTCTCTGTCAACCTCACTCTGCGCCCTCTCTCTCTCCCACGCTCTCTGACCCCCTCTCTGTCACCCTCTCTCTCTGTCCCCCTCTCTCTCTCTGTCCCCTACTCTCTCCATCTCCCCACTCTATGTCCCCCTCTGTCCTCCTCTCTCTCCCACCCGCCTCTCTATCCCTCCTCTTTGTCCCCCTATCTCTCTGTCCCGCTCTCTCTGTTCCCCCATCTCTGTCCCCTCTCTCTCTCCCTCTCTCTCTCTGATCCCTCTCTGTCTCCCCCTCTTTCTCTCTGTCCCCCACTCTCTAAATCCCCCCACTCTCTGTCCCCTCTCTCTGACCCCCCTCTCCCCCACTCTGTACCCCTCTCTCTGTCTCCCACTCTCTGATCTCCTCTATATCCCCTCGCTCTGTCCCCCTCTCTCTGTCCCACACTCTCTGTCCCCCTCTCTCTCTGTCCCCCTTTCTCTGTCGCCCTCTCTCTGTCCCCCTCTCTCTCTGTTCCCCTCTAACTCTGTCCCCCTCTCTCTCTGCCCTCCTCTCTGTGTCCCGCTCTCTCTGTCCCACACTCTCTGTCCCCCTCTCTCTCTGTCCCCCTTTCTCTGTCCCCTCTCTCTGCCCCCTCTCTGCCACCTCTCACTGCCCCACTCTCTCTGTCCCCTCTCTCTCTGCCCCCTCTCTCTGTCCCCCTCTCTCTGTATCCTCTCTCTCTCCCCGCTCTCTGACCCCTCTCTGTCGCCCTCTCTCTCTGTCCCCCTGTCTCTCTCTCTATCCCCCACTCTCTCCATCTCCCCACCCTCTGTCCCCCTCTCTCTCTCTCTATCTGTCCACCACTCTCCCCATCTCCACACTCTCTCTCCCCCTCTGTCCCCCTCTCTCTCCCACCCGCATCTCTCCATCCCTCCTCTTTGTCCCCCCTCTGTCTGTCCCCCTCTCTCTGTCCCCCTCTCTCTCTGTCCCCCCTTTCACTGTCCGTCTCTCTGTCACCCTCTCTCTGTCCCCCTCTCTCTGCCCTCCTCTCTCCATTCCCCCTTCTCTGTCGCCCTCTCTCTCCCCCTCTCTGTCACCGTCTCTCTGTCCCCCCTCTCTCTATCCCCCCTCTTTCTACCCCCTCTATCTGCCCCTCTCTCTCTGTCCCCCTCTCTGTTTCCCCTCTCTCTGTCCCCCTTTTCTCTGACCCCCTTTCTCTGTCCCCTCTCTCTGTCGCCCTATCTTTTCCCCCCTCTCTGTCACCTTCTCTCTGTCCCCCCTCCCTCTGTCCTCCTCTCTCTGTCCCCCTCTCTCTGTCGCCCTCTCTCTCCCCCTCTCTGTTTTCGTCTCTCTGTCCCCCCTCTCTCTGTCCCCCCTCTCTCTCTCCCCCTCTCTGTACCCCCTCTATCTGTCCCCCCTCTCTCTGTCCCCCCCTCTCTGCCCCCCCTCTGTCTGTCCGTCTCTCTCTGTCACCCTCTCTCTGTCCCCCTCTCTCTGCCTTCCTCTCTCCATTCCCCCTTCTCTGTCGCCCTCTCTCTCCCCCCCTCTGTCACCGTCTCTCTGTCCCCCCTCTCTCTATCCCCCCTCTTTCTACCGCCCTCTATCTGCCCCTCTCTCTCTGTCCCCCTCTCTGTTTCCCCTCTCTCTGGCCCCCTTTTCTCTGACCTCTATATCCCCTCGCTCTGTCCCCCTCTCTCTGTCCCACGCTCTCTGTCCCCCTCTCTCTCTGTCCCCCTTTCTCTGTTCCCTCTCTCTGCCCCCTCTCTCTGTCCCCCTCTCTCTCTGCCCTCCTCTCTGTGTCCCCCTCTCTCTGTCCCCCTCTCTCTCTGTCCCCCTTTCTCTGTCCCCTCTCTCTGCCCCCTCTCTCTGTCCCCCTCTCTCTCTGCCCCCACTCTCTCTGTCCCCTCTCTCTGCCCCCTCTCTGCCACCTCTCACTGCCCCACTCTCTCTGTCCCCCTCTCTCTCTGCCCCCACTCTCTCTGTCCCCTCTCTCTGCCCCCTCTCTGCCAACTCTCACTGCCCCACTCTCTCTGTCCCCTCTCTCTCTGTCACCCTCTCTCTCTGCCCCCTCTCTCTCTGCCCCCCTCCCCTTTTCCTCCTCTCTCTGTCCCCCTCTCTCTCTGTCCCCCACTCTTTCCATCTCCCCACCCTCTGTCCCCCTCTCTCTCTATCTGTCCACCACTCTCTCCATCTCCCCACTCTCTGTCCCCCTCTGACCCCTCTCTCTCCCACCCGCATCTCTCCATCCATCCTCTTTGTCCCCCCCTCTCTCTGTCCCCCTCTCTCTGTCCCCCCCTCTCTCTGTCCCCCATCTCTGCCCCCCTCTCTCTCCCACCCACCTCTCTCTCTGTCCCCCCTCTCTCTGTCCCCCCTCTCTCTATCCTCCTCTCTCTCTGTCCACTCTCTCTCTGTCCCCCTCTCTCTCTCTGTCCCCTCTCTCTCTGTCCCCCTCTCTCTCTGCCCCCTCTCTCTGCCCGCTCTCTCTGTCCCTCTTTCTCTGTCCACTCTATCTCTCCCCCCTCTCTGTCCCCCTATCTCTCTCCAATCCCCCCAATCTCTATCGCCCTCTCTGACATCCCATCTCCCCCACTCTGTACACCTCTCTCTGTTCCCACTCTCTGACCCCCTCTATCTCCCCAACTCTCTGCCTCCCTCTCTCTGTCCCCCTCTCTCTGTCCCTCTCTCTCTGCCCCCTCACTCTCTGCCCCCCTCTGTCTGCCCCCATCTCTCTCTGCCCCTCTCTCTCTATCTCCCCCACTCTCTGTTCCCCCTCTCTCTCTGCCCCTCTCTCTCTGGCCCCCTGTCTCTGGCCTCCTCTCTCTGTGGCCCCCCTCTCTCTGTCGCCCTCTCTCTGTCCCCCTCTCTCTGTCCCCCTCTCTCTCTGTCCTCCTATCTGCCCCCTCTCTCTGTCGCCTCTTTCTGCCCCCTCTCTCTCTGCCCCCCTCTCTCTCTGACCCCCTCTCTCTCTGACCCCCTCTCTGTCCTCCGCTCTCTGTCGACCTCTCTCTGACCCCCACTCTCTCACACCGGCCTCTTCCTGTACCACCTCACTGTCCCCCTCTCTCTGTCGCCCCTCTCTCTCTGCCCCCTCTCTCTCTGCCCTCCCTCTCTCTACCCCCTCTCTCTCTGTCCCTTCTCTCTCTCTGCCGCTCTCTGACCCCCTCTCTGTCCCCCTCTCTCTCTGTCCCCCTCTCTCTCTCTGTCCCCCTCTCTCTGACCCCCTCTCTCTCCCCCACTCTGTACCACTCTCACTATCTCCTTCTCTCTGCCCCCTCTCTCTGTCACCGTCTCTCTATCCCCCCTTCTCTCTGTCCCACCTTTCTCTGTTCCCCCTCTCTTTGTCCCTCCCTCTCTCTGTCCCCCTCTCTCAGTCGCCCTCTCTCTGACGCCTACTCTCTCACACCCGCCTCTCCCTGTACCACCTCACTGTCCCCCTCTCTCTCTGTCACCCCTCTCTCTGTCGCCGTCTCTCTGTCCCCATCTCTCTCTGTTCCCCCACTCTCTCTGTCCCTATCTCTCTGTCCCCTCTCTCTCTCCCCCGCTCTCTGACCCCCTCTCTGTTGCCCTCTCTCTGTTCCCCTCTCTATGTTCCCCTCTCTCTGTCCACCCCACTCTGCCCGCCCTCACCCTGTCACCCTCTCTCTGTCCCCTCTCTCTGTCGCCCTCTCTCTATCCCCCTCTCTCTGTCCCCCCTCTCTCTGGCCCGCTCTTTGATCCCCTCTCTGTCGCCCTCTCTCTCTGCCCCCTCTCTCTCTGCCCCCCTCTCTCTGTCCCCCTCTCTCTATCCCCCTGTCACTGTCCCTCTCTCTCTCTCCCGCTCTCTGACCCCCTCTCTGTCATCCTCTCTTTCTGCCCCCTCTCTCTGCCCCCTCTCTCTGCCCCCTCTCTCTTTGCCCCCCTCTCTCTGACCCCCGTCCCCCTCTCACTGTCCCCCCCCTCTGTACCACTCTCTCTGTTCCCCTCTCACTGTTCCCCTCTCTCTGCCCCCCTCACTCTGTCCCCCCTCACTCTGTCGCCCTCGCTCTGTCCCCCTCTCTCTGTCCCCTCTCTCTCTCCCCTGCTCTTTGACCCCCTCTCTGTCACCCTCTCTCTCCGCGCCCTCTCTCTCTGCCCCCTTTCTCTGTCCCCCTCTCTCTATCCCCCTCTCACAGTCCCCTCTCTCCCGCTCTCTGACCACCTCTCTGTCACTCCCTCTCTCTGCCCCCTCTCTCTGTCCCCCTCTCTCTGTCCCCTCTCTCTCTCCCCCGCCCTCTGACCCCCTCTCTGTCGCCCTCTCTCTGCCCCTATCTCTCTGCCCCCCTCTCTGTCCCCCCTCTCTCTGTCCCCCTCTCTCTGTCCCCTCTCTCTCCCCCGCTCTCTGACCCCCTCTCTCTGTCGCCCTCTCTCTGTCCCCTATCTCTCTGCCCCCCCTCTCTGTCCCCCTCTCCCTGTCCCCTCTCTCTCTCCCCCGCCCTCTGACCACCTCTCTGTCGCCCTCTCTCTGCCCCTATCTCTCTGCCCCCCTCTCTCTCCTCGCTCTCTGACCCCCTCTCTCTGTCCCCTCTCTCTCTCCCCGCTCTCTGACCCCCTCTCTGTCGCCCTCTCTCTGTCCCCTATCTCTCTGCCCCCCTCTCTTTGTCCCCCCTCTCTCTGACCCCCTCTCTCTTTCCCCCCTTTCTCTGACCCCTTCTCTCTCTGTCCTCCTCTGTCTCTGTCCCCCTGTCTCTGTCTCCTCTTTCTGCCCCCCTCTCTCTGTCCCCTCTCTCTCTGTCCCCCCTCTCTCTGACCCCTTCTCTCTCTGTGCTCCTCTGTCTCTGTCCCCCTCTCTCTGTCTCCTCTTCCTGTCCCCCTCTCTCTCTGTCACGCTCTCTCTGTCGCCGTCTCTCTGTCCCCCTCTCTCTCTGTCCCCTGTCTCTCTATGTCCCCCACTCTCTGTTCCTCCTCTCTCTCTGCCCCCCTGTCTGGCTTCCTCTCTCTTTGGCCCCCTCTCTCTCTGGCCCCCTCTCTCTGTCACCCTCTCTCTGACCCCCTCTCTCTCTGACCCCCTCTCTGTCCCCCGCTCTCTGTCCCCCTCTCTCAGTCGCCCTCTCTCTGACCCCCACTCTCACACCCGCCTCTCCCTGTACCACCTCACTGTCCCCCCCCTCTCTCTCTGTCGCCCCTCTCTCTGTCGCCGTCTCTCTGTTCCCCCCCTCTCTCTGTCCGCCTCTCTCTGTCGCCCTCTCTCTGTCCCCTCTCTCTCTATCTCCCCCACTCTCTGTTCCCCCTCTCTCTCTGCCCCTCTCTCTCTGCCCCCCTGTCTCTGGCCTCCTCTCCCTTTGGCCCCCTCTCTCTCTGGCCCCCTCTCTCTCGTCGCCCTCTTTCTGCCCCCTCTCTCTCTGTCCTCCTATCTGCCCCCCTCTCTCTGTCGCCTCTTTCTGCCCCCTCGCTCTCTGTCCCCCTCTCCCTCTGCCCCCCTCTCTCTCCCACGCTCTCTGTCCCCCTTCTCTGTCGCCCTCTCTCTGACCACCACTCTCTCATACCCGCCTCTCCCTGTACCACCTCACGGTCCCCCCTCTCTCTGTCGCCCCTCTCTCTCTGTCGCCATCTCTCTGACCACCCCTCTCTGCCCCCTCTCTCTCTGCCCCTTCTCTCTCTGTCCCCCCCTCTGTCCCCATCTCTCTGTCCCCCTCTCTCCCCCGCTCTCTGACCTCTCTGTCGCCCTCTCTCTGCCCCCTCTCTCACTGCCCCCCTCTCTGTCCCCCCTCTCTCTCTGCCCCCCTCTCTTTCCCCCTCTCTCTCTGTCCCCCTCTCTCTCTCTATACCCCACTCTCTCCATCCCCCCACTCTCTGTCCCCCTCTCTCTGACCCCCCTCTCTCCCTCACACTGTACCCCTCTCTCTGTCTCCCTCTGTCCCCTCTCTCTGTCACCGTCTCTCTATCCCCCCATCTCTCTGTCCCACCTTTCTCTGTTCCCTCTCTCTTTGTCCCCTCTCTCTGTCCCCACCCTCTCTGTTGCCCCCTCTCTCTGACCCCTTCTCTCTCTGTCCTCCTCTGTCTCTGTCCCCCTCTTTCTGCCCCCTTCTCTCTCTGTCCCCCCCTCTCTCTCTGACCCCCCCTCTCTCTGACCCCCTCTATCTCCCCCACTCTCTGTCCCCCTCTTTCTCTGTCACCCTCTCTCTGTCGCCGTCTCTCTGTCCCCTCTCTCTCTGTCTGCTCTCTCTCTGTCCCCCTCTATCTGTCCCCTCTCTCTCCCCCGCTCTCTGCCCCCTCTCTGTTGCCGTCTCTCTGCCCCCGCTCTCTCTGCTCCCCCGACCTCTGTCTCTGTCCCCTTCTCTCTGTTCCTCTCTCTCTGTCCCTCTCTCTCTCTCCCGCTCTCTGACCCCCTCTCTGTCATCCTCTCTTTCTGCCCCCTCTCTCTGCCCCCTCTCTCTTTGCCCCCCTCTCTCTGACCCCGTCCCCCTCTCACTGTCCCCCCCCCTCTGTACCACTCTCTCTGTTCCCCTCTCACTGTTCCCGTCTCTCTGCCCCCCTCACTCTGTCCCCCCTCACTCTGTCGCCCTCGCTCTGTCCCCCTCTCTCTGTCCCCTCTCTCTCTCCCCTGCTCTTTGACCCCCTCTCTGTCACCTTCTCTCTCTGCCCCCTCTCTCTGTCCCCCTCTCTCTGTCCCCTCTCTCTCTCCCCCGCCCTCTGACCCCCTCTCTCTCTGACCCCCTCTATCTCCCCCACTCTCTGTCCCCCTCTTTCTCTGTCACCCTCTCTCTGTCGCCGTCTCTCTGTCCCCCTCTCTCTCTGTCCCCTCTCTCTCCCCCGCTCTCTGCCCCCTCTCTGTTGCCCTCTCTCTGCCCCCGCTCTCTCTGCTCCCCCGACCTCTGTCTCTGTCCCCTTCTCTCTGTTCCTCTCTCTCTGTCCCCCTCACTCCTGTCCCCCTCACTCTGTCCCCTCTCTCTCTCTCCCCCGCTCTTTGACCCCCTCTCTGTCGCCCTCTCTCTCTGACACCCCGTCCCCCTCTCTCTGTCCCCCTCTCTCTATCCCCCTCTCACTGCCCCCTCTCTCTCTCTCCCGCTCTCTCTGCCCCCTCTCTGTCCCCCCACTCTCTGTCCCCCTCTCTCTGACCCCCTCTCTCTCCCCCACTCTGTACCCCTCTCTCTGTCCCCCTCTCTCTCTGCCCCCCTTTCTCTGACCCCTTCTCTCTCTGTCCTCCTCTCTCTGTCCCTCCTCTCTCTTTCCCCCCTCTCTCTCTGGCCCCCTCTCTCTCTGACCACCTCCCTGTCCCCCTCTCCCTGTCGCCCGCTCTCTCACACCCGCCGCTCCCTGTACCACCTCACTGTCCCCCTCTCTCGCTGTCGCCCCTCTCTCTGTCGCGGTCTCTCTGTCCCCCCCTATCTCTCTGTTCTCCCTCTATCTGTCCCTCCTCTCTCTGTCCCCTCTCTCTCTGTCCCCCGCTCTCTGTCCCCCTCTATCTGTCCCCCTCTCTCTCTGTCCCCCTCTCTCTGTCCCCTCTCTCTCTCCCCCGCTCTCTGACCCCCTCTCTGTTGCCCTCTCTCTGCCCCCACTCTCTCTGCCCCGCCGACCCCTCTCTCTGTCCCCCTCTCTCTCTGTCCCTCTCTCTCTCTGTCTCCCTCTCTCTGCCCCCTCTCTCTGTCACCGTCTCTCTATCCCCCTCTCTCTGTTCCCCCTTTCTCTGTCCCCCCTCTCTCTGTTCCCCCCCTCTTCCCCCCTCTCTCTCTGCCCCTCTCTCTCTCTGTCCCCCTCTCACTCTGTCCCCCTCTCTCTCTGCCCCTCTCTCTCTGATCCCCGCTCTCTATCTGCCCCTCTGTCTCTCTCGGTACCCTCTCTTTCTGTCCCCCCCTCTCTCTGTACCCTCTCTCTCTCTGTCCCCTCTCTCTCTGTCTCCCTCTCTCTCTGTCTCCCTCTCTCTGTCTACCTCTCTCTCTGTCTCCCCCACTCTGTCCCCCTCTCTCTGTCGCCCCGTTTCTCTGTCCCCCTCACTCTCTGTCCCCCTCTCTCTATCCCCCTCTATCTACCTCACTCTCTGTCCTCCACTCTCTGTCCCCCTCTGTCTGTCGCCCTCTCTCTGACCCCCTCTCTCTCCCAACCGCCTCTCTCTCTCCCCCGCTCTCTGCCCCCTCTCTCTGTCGCCCTCTTTCTGTCCCCCTCCTTCTGACCATGTCTCTCTCCCACCTGCCTCTCCCTCTGCCCCGCTCTCTGCCCCCTCTCTCTGTCGCCCTCTCTCTGTCCCCCTCTGTCTCCTACCCGCCTCTCTCTATCCCCCCTCTTTGTCCCCCTCTCTCTCTGTACCCCTCTCTCTGTTCCCTCTCTCTCTGACCCCCTCGCTCTCCCACCCGCCTCTCTCTCTGTCCCCCTCTCTCTGTCCGCCTCTCTCTCTGTCCCCCTCTCTCTGTTCCCCTCTCTCTGTTCCCCTTTCTCTCAGGCCCCCTCTGTGTCACCCTCTCTCTGCCCCCTTCTCTCTGCCCCCCTCTCTGTCCCCCTCTCTCTCTGTCCCCCTCTCTCTCTCTCTGTCCCCCACTCTCTCCATCCCCCCACTCTCTGTCCCCCTCTCTCCCTCCACTCTGTACCCCTCTCTGTCCCCCACTCTCTATCCCCTCTCTCTGTCCCGTCTATCTCCCCCTCTCTCTGTCCTCCTCTCTCTGTCCCCCTCTCTCTGTCCCCTATCTCTCTCCCCCGCTCTCTGACCCCCTCTCTGTTACCCTCTCTCTGCCCCCTTCTCTCTGCCCCCCTCTCTGTCCCCCTCTCTCTCTGTCCCCCACTCTCTCCATCCCCACACTCTCTGTCCCCCTCTCTCTGACCCCCTCTCTCCCCCCCACTCTGTACCCCTCTCTGTCCCCCACTCTCTGTCCCCCTCTCTCTGTACCCTCTCTCTCCCCCTCTCTCTGTCCCCCTCTCTCTGACCCCTCTATCTCCCCCACACTCTGCCCCTCTCTCTGTCGTCTCTTTCTGCCCCTCTCTCTCTGCCCCCCTCTCTCTCTGACCCCCTCTATCTCCCCTACTCTCTGACCCCCACTCTCTCCCACCCACCTCTCTCTGTACCCCCCACTGTCCCCCTCTCTCTCTGTCACCCCTCTCTTTCTGTCCCCCTCTCTCACTGTCCCCTCTCTCTCTGCCCCCCCTCTCTCTGTCCCCCTCTCTCTGCCCCCTCTGTCCCCCTCTCTCTGTCCCCTCTCTCTCTCCCCCCACTGTCTGACCCCCTCTCTGTCGCCCTCTCTCTGCCCCTTGTCTCTGTCCCCCTCTCTCCTTCCCACTCTGTACCCCCTCTTTGTCCCCCTCTTTCTTTGTACCCCTCTCTCTGTTCCCTCTCTCTCTGACCCCCTCTCTCTCCCACCCGCCTCTCTCTCTGTCCGCCTCTCTCTCTGTCCCCCTCTCTCTGTCCCCCTCTCTCTGTTCCCCTTTATCTCTGGCCCCCTCTGTGTCACCCTCTCTCTGCCCCCTTCTCTATGCCCCCCGCTCTGTCCCCCTCTCTCTCTGTCCCCCACTCTCTATCCCCTCTCTCTGTCCCGTCTATCTCCCCCTCTCTCTGTCCTCCTCTCTGTCCCCCTCTCTCTGTCCCCTATCTCTCTCCCCCGCTCTCTGACCCCCTCTCTGTTACCCTCTCTCTGCCCCCTCTCTGTCCCCCTCTCTCTCTGTCCCCCACTCTCTCCATCCCCACACTCTCTGTCCCCCTCTCTCTGACCCCCTCTCCCCCCCCTCTGTACTCTTCTCTGTCCCCCACTCTCTGTCCCCCTCTCTCTGTCCCCCTCTCTCTGTCCCCTCTATCTCCCCCCTCTCTGTCCCCCTCTCTCTGCCCCCTCTATCTCCCCCACTCTCTGACCCCCACTCTCTCCCACCCACTTCTCTCTGTACTCCCTCACTGTCCCCCTCTCTCTCTGTCACCCCTCTCTTTCTGTCCCCCTCTCTCACTGTCCCCCCCGTCCCCCTCTATCTCTGTCCCCTTCTCTCTCTGCCCTCTCTCTCTTTCCCCCTCTCTCTGTCCCGTCTATCTCTCCCCCACTCTCTGCCCCCCTCTGTCGCCCTCTCCCTGCTCCCTCTCTCTTTGTCCCCCCTCTCTCTCTATCCCCCACTCTCTCCATCCCCCACTCTCTGTCCCCCTCTCTCTGACCCCCCTCTCTCCCCCTCACTCTGTACCCCTCTCTCTGTCCCCCTCTATATCCCCCTCTCTCTGTGCTCCTCTCTCTGTCGCCCTCTCTCTGCCCCTTCACCCTCCCACCCGCCTTTCTCTTTCCCCCCTCTCACTGTCCCCCTCTCTCTCTGTCCCCCTCTCTCTGTCCCCCTCTCTCTCTGTCCCCCTCAATCTTCCCCACACTCTGCCCCCCTCTCTCTCTGCCCTCCTCTCTCTCTGTCCCCCTCTCTCTGTCCCCCTCTGTCTGTCCCCCTCTCTCTCTGTCCCCCTCAATCTTCTCCACACTCTGCCCCCTTCTCTCTCTGCCCTCCTCTCTCTCTGTCCCCCTCTCTCTCTGTACCCCTCTCACTGTCCCCCTCTCTCTGTCGCCATCTCTCTGTCCCCCTCTCTCTCTGTCCCCCTCTCTCTGTCCCCCTCTCTCTCTGATCCCCTCTCTCTCTGTTCCCCTCTCTCTCTGTCTCCTCCTCTCTCTGTCCCCTTCTCTCTGACCCCTCTCTCACTATATCCTCCCCTATTTCTCTCTCTCTCTCCCTCACGTTATCTCTCCCTTCCCTCTCTCTCTCCCTCTGTCTCTCCCTGCTCCTTTGCTCTCTCTCCATCTTCTCCCACTCTCGATCCCCCTACATTGGTCGCGCTCTCTCTCCCCGTTTCTCTCAGACTCAATCTCTCTCCCTCCTGTCCTGCCCTTCCTCTCTCTCTGACACACTCTGTCTCCCTGGTCCTTCCCTCTCCCTCGAACCCAGAGACTGGGGGTTGGTGGTGAGGCTGCGTGTGGGGGGTGGGGGTGAGATGATTGAGAGATGTCGGAAGTGGGAGGTGGGGAAAATGGGGTAGAGACGACATTGCGGGAGGGAGAGAGAGACGGCAGGAGAGAGAGAGAGTGAGGGTGAGGGGGAGAGAAAAGAATGGAGGCAGGTGGAGAAACCCATGTTGGGGTGTGAGAGAGAGAGGGGGAGAGTGCGGCAGAAAGAATAGTGGAGGCAGGTGGAGAAACCGGGGTTGGGGGCGGTGTCTGAGAGGGGACCAGAGAGAGTGAAAGGGAGAGGAGGTGAGAGAGACACAGTGTGCAGAAAGAGAGAGAGAGGGAGAGAATTGAGGAGGAAGAGTCGGGGAGAGGAAATGGGGAGGCCAGGTTGGAGTGGGGGAGGGGACAGAGGGAGTTAAACCCTGCTCCTGAGCTCAGGGCCCGGTGCCCTCCCCTTCCCTGAGGACCAGGACTTGGGGTTGAGTCTGTCTCTCTCCAGCTCAGCTTCTCCAACACAAAGACACCCAACAACATCGGTCACTCTGCTGCTCGGCACGCTTTAATCAACATTTTTATTGGTTACAAATGGAAGTGATGGATACAGTCAGTGGGATGGTGCCTTTTCTCACCGGCCCCTGAGTTGTGAGAAACATTGAAATGTTTCCCTGTAACCCCCCCTGTGGGATAAGGATGGACAACCCAGCGCTACCCTCAGTCTGTTACCGCAGCGACAGGCTGCTCCATCGCTGAAACACTGAACTGAAATGAGAAAATCCCGGATGGATTGATTAATGCGGGAATTTGATGGATGGATGGATCTGGGTGAAGGGATATTTCAGCACATTCTTCAGCTGCTGCCTGAACTTAGTCTGGGTCACGGCATAAATCACGGTGTTTGTGCAGCAACTGAGGAGCTGCAGCATGAAGCCCAATTCCTGCACAAAGTCATCGAGATACACAGAGTCATACCCAAACACCCACATCCGACTCCATATAGAATACAGCATTAACATTGACCATAACAGGATGAAATTGGCCGAGATCACAAACAGTAAAATGATGGATTTTGTTCGGTTTCTCATTTCAGTGTCAGACTGAGCGTCCCCATTGGTGTGAGCGCGGAGTCTCCTGCGGGCTCTGCTGGTCACTACAATGTGTCTGACGGTGAGAACATTGAGCAGCAGAATCAGGAGAAATGGGACACACGGGGTTAGAATGTGGTGGAGGAACTCGATTGTGACCCAGACACTGGAGAATACAACAGCGACTGTTCCAGCACAAAACCAGGGGTCGTTCCCCAGTGAATACCAAGCCGTGAGCATAAAATACCAGGAAATGTCCTTTAAACAGCTCAGCACAGTCACTGCTCCCAGAACCACAGCCGCCGTCTTCTCACTGCAATATTTACCTTTCAGCTTCGGGCAACAAATGGCCACAAACCGATCAAAGGTGAAAGTGACGGTGAACCAAACAGAGCAGTCAGTGGCTGCATAAACCAGGACGGCGTGGATATTACACACGGGGACGGAGTCCTTCAGGAAATAAAACTGTTCCTGATAAACAATGGGAATGTGTCTCAGGATCAGGTCGAGGATAATGACCAGGAGATCCGCCGCTGCCATGGCCACCAGGTAACGTCTGACACATGGAGACAATCCACAATCTTTATAAAGCAGGACGTAGATGGTCACTACGTTAACTGTGAGGAAGGAAAACAAACCCATTATCCATCAGCCTGGAGGCAAAGCGACACGTTTGATCGGGGACCCAGTGAGATTTTCAAATGTGTCCCTGTATTCAGGGATTTATTAAAATAATCGGAGCTGGAGTAACAAATGGGAAGGTCGGAATTACTGACAAAAATGTCAGTTACAGAATGTCAGGGACAGAACGTTCCGGGGAATGACAGTTATAGAATGTTGGGGACAGAACATTCCGGGGAATGTCAGTTATAGAATGTCGGGGACAGAACGTTCCGGAGAATGTCAGTTATAGAATGTCAGGGACAGAACGTTCCGGGGAATGTCAGTTATAGAATGTCAGGGACAGAACGTTCCGGGGAATGACAGTTGTAGAATGTCGGGGACAGAACGTTCCGGGGAATGACAGTTATAGAATGTTGGGGACAGAACGTTCCGGGGAATGTCAGTTATAGAATGTCGGGGACAGAACGTTCTGGGGAATGTCAGTTATAGAATGTCAGGGACAGAACGTTCCGGGGTGTGTCAGTTATAGAATGTCGGGGACAGAACGTTCCGGGGAATGTCAGTTATAGAATGTCAGGGACAGAACGTTCCGGGGTGTGTCAGTTATAGAATGTCAGGGACAGAATGTTCCGGGGAATGTCAGTTATAGAATGTCAGGAACAGAACGTTCCGGGGAATGTCAGTTATAGAATGTCGGGGACAGAACGTTCCGGGGAATGACAGTTATAGAATGTCGGGGACAGAACGTTCCGGAGAATGTCAGTTATAGAATGTCGGGGATAGAACGTTCCGGGGAATGTCAGTTATAGAATGTCAGGGACAGAACGTTCCGGGGAATGTCAGTTATAGAATGTCAAGGACAGAACGTTCCGGGGAATGACAGTTACAGAATGTCAGGGACAGAACGTTCCGGGGAATGACAGTTATAGAATGTCAGGGACAGACGTTCCGGGGTGTGTCAGTTATAGAATGTCGGGGACAGAACGTTCCGGGGAATGTCAGTTATAGAATGTCGGGGACAGAACGTTCCGTGGAATGTCAGTTTTAGAATGTTAGGGACAGAACGTTCCGGGGAAAGTCAGTTACAGAATGTCGGGGACAGAACGTTCCGGGGTGTGTCAGTTATAGAATGTCGGGGACAGAACGTTCCGGGGAATGTCAGTTATAGAATGTCAGGGACAGAACGTTCCGGGGTGTGTCAGTTATAGAATGTCGGGGACAGAACGTTCCGGGGAATGTCAGTTTTAGAATGTCATGGACAGAACGTTCCGGGGAATGTCAGTTATAGAATGTCGGGGACAGAACGTTCCGGGGTGTGTCAGTTATAGAATGTCGGGGACAGAACGTTCCGGGGAATGTCAGTTATAGAATGTCAGGGACAGAACGTTCCGGGGAATGTCAGTTATAGAATGTCAGGGACAGAACGTTCCGAGGAATGTCAGTTATAGAATGTCGGGGACAGAACGTTCCGGGGAATGACAGTTATAGAATGTCGGGGACAGAACGTTCCGGGGAATGTCAGTTATAGAATGTTAGGGACAGAAAGTTCCGGGGAATGTCAGTTATAGTATGTCGGGGACAGAACGTTCCGGGGAATGTCAGTTATAGAATGTCAGGGACAGAACGTTCCGGGGAATGTCAGTTATAGAATGTCAGGGACAGAACGTTCCGGGGAATGTCAGTTATAGAATGTCGGGGACAGAACGTTCCGGGGAATGACAGTTATAGAATGTTAGGGACAGAAAGTTCCGGGGAATGTCAGTTATAGAATGTCGGGGATAGAACGTTCCGGGGAATGACAGTTATAGAATGTCGGGGACAGAACTTTCCAGGATCTCCTTGACCAGTCCATCACCTTTCCCCTTAATCCTCCCCACCAGCATGATGTACTGTGCACAGGCTACATTTCTGTCCAACACTGGGAGCTGTGCAGACCACATCAGGGCACTAATGTGTGAAGCTGGAACAAATATCCATCCAACACGGGGAGCTACACAAACCACTTCAGTGCATGATCTATAAACCTCAACCAGATAGTCTGACCAGCACAGAGAACTATGCAGTGATCACCTGTGAATTAATCTGTAACCCAGGAGCAGTTACCATCCCAGCATGTAGGGCTGTGTACACCACCCCAGTGCATTGATCAGTAACCCAGGAGCAGTTACCCTCCCAGCATGTAGGGCTGTGTACCCCAAACCAGGGCATTGATCTGTAACCCAGGAGCAGTTACCCTCCCAGCATGTAGGGCTGTGTACCCCAAACCAGGGCATTGATCTGTAACCCAGGAGCAGTTACCCTCCCAGCATGTAGGGCTGTGTACCCCAAACCAGGGCATTGATCTGTAACCCAGGAGCAGTTACCCTCCCAGCATGTAGGGCTGTGTACCCCACCCCACTGCATTGATCTGTAACCCAGGAGCAGTTACCCTCCCAGCATGTAGGGCTGTGTACACCAAACCAGGGCATTGATCTGTAACCCAGGAGCAGTTACCCTCCCAGCATGTAGGGCTGTGTACACCACCCCAGTGCATTGATCTGTAACCCAGGAGCAGTTACTCTCCCAGCATGCAGGGCTGTGTATACCAAACCAGGGCATTGATCTGTAAACCAGGAGCAGTTACCCTCCCAGCATGTAGGGCTGTGTACCCCACCCCAGTGCATTGATCTGTAACCCAGGAGCAGTTACCCTCCCAGCATGTAGGGCTGTGTACCCCAAACCAGGGCATTGAACTGTAACCCAGGAGCAGTTACCCTCCCAGCATGTAGGACTGTGTACACCACCCCAGTGCATTGATCTGTAACCCAGGAGCAGTTACCCTCCCGGCATGTAGGACTGTGTACACCACCCCAGTGCATTGATCTGTAACCCAGGAGCAGTTACCCTCCCAGCATGTAGGACTGTGCCCCCCACACCAGTTCATTGATCTGTAACCCAGGAGCAGTTACCCTCCCAGCATGTAGGAATGTGCACACCACCCCAGTGCATTGATCTGTAACCCAGGAGCAGTTACCCTCCCAGCATGTAGGGCTGTGTACACCAAACCATGGCATTGATCTGTAAACCAGGAGCAGTTACCCTCCCAGCATGTAGGGCTGTGTACTTTCCCCCCCCCCAGTGCATTCATCTGTAACCCAGGAGCAGTTACCCTCCCAGCATGTAGGGCTGTGTACACCACCCCACTGCATTGATCTGTAACCCAGGAGCAGTTACCCTCCCAGCATGTAGGGCTGTGTACCCCAAACCAGAGCATTGATCTGTAACCCAGGAGCAGTTACCCTCCCAGCATTTAGGACTGTGTACATCCCCCCCCCCCCCAGTACATTGCTCAGCAACACTGTGTTAGATCCCTGCCCACCGTGGGGAAACTAGCAGCCCGTGCTGGAAGTGACAGGATGTGCAGCTTCCACCCATTTACAGCTCCATATCCCCATTGTGCCCTGACAAGGGGGTGTTGTGGGTGTGAACATCACTGCCAGAGAGAGATGGCGGGGGAATCAGTTTAAATATCACCGCATGGGAGTGGGTTGGGAAGTAGACAGAGAGGGGGAGACTGAGAGACAGTGTCATGGAAGGCTGTGTTCCCAGGTTTCAGAATGCTGAAATGTCAGCAATTCGATAGCATCCTGTAACATGAGCCAGTCTTCCCAGGAAAGATGGGAAAAAGGGATATTAATGTGAAGTCAGATGAACATTTGTTCTGCATCTTTGTAACTGGAATTGGTTTCAACAGAATATATGACTCATTGGGCAGATTCTAACAATAATTTATCTTTGTTTAATTTTCCTTGAGTGTGACAGAGGGACCGTCTGCACGAGGCTGAGCTATTTCCCGGTGCTATCACTTCAAACTTACCTCATTAACTACCCACCCCACCCCATGATGTCCCTCTCATTCAATAATGGCCTGATTCTCCCATCCATCATGGCGGGTGGTACTCACCATCGCCCGGATGCTCCTGGATATTCAGTGATCGCTGGCGCTGGTGCCATCTTTAAAAGGCCAAGGGGCACACGGTTGAGCTTTCTCAGTTCGGAGCTGCCTGCACAGTTTACCTCGAGCATAGCAGATAAGAGGCACTTACATCACGGTTTGTCGACAGGGGCATGGAAGTCCTGGTGGAGGGGCTAGTATAGAGGGGGGCCATACCACCAGACACACCGAGCATGGTCTGAGCTCACCACCCAGTTCAGTGCAGTATCTGAGGTCTGAGGAAACGTCCAGCAATACAGGATAAGCAGCAATAATCTTCCCCGCTCTGTCAGGATACAGCTCACCATATTCTTTCTGCTCCCTCACACTCACTGTATATCTGTTGTAGCACCTACTCCCCAAACAAGATTCATGCTCCACCACTCTCACTGCTGCGTGCAGCACTTTCTCTCTCTCTCTGTCTCTGTCTCTGTCTCTGTCTGTCTGTCTGTCTCTCTCTCTCTCTCCACGTTACCCCCCTTCACTAAAAACACTGCATGGATACAACAAAGTGGACTGACTGCCTCCGGACACCTCACCATGACCATGTCCCCCACCTACACCAGCACTAACAGCAGGGCCACCCACTCCCACCCTCCCTCTCTCCCTCCTTTTCTCCCATTTCAGGAGAAACAGTCTGGAATAGGACAGAAAGGGCCTATCCGGGTGGTGGAGTGCCCGATATCCGTTCCCTCACCCCCCTCCCCTCCCCCACGCCCCCCCCCCCCCCCCCCCATGTGGGGAGGACCCTGGTACGAGCCGCACAGCACTGGGATGCCTCGTGTGGAGCTTCTGAAACATCCACGTCCCACCGACCGAGTAAGGAGCAATGTTCAGTGAAGGGCAATTCTCACTTTAAACCCACTGGCAGCTCCGTTTCCCCCCGGCACAACTTAGAAGCCGTGGCCCTGATGCCATCTCCCTTTTGTGTTGAGCTGGTACAAATGGAGTCCCCACGGTCTCGGTGGGCAGGAGGGTGGGCTCACATCGTCACCACCACCTCCCAGGAAGGGAGCACGGAGGCTCCCTCCTACACCTCCCCCTGTAAACAGCTCAGATACAGAAACTAATCTGTGACAGTTACTGCTCTCCCCACCTGTCCTGACATCTTCAACAATCTGTGCTCATATACACGCAGCGCTCTCTGGTCCTGCAGCTCCATTGTAATGGCACAGCCTGTTTTAAACTGTCTTTCATTGCCTTTCCTACCAAAGTGTATCATCTCACACTGCTCTGCACTGATCCCCATCTGCCTTACACCTGAACACTACACCAACGTGTGACTGTCCTGTTAGAGTTCCACACTGTCCTCCATAGACTTCACAATTCTTCCAGGTTTGGTGCCATCTACAAACATTGAGATTGCCATAGCTTCACAGTTCCCATGAAACAACTGAAATCCTACCCCACTCATGAGTGTGAGCAAGTGAAATACTGATATATTCCCTATACTGCTATGTTTAGTTTAAATTACCAGATGAGCTCAATATTGTGTCCTAACAATTGCTGTGTGTGTATCTGTGTGTCTCTGTGTGGGGCAGGTCTGGCAGTCTCTGTGGTGCTTAAAGTAATGCAATGACACCCTCTGCTGGCCTCCACACGCCACTGCATAGGCATTGGCAGAGGGTGAAAACCAACAGGGATTCATTCAGAGAAGGGGAGGGAGAGGGCAGCTGCTCACAGCACCATCCAAACTGATGTCTCATCCATGTACTGAGATAAATGTCCTTTAAACGTTGTAAGTGTCCCTGCTTTCACCACTTCCTCTGGAAGTTCATTCCACACCCAAGCCAGCTTCTGTCTAAAATAATTACCGCTCATGACTTTTGTAAATCTTTTTCCTCGCACCTTAAAATATCCCTCAGTTTTGAATCCCCAACTCTAGGGAAAAGACATGAGCCCTCCAGCTTATCTGTACCCCTCATTATTTTGTAAACCTCTGTAAAGTTGCCCCTTAATCTCATATTCTTCAGTGAAAAAAGTCTCAGCCTATCCAGCCACTCCTTATCGATCACTTCCTCCATTCCCAACAACATCCAGATTACTCTCCTCTGAACCCTCTCCAGCTTAATAATATCAAGGTCAATAACATTAACGTGAAAAGTCAATGTATTTTATAAGTGTAGGGGAGACTGAAACTAGAGGGCATAGTTTTAAGGTGAGAGGGAAACATTTAAAAGTGACCTAAGGGGCAGCGTTTTCACCCAGAGGGTGGTGTGCCTATGGAATGAGCGGGCAGGATGATCAGGCTGGACACAGTATTCCAGAAGAGGTCTCACCAATGTCCTGTACAACCACAACATGACGTCCCAATTCCGATACTCAAAGGTCTGACCAATGAGGACAAGTGTGTTAAACACCTTCTGAACCACACTCTCTGTATGAGATGCAAATTTTAAAGGACTATGCCTGACGGCCTAGGTCTCTGTTCTGAAACACTACCAAGGGCCCTGCTTGTATAGATTCTGCTCTTGTTTGATTTACCAAATCCAATACCTGTTGCAGAGGTATGTCACATCATGTCAGAACAGGCTGATGAACAAACACACAGGAGAATAATGTTACAGCTTTTTGGGTATTGCTGAGTGATGCTAGTGTCCCTACCTCCAGGCACAAAGGTCTAGGTGTAAATCCCACAGAAGTGCCTCATGATACATCTGAACAAACTGATTAAAATGGATTTAGAATTGTGACCTGATGGAGAAGGAAGAGGTGTCAGTATTGCATTTCAGAATTTAGGCCCAGGATGACTGAAAGTGCAGCGATTCGTGTTGATTGGAGTCACATTTCGCAGCAGTAGCAGTTTATAATATCCGAATGGTTATGGATAGGGTGAGTAGTCAGGGTTTTTCCCCAGGTTAGGGGCGTCCAATACTAGAGGACATTAGTGGAAAGTGAGAGGGGAAAGGTTTTGATGAGGCCTAAAGGGCACCATTTCACACAGAGGGTGGTGTGCGTATGGAATGAGATGCCAGAGGGAGTGGTGGAGGCTGGTACAAATACAGCATCTGGGTACTGAGAGACCTGGCGAGCTTTTCCAGCAATTTCTGCATTTCTTTAAAAATGCATTCATTTTAACACAGGTATTCTGAATAAATTCAACATTTTATTTTTTAATGACGCAGAGCCATGTAAACATGTTTCAAATTGACCGAGACCATTTTCTGCTAAGGGTATGGCTCTGTGTATGACAGCAGCAATGATGCACCTACGTGGAGCAGGGAATGTGATGGAGACATAGTTTGGACAATGTACAAGGAGAACTCACATGGTCCAGTTTGGGAGAGGATGACATTCCTGTGTGATTCAACTCAGAGAGGGATAAAATGTAATCTGTCCGAGAAGGAATGACCTATTGCACTCTCTCTCCTTCATTGTTCCTCATCACAGCAATGTGTGCGAGCTAAAAAAACCTCTAAAGTCATCGTTACCATTCGTATTTTTATAGAATCCCTGCAGAGTTGAAACAGGCCCTTCGGCACAACAAGTCCACACCAACCTTCCCAACCCATTCCCCTATATTTACCCCTGACTAATGCACCTAACCTAGAAATCCCTGGACACTATACTCAATTTAGCATGACCAATTCACCTAACCTACACAGTTTGAGCTGTGGTAGGAAACGGGATCACCCATTAGAAGCTCACACAGACAAGGGGAGAATGTGCAAACTCCACAGAGACAGTCACCCAAGACTGGAATCGACCCCAAGTCCATGGTGCTGTGAGACAGCAATGCTTCCCTTTGGGTGATCCCTGACCAGAATTCACTGGAATCTACTCACTGCCTAAAGCAAAGGGAATTCAGTCAAATCCAACTTCCCAGGATAGAACCCCATTGCTAGCAGCTATGTGAGTGCAATATCTTCAGAAGCAGAATAACATTTTGGACAATCTCAATTTTTACTTTTGTCATGAATTCCAGTAAGATCTGGACAAAGTTCTTTCAAGTTAAAAATGCAGAGATTTTGTTAACCTGTTTGTTTGTGTGTGTGTATGTGTGTCGCAGTGTTTTAAACAGGGAAATATCGATTATATATTTGCAATACCCAAACACTTTTCCATTCATCGTTCCATCATAGCTTGAGTAACATTGCTGTGGATCTTAAACGTGTTAAAGAAACTAGCCTGAGTTGTTGCTAAAACTGACCCTGACCCAGTCTGAGATGGATATCATCGACCATATCACCAACCTGGTTCCATTTGATATTTGTTGTTAGCAGTGGAGGAGTGGGACTAGAAAGGAAACAGTGACCCCAAAAGCCAGGGAACTATAGACCGGTGAGCCTGATGTCAGTGGCAGGTAAGTTGTTGGAGGGGATTCTGAAGGACAGGATTGACATACATTTGGGAAGGCAAGGGCTGATCAGGATAGTCAACGTGGCTTTCTGCATGGGAAATCATGGGTCATTAATTTGGTTTAGTGTTATGAAGTTGTGACAAAGAAGATTGATGAAGGCTGTGTGTTAGATATTGTCTACATGGACCTCAGCCAGGTGTTCATAACATTCCGATTAGCAGACAGATTAGTAAGGTTCAGTCACTTGGGATACAGGGGAATCTAGTCACAATTGGCTTGAAGGAAGAGGGGTATTTTTCAGATTGGAGGCTTCCGAGAAGCAGTGTGCTGCAAGAATCAACACTGAGTTCACTACATTTTATCATTTATATCAATGATTTGGATGTCAACACTAGGGCCATAGTTAGTAAGTTTACAGATTGCATCAGAAAGGTGGTCTGGAAGATTATCTCAGAGTACAACGAGACCACAATTAGATGGGGCAAAGAAGCAAGGCCTGAGAGATGAAGTTTAATTTAGATAAATACGAGGTTTTGCAGTTTGGAAAGGTAAATCATGGAGAAATTATATACTTAATGGTAAGGTCCTGAGGCGTGTTGTGGAACAAAGGGACCTCGGGTTGCAGGTACATTGTTCCTTGAAAGTGGAGTCGTAGGTAGACAGTGGTGCTGAACACATTTGGCACATTTGACTAATCAGTCAGAGCATTGAGTACAGGAGCTGTGGTGGCATGTTGCATCTGTAGTAGGAAACTGGAGCACGCATGAGAAGCTCACACAGACAAGGGGAGAATGTGCAAACTCCACACAGACAATCACCCAAGGCTGGAATCGAACCCAAGTCCCTGGTGCTGCGAGGCAGCAGTGCTAACCACCGTGCTGCCCTTGGGATGACCCCTGACCAGCATCCATTGGAATCTACTCACTGCCTAAAGCAAAGGGAATTCAGCCAAATCCAACTCTCCCAGGATGTTGGTGAGGCCACTTTAAGAATACTGCGTACAACTCGGTTGTCTGGAGAAAAGATTTACCTAGATGTTCCAGGATTGGAGGTTTGAGCTTCGGGGAGAGGTTGATTAGGTTGAAGTGCTTCCTGGAGTGTCAGAGACTGAGGGGTGACATTATAGAGGTTTTAAAAATCATCAGGGGTATGGATATTCTAAATAGCCATGGTCTGATCCCAGGATAGGGGAGTCCAGAATAAGACAGCACAGGTTGAATGGGAGAGGGCGAATGATTTAGAAGGAACATGAAGATAAATGGTTCACACAGAGAGTGGTGTGTGTACAGAAAGTGCTGTCAGAGGAAGTGGTTAAGGCAGGTACAGTCATAGGAGGAATATTGGGCAAATGCTGGCAAATGGGACTAATGGGTTTTGGTATCTGATCGGAGAGAATATATTGGACTAACGGGTCTGTTTCCATTCTGCATGACTCTTTGATTCTATAAGAGGGATGGAGAAAAATTCTTAAAGGACCTTTCAAGTGGGAATTCTCTTCACTGGAAGTTTTTATTGCGCCTCTATGTTCACGTGGACTGAAAGCTGTGTTAGTTAATTATTTGATAGGGAAGTGAGTCACAGATAATTGGACGCAGACAGGAAAGTGGGGCTGAGACCATAACCTGATCAGCCACAATTTTAGTGCCTTGTGGAGAAGGATCAAAGTATCTAATGCCCCACTCCTGCTCCTCAGTCCCATGTTTCTGTGTTCCATTCAGCCCATCAAACCTGCTAGACAGGAGCAGTTGGAGGCTACTTACATCTATAACCTGATGCACAGGAACAGAGGAGACCATTCAGCCCTTTAAGGCTATCACACGCTTTGATGTGATTTGGGAAATGTAATTGGAAAACCCAGGTTGGGTATGAAAGAGGCACCTCATCTCTTTTTACAGAGATACCCGTCTCTGAAACTTGTGTTTCATTTATTGATCATGTTATAGACCCACATTCACTGTGAATACAGCCCACATACCTCACCCAGACATGGCTCACAAACTCCTCTGGTCTCCCTGACTGCAATATTCAGTAATTTGCACATTCATGAAAATAACACCCCCTAACTTTCCAATAACAGAATGTGAGAACATCAGAAAGAGGGGCAGGTCGTTCACTCCCCAAGCCTGCCTTGCCTTTCACTAAGATTATGGTTGATCTGCTCTTGGTCTCAAATCCTCTTTCATTCCCAATTCTTCATCGCCCTCAACTCCCTGTCAGGTCAATATCCATCTACCCCCTCTTCAAATCCTTTCAGTCATCTAGCTCCCCGAACAGTCTTGAGAACAGAAATCCTGACAAACAATCCCACCTGTTTGAAGAAAACACTTGCTGCTCCTGTACCATGGCTTATTGATGTGAACAAAAGAGGCTGATACAAGGGTTCAGGTAAAAATGACTGACCCCGATATCAAGGCAGTGTTTGCCTTCTGTTGACATCAAGAAGTTCATTCAGCATCTCACGCTGGTTTCACAGGAATATGAGGAAGCCATTCAGCCCATTGACACAATTGGAGAAGAACAGGGACAGCCCATTCAGTGCCTCCCGCCTATTACTCAGGAAGGGAAGGAGTCCAGTGTGATGGACCACGCCAGAGCCCTTCAAAAATATTTGAGGGCGGTAGCCTAGAATCTAATATTTTTATATTTAAAAGGAAACGTAAACTGTCTGTTCCAGATGCAACGTGAATGGTCAAACTACTTGGTGTGAAGCAAAACACCATTTATTTAAACACGGAAGATAAAATGAAACCAAAGAAAGGGGAAATTAGAATAACTTAATTCTATTGGACAAGTTAACAGAATAATAGATCTAGGAACTATTACTGATTAACTGTTCCAGTATAGGGAAATCCCATAAACACAGCCCATGG
This sequence comes from Chiloscyllium plagiosum, assembly GCF_037043375.1. NCBI lineage: Eukaryota > Metazoa > Chordata > Chondrichthyes > Orectolobiformes > Hemiscylliidae > Chiloscyllium > Chiloscyllium plagiosum. The sequence goes on along the minus strand of NW_028270209.1, from coordinate 737,318 downwards.
CAAAAAGAAATATTTAGACACAGATTGTCGCAAATATTTCTCCAATCCAGGAATTAAAAACAGCATCAAGAGAAAATTCAGAGAGAGTAGCAGCCAGGAGATAGTCACTGAAGATTCCAACTCTGTGTAGACCCCAATAGTTTCTGATGTTACTGAGAAACCAAAGCCCAGAGATCCTAATCTGTGAGAACTGGCCACACCCATTCAAGCTGCATTAAAATAAACCCAAGCCCTCCCTAGCTGTTATTCAAGTAGTCTTAACTAGCCAGCTTGGTAACTATCGCTCAATCTCTCTCTTTAAAGAAACCGGGACAAATAACCTCTTAAAGCTGCAGCATTGTCACACTTGCCAGCATATCGAACCGTCAAACAGGAACCAGGGGTAACCCAGTCAGGCTCTTGGCCCTGTCCAATGGGACGAGGAAGAAGCCAGTCAGTCTGTTGAGTCACTGACACAACAATAGGATGAGGCTATTCAGCCCCTTGAGCCACTTATACTGGAACAGCAGGAGGCCATTCCCCCTCAACGCACTTACACAGGGACAGAAGGAGGTAATTGATGCTGATTCCTGATGAATGGCTTATGCCCGAAACATCAATTCTCCTGCTTCTCGGATGCTGCCTGACCTGCTGTGTTTTTCCAGCAATCAATTCTCTATTCCAATCCTCAGCATCGGCAGTCCTCGCTGTCTCCTAATTGATGCTCTAACGTGATGAGTAAGTGGAGCAGAGGCTGCACAGACAGACTACTCCACATTGTTCCTCTTGGCTCTGTTGCTTAGGATACACAAATGGGACTTTAACATGGTTTTCTAGTGGTGAGCAGGGAAGCCTTATGTCTTGTGTGAAGTCTCAAGAAGGCATCTTTCATCTCCGAAACGACAGCCTGGTGTTCTCTATGTAGGGCGGAAGCTGGTGGGAATGACTACCTGTTTCAGATGGAAGGTGTTGTGGCTGCTGTTTGGGATTGTGAATAACCTGACGTTCAGTACGGGCTCACACGCCGACTGCACAATAATGTGGGGAGAGTTAATTTAGGCATATAAACGATTAGGAAAGTCACATTACACTGATGAATGCACTCTCTAAGTTCAAATAATGATGATATTATTCATGTTGATCTTGTCTAGTGCTTGTCCTGTTCAGTGTATCCTGTATGCCTGACTCTGTCCAAGCCTATTTCCACCCTATGACCTGTCTGACCATGCTTACTATGACCTGCCTTCGATGCTTATAAATAAAGTGTTTCCCTGTACTGAGATACACGTGACAATATATCAAACCAATTAATCCTGTGTAAAGTATGGAATTTCTCTCCCTGTCAATGTCTCTTTTGGAAATAAGTGATCGCTGCCACTCCTCGTGTTTCAGCATCACCATTTCTTCGTCTCTCACAGCTCTACAGATGAAACACTCAGCTTCTTCACTCTATCCTCATGTTACCATCACCCGTGTCTGTGGTAAGGAGATCATTCCTTACAAAGGAGATCAAATCTGTAGAGAGTGCCCCAAATGCTCTCTCAGCAAACTCTACAACAACAGGGAGATGGCTTTACTTATGTACTCGAATCATCTTACAGTGAAGGACAGCATACCATTGACTGCACCCATTACTTACACCGGGTTTGATTCAAAGCAGAAGCGCATAGACTTGTGAGTGGGCGATCATGCTTCCCAAATTTGTTAGAGTTCTTTGATGAAGTGACCAAGAAAGTTGACGAGGGCAGAGCGGCAGGCGTAGTCTCCATGGATTTCAGTAATACTTTGATAAGGTTCCACATGGCAGGCTGGTCAGGAAGGAGACATCACGTGGAATGCTGGGGGAACTGGCCAATTGGATACACAGTTGGCTTGATGGTAGGAAGCAGAGGGTTTAGTGGAAGGATGTTTGTCAGACCGGAGGCTTGGTCCATTGCTGTTTGTTGTCTATGATTTGGTTGAGAATGTACAAGGCATGATTAGTAAGTTTGCAGATAACTCTAAAGTAATTGGGAGCATGATCATGAAGAAGTTTATCAGAAATTGCAGCAGGACCTTAATCAGGTGGGGAAGTGGGCCGAGAAATGACAAATGGAATTTAATATAGATGTGTGAGGTCTTGCATTTTGGAAACACAAATCAAGGTAGGAGTTTCATGGTGAATGGGAGGGTCTTAAGGGGTGCAGTGGGCAGAGAGACCTTTGTGTTTAGGTGTACACGGTTCTCTATGAGTGGAGTCAAACGTAAACAGGGCAGTGAAGAAGGCTTTTGGCACATTGGCCTTCATCAGGCAGGATATTAAGTATACAAGTTGGGAATTTATTTTGCAGTTACCCAGGACTTTGTAAAGGCCGCACTTGGAGTATTGTGTTCAGTTTTGTCACCTTGTTATAGGGAGGATGTTATTAAATTAGAAAGAGTGCAGAAGAAATTTACAAAGGCGTTGCCAGGACCCAATGGTCTGAGTTACAGGGAAAGGTTGGACAAGCTAGGAAATTTTCTTTAGCGTGCAGGAGACTGAGAGAGTCCTTATAGAGCTGTATAAGATTACGAGGACTCTGGATAGGGTGAATACTCTCAGTCTTTTTTCAAAGTGTAGAGAATCGACGACTGGATGGGATCAGTTTAAGGTTAAAGGGGAAGGAATAAAAGGGAACCTGAGGGGCCATTTCTTTACACAGAGGATGGTACGTGGATGAGCTGCCAGCAGATGTGGTTGGTGGGGGAGGGGGGGGGTACATTAACAACATTTCAAAAAGCATTTGGATAAACATGTGGATAGGAAAGGACTGGAAGGATATGTGGCAACTGTAGGGAATTGGGGTTAGCGTGGATGGACATTTACAAGGTGGAGTCGAAACCCCTCTGTTAATTAAAACCAAACACCCAGAAAAGCTCGCCTCACCTTGTAATCTGTTAAAATATGAGTGACACAGATCTCCTACATTCCACTATTTAAACAAAAAATGTCAAGTTGTTTTTTAACTTTAATAGTGAAAACTAAACAACAACTATTCACAAATACAAGTCCCTCTTGTATTAGCTACTTACTATCAGACTCTGTAAAAATATGTTAGTCCAACAACCCACATATTAAACATTACAATCTCAAGACCACACAAAATCCATCTTCCCCGCTATGCTCACTCTTCCAGCTGCTGAACTCCCTGGGTCATGTTTTTTTTTATTGCAAGTAGCTTTTAAATGGACATGTATCTTTGATAGAAAATGTTTGAGATGGCCAGTTAGCACTCCTGCTCTACAGCAGTTACTCTGCTGTTGGGTGGCAGGAGCTATCACTCTAGTTTCAAAATGCTGGGTTTATATACTTTCCAGGTGTCCAAACAATAATATTCAAACTCTGTTGGCTTCTGGTATCCTGAGCATTATTTAAACTCTTTGGCTGTATTTGAATTGTTGTCAAAGAGCAACCAAACCTCAGGTATTCATTTCCCAGCTAATGGTGACATGTGGAACAGGCTGACCTTTAGCAGGCATCTGCGGTTGTACTTTCTATTCAGCAAAACCCATTCTGTCTTAAAGTGACCGGACATGCTTTCGGCTTCATAAGACCTACCCCCTTCAGAAAAAAAAACATGGACCAGCAGAATGAAAAGATGGCTTCATTTCTTTACCTCTAATTCTTAATCCCATTATTATGAATTACGAAAGTTTTATTCTCAGCTATACCATGCATATTAATTCTGCACACATATATAACACTGCAATAAGTCAAATCTTATCCAAACTTTTTCTTTTAAATCTGCGATAACACATCTTTTAGGACCCACAGCATGTACATTTTGTAAATTTAAAGTCGGTAAGATAAGACTCCAATTAAATAGTCTCATATTCTGGCCTTTAAATATTCAAAAATGCGAGAGTTTGTCGTTATACACACCCATCTCTGACAATTTGTTTGTCATATATGAACATTAAAATATTGTCAGGCCAGTGCGAAACTTCATCATTCTTTTCCAATAATTGAGACTTCGTATTTTTTTGTGGTGAATATTGAGTTTTTTTTGACAAGTAGCCAATTGGCCATTCAATTCCATCATCATCTTTCTGCATCAATACATCTCCGACTCCTGTATCCCGAGCATCAAACACAATTTTCAAAGGGTTTCAAAATATTTGGTACAGCTAAAACTGGTGCGGTGATTAATCTTGCTTTAAAAATTTCAAATGCCTCCTGGCATTGTTCTGTCCACCACAATTCTGTGATCTTCTTTAATAAATCCGTCAGTGGTGCCAATACGCTGCTGAGGTTTGCAACAAACTTCCGATAGAATCCACTCAGTTCCAAAAATCGAAGCACCTCTTACTTCAAGGATGGTTGTGGAAATTCCTCAAAGCCCTTAGTTTTTATGTTCCATGGGGTCAACCTTCCATGGCCAATGTAATGTCCCAAGAACGCCACCTCTGCCTTCGCGAATTGTGTTTTATTTAAGTTTATTACCAAGTTTGTTTCTTGTAATCGTTCAACATGCTCTGCCAGCTGTAACATGTGAGCTTTCACTCACTTGCTAAAGATCACTACATCATACAGATAAACTGCACAATTTGTTCATCTGGTCACAACTCTGTTCCTGAGTCTTCAATGTATCTCGAGCACTATTCATTCACACGACATTCTCTAACATTTTTTATCATATCCGGTATCTTTGCCAAATAGTTTAAGTGATTCAACGTTTTTCTTTTAATTTGAAAGGGGTCCACTAAACCTGGCTTTGAAGGGGTTTTCTACCACTGGATCTAAAATATAAACTCCTGTCAAGATTTTCTGCTACAGAAATAAAGAATATACATTTTATTTTCTATCGAACAAACAAAATGGATCTAACTTTTTTGGCGATCAGAATTACATACACAATGTCAGGATTCAAAACAATGCATTGTCACTCCAACATTTTGAAAGCGGTTGGCTTCTGAATGATTAAGTGTTCAGGGTGAGCAAACGATTGAACAATCAAATAGAATTAGCTTTCTTATACATTTATACACAATCAATCAGTTTAATTTCTCACTGAAATGTACAAGCTTCAGCTATTGAGAATCGACGTTTCGGGTCTGCTGCTGCCTGACCTGCTGCGCTTTTCCAGCAACACATTTTCAGCTCTGATCTCCTGCATCTGCAGACCTCACTTTCTCCTCAAAGCTTCAGTTATTTGCCAGCGAATTAGAAATGGCTATAATTCAACATGCACTGTGAATATTAAACTAAATAAATGATTTGTGTTATCAAATGTCAGTGAACAATAATTTGAAAATGCGTAATTTTAGAAAGAAAAGTTATTTAATTTGAAATGCAGACAGTGAACAAAAACGATAAACATTTTATCGTGTGAGTGAAATGTCAAACCTTTTCAAAGAGACTTGTGCCAAAGCAATGACAGATTTGTTTTCGTAATTGGAATACAACGTTTAAAATATTCATGCTCTGAGCAATAATTAGACAATATAATGAAGATGGTCTTGCAATAGTTGCATTTTCAATGCTTATGCTGCACTGAATAATCAGATATTTCCGTGAACATTTACAATGAGAAATAATCGGATCCTGACTTTTATTCGCATCAGACACATGATAGAGTGCAAAACTTTAAAGCGCAGGAGGAGGCCATTGGCCACTGTGTGTGCATCGACTCCAGGAATGTCTCCAAAGCCTTCCCATTTGCTAGCCTTATCTTTTCAGCCTGTTAAATTCATATTGCCAAATACACATCCAGATCTCTTTTTAATCCTCATCCACAACTCTCCCAGGCAGTCCATTCCAAATCGTAACAATTCTCTCAATAAAGAAGTTTTTCCTTCTCTCAAACCTGGATCTTTTGCTCAAAATATTGAAATTAGAAATCAATGATGCTGTCATTCCAACTAACGGAAACAGAGTATTCCTATTTTACTCTATAACGTTTTTTCATACTTTTGAGCACCGCAATAAGTTCACATATTTGTCTGTTCTTCTCCAGGAAGAATAAGCCTTGCAAGAACTGTAACAAGCACTACATCGGAAAAACAGGCAGAAAACTAGCCAACTGTATACATGAACAACAGCTATCTTAGAAAAAAAAGATATGACCCACTATCACTAGTATCCTTACATACAGATGAGGAAGTACACCATTTCGACTGGGTCCATCTAGGACAAGCCAAACAGAAACACGCACGAGAATTCCTAGAAGCAGAGTATTCCAACCTGAACTCTATCAACAAACACATCGATTTTGATTCCATCTGACACTCCCTGAGAAAAAGAACCGGACATAAAACCACCAATACTGGAAATTATATCACTGACTCAAGGAAACCTAAACACATAAATAGCAACCATGACATAACACCAGCACTTCACCGGATGCTCACTGATAATGTTCCCTAGTATAGTGATGAACCATCTGAAAATGAACTCTCCAGCTCAGCGAGCATACTGACATCCAGAAGAATCGCAATTTCTCTCATCCTGCCTTTAACTAAATCCTTCATTCGAGTTATCATTCCGATTATTTTAAGGTTATTTGTATTCTCCTGCAAAGTAATTTGGTGTCTGTCTTTCTGTCTTCTGAATGTGTGTGTGTTGGTGGGGGGGGGGGGGGGGGGGGATTGGTGCGAGAGAGAGAGAGGATGAGAGAGAAAGAGGAAGGAGAGAGAGGGAAAGAAAACAATCCTCTGTAATCTCTGGATTACTCCCCGTGCCATGTGGAAAAGAGGGAAGGATGAGGAAGACAGTATAGCTTAACATGTTGTTAACAAGATAGTTCAAGGATGGGGGTTTCAGATTTTGGATCACTGGGACCTCTTGCAATGCAAGCGAGCATCTGTACAAAAAAGACAGGTTGTATCGTAACTGGACGAGCACCAACATCCTTGTGGGGAGGTTTGTTAGTGCAAGTCAGATGGATTTGAATAAACCAGGAGAATGAGAACCAAAGCAGCAGATCAGGAACTGAGTAGAAGATCGAGGTGAATAGGACATCAGACACGACCAGTCTAATGACCATGCCGAGAGAAGGAATCAAATCAGTCCAAAATGTGAGTTGGGAGTTGTAATAAATTATCGAGATTAGGCGCATGTTTATCAGGGATTAATAAATAAGGATGGAGAGTGTGGGAGATGTGAGGGAGTGAGGTGTGTGAGATCAGGGAGACAGTGCACAAGAAAATGATAAAGTGGAAAGAGGTTGGGGTGGGGAATTCTGTGAGAAAAAAACTGGCAGAAAAAAACACAGGAAAACTTGCTGTTTGTCAAAGGGAATACTTGGGAAATAATTTATTATGTTTCAGAGAAATAACATCCTTATTGCTAGAGGTCTGTATTATAATGGAGGAAAAGCTGTGTTCAAATTATGACTGTAACTATAATAATGGTGGCAAACAGTTAGAATATTATCAGTTAGAATATTATCATGGACAATGCTTGCACAGAGCATGCGAATTACCCTGGATATTTCCAGAGATGGCTGGGCTGACTTTGGTTGAGTAAGTGCTGAAGCTGCATGAGATGCTGCTGCTTTGTAATATAGCGACTGATTGAGTACAGTCAAAGGAACAAAGCAGCAACTGCCATTGCTTATTGTTTCAGAATATACCAGAGTGTTCATGGCTGCCACTGCAAAGAATCATGCAATGAAAAACAGGCCTATCACATCTGTACCAGCAAGTGCATATCCAAAGGCTTTTTAAACGTTTGAGAGGTTACCTGCATTAACCACTCTCCTAGACAATGCATTCCAGATTCATAGTACCCTCTCAGTTCGAAACACATTCCACAAATCCTCTCTCAAACCCCTCGCTTTCTCTTTAAAAGTGAGTCCATTTATTTTTGACCCTTTGGCTAAGGAAAAAAGCTGCTGTATGTCCATCCATTCCATACCCCTTATGCTCTTGTCCACCTGTACCATATTCCCTCCTCAACGTTTTCTGCTGCAAAGAAAAATAAACAAATTTAGCCGTCCTCTTTCATACTCACTTTTGAGTACTCACTTGTCTCGTTACTTCTGACTTGCATCTTTCAAATTTATCGGTGTTAAATTTCATCAGGCCATTGTTCTGGCTATTTGGATAATTTGGTTATATCCTCCTGTAGCCTAACACGTTCTGTGGTGGACTGTGATCCACCCAGCTCATCTTTGTGTCATCCACAACGTGGATCATTATTCCACTGATCCCCACCTCCATATTCTCACAATCGTCATTTCTGAATATCACAAACAACCCGTGATTTCCTTCCTGTTCTCCAGATGTTATTCAGAGGATGATTTGACAATTCCAGTTTCTTGCTTTCCCTATTTTGGTGAATTTATAAGTGATGTAATTAACACATTTTATGAGGGAGCCACAAATAGCATTTTCGACACCTTTGTTGAATTCACCTTTTACACTCTGCCTCTCCACATGTTTTATTTATAAACCTTGTAATAATTTAGGATAAGCCAGTGCATTTTGCGTGGCACTGTTCTTTGTAACATTCCCTGCAATAGCCAGATCTGAAGAAATTTTTCATCTGCAGGATGGACGTGGACTCATTCATTGTTTGTTTAAATCAGCGAGTGTGATGGGGAATAATATTCAATTAAATTCGATGTTAGGGGCAAAATGCAGAAGATCAAACCATATTCTCATATCCACCTTGAATTGGAAGCAAATACATGCTAGAAAATAATCAAAAATGTTGAAACACCACAGTAGGGGAGAAAAAAAAATGTCTGCACTTGATGGAGATATAGAAATATATAGTACATGTACAACCTGAACAAGTATCAAGCGATAGAAGAGAGAGTATAAGAAATCTTTTCGTAATTTTGAAAGGAATCCAGATCCCGATTTTCTTGAACAGTGATGGTTTCTCATCCAATCTCACCATCCAGTCCCTTCTGCATATAAACCAACATTTTCCGTATTACCATCAGTTCTGAGGAAGGGGCACTGGACATGCAACGTTAACTCTGATTTCTCTGCACAGATGCTGCCAGACCTGCTGAGCATTTACAGCAACTTTTGTTTTGTTTCAACATTTTCATCGCAAGTTCTCACAATACAACACATCATCGATATTTAGAGCCCTGTCAAACAGAAGAATTTGGACAATGTGGTCCTTTCTTGTTTCTCTTACAGTTGGTGTGTCTGTGACACCTGAATTACTGCCGAAATCTGTTTCTTCTTTAAGATAGAAAGAAAAACAAAATTCTGAACATCTTGTAAATCTCTGGAAATCTATTTTTTTTAAATGCATTTTAGAGGCAGCTGAACTCCATGAAATAATCGGGATAGATTTTTGATGATGGAACAATCTGTGTCCTTCATTGAACAAGCTTGTCTCCCCACTCTCCAAAAAGCTTTGAATGCATAACATAGAATTATTACAGCAAAGGTGGTGAAAACTTAGCCCATTGTGTCTTCCAGTTTGGAATGAGCGATATCTCTACTATTATTCTCCTGTATTGTCCCCATAGCCCTGCACATTTTGTTATTAGTATCTGTTTTTAATTGTAAGCATCTTGCAAGATATGAACAATATGATCAATCTCAAACAAAAAAAAGACTTTGGAGGGAAAGTTCAGCAGGTCTGGCAGTATCTGTGAAGAGAAATCAACGTTTATGCTTCAGGTGCGGTGACCCTACTCAATCTGTATTCCCAATGATTAAATGGTGTGCACATAAAATATAAAATATCCTTGTTGTGAACTATATTTAATTCTATCTGACGTTAAGAGTGATGATGACTGGGTAATATCATTGTACTTCCCATGCAGTCTCCATAGCCACTGCCCCCATTCCGCCCTATCTCCCAGCCAAACGTGACTCATTAATTCACAAGTCTTAAAGAATAAGCTCACTTTTGGTTTTGGACTGAGGGGAAAAAGTGTAAAAATTATTGCTTTATAGCAAATAACACTACATTAAGATGTTTGTCAATTTGTATAAATTAATTACTGAAGCATATTATGAATGGAAGGTACAACGTTTCTTTATTCGAGCAGGGGGAGGAACATTCAGATAAGTCCACACTTCCTGTCTGTGTGCAGAGCAACTGTGCCCAGTGACAATGTGTTGGCTGGCGTTTGTTCCCCTGGAGAAGAGATCAGCGCAGTAACAAGTCCTGATTGTGTTTTTTTTTGTGGAGGGGTGGAAATTCGGGGTAAGATGGTTACAGCATTGCAAACGTACAACAGAGCAGAGTCATCTAGCCTGGGATAAGAAAGCATCCATCATTCACCCTCACAATTGTCTTCACTAGAGCAATTAGTGATGGGAGATGTGACCAATAGCCAGTGATGTCAACATCCAGTCCAGTCCACTTATATTGTGAACTGAAAGTGCTGTATTGAAAGCTAGAACTGTTTGCTCAGTGACTGTGATTGGTATCAGTCTCCATGCATTGTAACTGTGTCACTGGAGCGTTCTCCTCTCCTATTGGTGAAGGGCTTTACTCAGTGCGCTATCCCAGTGTCTGAGCAGATGTATCAGCTCCAACAATAACAAAGATCAGCAGCTGCACAGACGTGGAGAGGACAGATCTGAATCTGAGAATAATGGACTGGATAATTACACCAGTGGAGAGGAGGCTTTTCTTGGGCCTTTTCAACATTTCCCTCTATTGGGAATTTCTACCATATCGGATATCAGCAGTACTGATTATTATTCTGGGCGGGGTGGAGGGTGTGTTACTAACCTATTCTCGCTATTGTTGGTGTTCTCTACCTCTGTCCATTCATTAATCCCATAAACAATTTTGAACTTCATTGCAATTTCTCTTACCTATATTTGTCAGAGAAAGAAACTATTGTCTTCAATTCAAATTGCAGTCTCCATTCATCTGAATTGCAGACCACTCCCTTACAAACATCTGAGAACAAAACTGTGGACAACCTCAAGATCCCTTTTGGCCCTGAATTGATTTATGTCTCCTGCTCTCTCTGTCACCAACCCTGTCTACTACCAGATCATGATATCCCCAATCTCCATCTCTTCGTCAGTGCTGTGTCTGAACAAACCATTATCTGCACGTTGGTAAAATACAGACTTTATATTTCAAGCTCTCTTCTGGCCACTTTTCCAGTTGCAAGTATTTCAATCTCAAAATTGTTCTTGTCTCGGATGTTACTTCATGATTAGGACAATGTATCAGAGTAGGAATGTCGATGAATATAATTCAGGATCAAAACTTATTAAACGAAAGACATTGTTTCAAGCGACTTGCTTCAAGTACTACCACAACTGATGGCAGAACTTCAATAAAAATGATAAGAATTCGAATAAAGTGCATTTTACGTAAAACAACCATAACACCCAGATTTTGTCTGAAAATCTTGCTGTTTCACTGATTACCTTAAAGAATTCTAACGTTACTACCCGGTTTTGGTTAAGTGTGACTTCAGACCCATATCAATGTGCTTGATTTTATATTGGCTTGTGGAATGGCCTCACAGTCAGGGCAATTAGTGATGAGTAACAAATGCTTCCCTGGCAGAGATGCCGACCTCCCATGGAATAACAAATTTGAAGTTTAAACCAAATAAAAGAAGATGCTGGGGATCTGAAATTGCATAAAAAATGCAAAGCAAAGAACAGAAAGTGCTCGGAGCTTTCCTGAACTGAAAACAGTTGGAAAATCGTGTGAATAATGCTGGTGAAAGGGAAGTCTGCTTTGAAAGGGAGAAGGAGTGAGCTAAATCGATAGAGAAAGAGAGAGATAGAAGAAAAAGAGCAAACAACAGGAATGATGATCAGCTGGGATGGAAATAAAATGTGAGATTCACCTCATTTATTTTTGGCTTTTCCCATCTTCCTGAATGTCTTGCCCATGCCAGTACATGCATACCCCGCTTTTCAAAAAATCGCTTTTTGCCACTTCCCTTTCCGAAAAACCTCCATTACGTCCTGTTTTCGCTAACTAAAAGAAATCCGAAGAGGATTTTCACTTTTACCAAGAAAGATGATTTTTTTCCCCACATAAATTAATGCTACTTCACTTTACGCCATATCAGCTTATAAAAGGTTTTGTAGGAACACTCTACTTTCAGATACTCAGGGAAACTATATATATCTAAGATCATGTTTAAAGCGATTTGATCCCAACTGTCTGTCTTCCGTGAGTGTCGTCATCTTCTTAAATTTATTAATGGGATATAGGTATCGCTGGCTGGGCCAGCATTAGTTCACTTATTTGATTGCCCTTGAAAAGACCTTGAGCCTCAATGCCACTTAGACAGAGTGAGGCACACAAGGTGACAGCTGCACAGGAGGTGTGCAAAGCAAGAGCGACTTTCGCAAGATTAATATTATTTGGAAAGTTAGAGACTTCAATTCGCCAGGGTAATTACGGTGGGGAAGAACGTGTTCCTGAGCATGCTGGTCCATGTCTTCAAGCCTTTGTATCTCCTCCCTTTTGGAAGAGGTTGTAGGAGATCATTATCGGTTTTGGAGAGATATTTGATGCCAGCAAAAGGCTGGCAATGAGAAGTCTAAATGGATGGAAGATTGTCTTCCATGATAGTCTAGGCTGTGCACACAACCGTCTGTAGTTTCTTATGGTCATGGGAAGAGCTGTTACCGTCACACTATTATGCACGTGAATAGAATGCTTTCAGTTGCCAGTATGCAGAGCACTGGGAGGAGGTAGTTCCGAATTATTTAGATGTAAGAATTGGTTGTTAAATGGATATCCAAGTTCTGCTTGCTGTTTTGACAGCAATTGAAATTTAACCAATAAATTTAAATTATGTCCAAGATACCAAAATTGAGTTTATTTTATTGCCAACATCCAACCAAAGAGCCATCACATGCTTCAAGAGAATAGAGACGCCATCACCATCACAACGAGGGAGAAATAGACAGATACGTATAAGGAGAGAGAGAAAACAGCGAGGGAAACAGAAGGACAGTCAGTAAAACAGAGAAATGAAACAAAACAAGAAACAAACAGTCACATGGACAGGGAGAAGGGGAGATAGTAAGTTCAGGGAAAGAAACAGAAGATAGAGAAAAGGAAAATACAAGGAAGCAGACAGTGTGAGAGAAATAGTTAGATACAAAGCACACAGTGAGCTGAGGACGGGGAATGGAAGGTGCTGGGGATGGGAACCAGAGAGAGCTCGGAGTGAGCTGGGGGGAGGAAGATGAGGATTTACTATGACATGTACCCAGGTGTACAGGCAGATCATAGTAAGCAAGGATGTGCAGAACGATTGCTATAAAACATGTCTGAGAGGCATTCAGGTTACGTTGTACAGGGCGTGCGCGATGCGAGATCAACATGAACAAGATCGTCATTATCTGAGATTAGAAAGTACATGCATCAGTCTAATAACAGTCAGGAAGCAATTTTTAATTAACCAGCTGCTCTGTGTTTTCAAGCTTCCATATCTATTAGCCTGATGAAGAGGTTGTGGGAGACCATTACTGGGGTGTGATTGGTCTTTGGTAATGTTAGAACAAAACATTCTGGCACAGAAACAGGTCATTCGATGGTCCAAGCCTTCGCCGATCCAAATCTTCCATCTAAACCTGTCGCCTATTTTCTAAGGATCTGTATCCATTAGCTCTCTTCTCATTCATGTATCTGGCCAGAAACATCTTAAATGGAACCTCTGGTCACAGTTCACTATTTTGAGAAACTCCTTCCCACTACTATTTTCTGTCTTATGTTGCCCAGCCAGTTCTTTATCCACGTAGCTAGCCCACCATTTGACTTCAATTTCTCCATAGCCCAACCGTGGGGAAACATACCAAACGCCTTCCTGAAGGCCATGTACATGACATCTACAGTTTCTCCCTCATCAATCAACTTTGTACTCCTCAAAGAATTCTATTGAGTTGCGAAGACATGACCTTCCCTGCACAAAACTATGTTGTCTATCACTGATAAGACTATTTTCATCCAAATGAGAGTAGATCCTATCCCTCAGTATCTTCTCTAGCAGATTCCCTACCCCTGACATCAGTCTCACCGGTCTATAATTGACTGGATTAGCCCAGTACCTTTCTTAAAGAAGGGGATTGACAATTGTCCAGTCTTCCAGGACATCAGCTGTGTTCAAGGATGCTCCAAACATATCTGTTAATGCCCCAGCTATTTCCTGTCTCCCTTCCCTCAGTAATCTGGGCTAGATGTTGGCAGCCTTTCTGCGACAACGAGCCATGTAAATGGAATTGATGGTTGGGATGTTAGAGTCCGTGTTGGTCAGAGCTGTGCACCCAACCTTCTATAGTTTCTCACGGTCCTGAGTAGAGCAGTTGCCGTACCAGGCTGTTATGCACCGGGACAGTATGCTCTCAATGGTGCATCTGTAGAAGTAGCGCATGCTGAATTTCTTGTATTACCTCAGGAAGGAGAGGCTTTGTTGAACCTTCCCGACTGTCGGACCTATGTGAGAAGTTCTGGACAGGTTGTGAGTTATCATCACTCCGATGCACTTGATGTTCTGCACTCACTCAAACGGTTGATGGAGATGGGGTATGTTCTTCTCCTTTCTTCTAAAAGTCAGTGATCAGTCCTATATGTTTGCCGGATTAGAGAGAGAGGTCATTATCAACAGATCATGCCACCAAGCGCTCTATCGTCTTTCTAGATTCTGACGCGTTATTGTTTCATATCTGTACTACTATAGTGATGTCATCAGCGAACTTGTAGCTGGCGTTGTTTGGAAATTTGGAAACTCAGCCGTGGCTGTACAGGGTGTATGTAGGGGGCTGAGGACACAGCTGTGGTTGTACAGGGAGGACATTAAGGGGCTGAGGACACAGCCGTGTGAGTACAGAGAGAACAGTAGGGGGCTGCAGAAACAACCGTGGGTGTACAGGGAGCACAGTGGTTGGCTGAAGGCACAGCCGTGGGATGTACAGGGAACACACTAAGGGGCTGAGGTCACAGCTGTGGATGTAGCAGGAGTACTGTAAGGGGCTGAGGGCACAGACATGGGTGTACATGGAATACAGTAAGGGGCTGAGGGCACAGACGTGGGTGTGCATGGAGGACAGTGGGGGGGGGGGGGGCTGAGGACACAGCCGTGGGTGTACAGGGCGTACAGTAAGGTGCTGAGGACACAGCCTAGGGTGTACAGGGAGGACAGTAGTGGGCTGAGGGTACAGCCGTGGGTGTACAGTGAGTATTGTTGGGTGTTGAGAACACATTCTTCAGCAGCTTTAGTGGTGATTGTTATTGTGGAGGAGGTGATTTTACCGATCTTCATGATTGTGTGTCAAAAGCCTGAGGAGCCAGTTGCCGAGGATCGAACCGAGACTAAGGTCGCAGAGTTTTGTGATTAGTCTGTAAGGGATAATGATTTTGAAGGTGGAGCTTTAGTCAATGAGCAGAGTCGGGTGTAGGTGTCCTGGTTGTCCACATGTTCCAGGGATGCGTGCAGGCTCGGGTATGGCATCTGTTGTGAAACCGTTACATGAGTCGGCACATTATAGGGCAGCAGGTCAGGCTGGGAGACTGGAGTTGGTGTAGGCGATAACCAGCCTCTCGACGCACTTCATCGTCTATAAGGACACGTTCCATGTGCTTTCTCACTTACGCAGATGATGATGGCCATCTTGAATCAGATTGGGACTTCGGCTCCTGGAGGGAGAGTCTGAAGTTGTATGTGAATACATCTGCTAGTTGGTACAAACAGGATTTGAGTGCTCAGCCAGGAACACTCTCCAGGCCTATCACTTTCTTTGATTTGACTCACTGAAAGACTGACCATGCCTGCAGCGTCACAGGTACATCTGGGACTTTCACGGCAGGTGTCAGCCCTTAGTGACAGTCACACAGTCATTTATGATCGACATCCCAAACCCCCCACCTCCCTCTGTCGTCTTCAACACACAATGACATTGGTTGGTGTGAGCACCACACAGTCAGCATTGAGACAGATTGCCATTAATAGACTGGGATCATGCGTCATCAAGTTCTGCATCACCAGAATGGGGTAAATTCATAATAAAATGGTGGGCAGGGTGCCAGTGGCAGTGGTGCAAGGAGTGAAGACTTTGCAGGTGTAATTCTAGTCAAGCCACTGCTTAAACCAAAATGGAGTCAAGCATCTTGAGCGTTGTGCCTTTTCAATGGTGGACAGTCCTTAGGTAGTCAGGAGGTGCCATTTACGTGAACCATCTGACCTGAGGCAGTTTTGCTAGGTTTGCAGATGATACAATGATGATTGGATGGGCAGGTGATATTGAGGAAGTGGAGAGGCTGCAGAAAAACTTGGATAGTTTAGGACACTGGGAAAACACATGGCTGATGGAACACAATATGGAAACACGTGAGATTATGCACTTCAGTAGGCGGAATGCAGGCAGGCACTATGTTCTAAAAGGCTTCATGAAATCTGAAGCACAAAAGCAGTTTGGAGTCATCGCCCTCTCCTACGGTTAATGCACAGGTTCAGTTGGCAGTAAGGAAAGCAAATGCAATGTTAGCATTCATTTCAAGAGAGTGAGAATACAAAAGCGTAGACATACTGATCAGAATGTAATGGACTATGGTCAGATGGCATTTGGATTATTGTGAGCTGTTCTTGGGAAGGATCTACGGGTGTTGGACATGATTTATCCTGCGAATGATGGCTTGTCATATGAGCGACAATCGAGGACTCTGTGCCTGTACTCAATGGAATTTAGATGAAATGGGGCGGGGGGGGGGGGGGCGCATCTGATTGAAGCTGACCGACTACTGCAAAGATTGATAGTTAGTGTACAGAAGATATTCCCACTTGTCTTAGAGACTAAGACAAAATGGCGCAGTTTCAGACTGAAGAGATAGGCTGAATAGCCTAAATCTATTGCTATATCTCATGCCCTGATGGCCATACAGTCTATTATTCAGTGCAGAGTTGAAAGTCTCAGACCTGCTTTTGAAACCCTTGTATCTGTACGTTGATTTGACTTCACCTTCTGGTCAATGGTAACCCCTGTAATACGGACGGTGGGAGAATTCAGTGCCAGTCAGTAGCGCAGTGATATGTTCAATATAAGCTGCTATCTGTGAGT
This sequence comes from Chiloscyllium plagiosum, assembly GCF_037043375.1. NCBI lineage: Eukaryota > Metazoa > Chordata > Chondrichthyes > Orectolobiformes > Hemiscylliidae > Chiloscyllium > Chiloscyllium plagiosum. The sequence continues at coordinate 720,353 of NW_028270209.1, read as the reverse complement.
CTCATCTGGGTGGAGTATGTTGTCTCTACAATGATTGTCATTTTCAGTTTGGTATTTTTGAAGGATCGATCCTGTTACACTTGTGTTGTTGAATTTAACAAAACAGGTGCAATTTAAATTAGATTACTTACAGTGTGGAAACAGGCCCTTCAGCCCAACAAGTCCACACAGACCCGCCGAAGCGCAACCCACCCAGACCCATTCCCCTACATTTACCCCTGCACCTAACACTACGGGCAATTTAGCATGGCCAATTCACCTGACCTGCACATTTTTGGACTGTGGGAGGAAACCGGAGCACCCGGAGGAAACCCACGCAGACGCGGGGAGAATGTGCAAACTCCAGACAGTCAGTCGCCTGAGGCAGGAATTGAACCCGGGTCTCTGGCGCTGTGAGGCAGCAGTGCTAACCACTGTGCCACCGTGCCGCCCATTTATCACAGCACTCAGCAACAATATGTCATGGAACACTGAACACACATCTAAAAACATAAAGGTCTAAAATGTCCAGTATCAGAAGCACTGCTTTCCTGTTCATTTCAAATTAGACAACCTGTCACATCGAGGTGTTCAACTTGGAACTTTTTAAACTTATTTTCTGGTTATGGGAATTGCTGAATGGGCCCACTATTTCTTGTCCGTCCCTAGTTGCCCCCTTGAGAAGGTGGTGCTGAGCTGCCTTCTTATACCGCTGCTGTCCACAGGCTATGCGTTGATCCACAATGCTACGAGGGAGGGAATTCTAAGGTTTTGACCCAGCAACAGTGAAAGAATGGTGATATATTTCCAACTCAGGATATTGACTGGTTTGGAGGGGAGTTTGAAGGTGGTGGTGTTCGCAAAAGCCTGCTGCCCTTGTCATTCAAGACGGAAGTGTTCGTAGGATTGGAAGGTGCTGTCTTGTAGATAGTACACACTGCTGCTACTGAACGTTGGTGGTCAATGGAGTGAATGCTTGTGGATGTGGTGCCAATCAATTGGGCTGTTTTGTCCTGGATGGTGTCAAGCATCTTTCGTGTCGTTGTGGCTGCACTCATTCAAGCAATTGGGGAGAATTCCATCTCACTCCTGACTTGTGCCTTGGAGATGGTGAACATACTTTGGGAAGACAGGAGGTGAGTTACTCGCGCATTATTCCTAGCCTTTGATCTGCTCTTATATTTCTGTGGCGAGTCCAGTTCAGTTTCTGGTCAATGGTACCCCCATGTGTATTGATAGGGTGGTGGGGAGGAGAATTTAGTGACAAATATGCTGCTGAATACCAAGTGGTTGTATTATTTCTTATTGGTGATTGTCATTGTCTGGAATTTGTGTGGTGCGAGTGTTACTTGTCACTTATTAGCCCAAGCCTGGATATTGTCCAGACCTTGTTGCATTTTGGCACGGGCTGTTTCCGTACCTGAGCACTTGCGAATGGTGCTGAATATTGTGCAGTCATCGTCGAATATCCCCATTCTGACCTTATGATGGAGAGAAGGCCATTGATGAAGCAACAGAAGCTGTTTGGATCTAGGTTTCATCCAGAGGGCAACTGAAGATGTTACCTAGTATGGTGATGAAACGTCTGGAAATGACCATTCCAGCTCATGGAGCAAGCCTACGTCCACATTATCCTGAGGGACTACTGCAGAGGTATTCTGGAAGTGAGATGACTGACCTCCAACAACAATGACCGTTTTCCTATCTGTCAGGTATAACTCCAATAATGAAGTAATTACTCACAATATCCGTTTTGCTTGGGTTCCTTGATGCCACAGTTGATAGAATGCAGCCTTGATTTTCCAGTCCTGGAATTCAGTTCATTTGTCTATGTTTGAACAAAAGCTGTGATGAGGTCAGGAGCTGAGTGGCCCTGGTATAACCCAAACTGGGCGTCATTGAGCAGGTTATTGCTGAGCTGGTGCTGCTTGATAGCACTATTGATGAACCCTTCCATCACTTTATTGATGATGGGGAGTAGAGTGATTTGGTGGTATTTGGCTGGGTTGAATTTGTTCTGCATTTTATGTACAGAAAATACTTGAGCAGTTTTTTTCCCATTGTTTCACTCTCTATTGCACTAGGGTAATCCTCTGGCTTGATGGTAATGATCGAGAAGTTTATATGCTGTGACATGACATTACAGATTGTGCTGGAGTATTGTTCTGATATTGATGGATCACAGCATCTTATGGATGCTCAGTCTTGAGTTGCGAGATCTGAAGTCTGTGCCATTTAGCATGGTGATAGTGCCACACAACACAATATAGTTTATTCTCAATGTGACCGTGCGACTTTGTCTCCTCAACGACAGTGCGGTGGTCAGTTTTACTGATGCTGTCATGGACAGATGCATCTGCAGTTGGTAGATTGGTTAGTGAAACGGTCTGAACTGAATTGATGGTCATAATATGTAAACTTTGGAAAGGTGCAAGTCAGTGTTTTCAGTTCCAATCAAAGATTCCATTCCTTACAAATTATAACTAGCAAATGATTATTTACAAATTACGCACCAATATGCGAGGATTAAAAAGACTGTTCTCCTTGATTTATTTCACTCCTGTACAAGTTTACATTTCCATATCCTCTCCACTCAACAATCCTGTCCAGTACCACCATCGTGACATCCCAGTCTCTGCCTCAGTACAACTCCTGGATAAACCATCGTTTATGCCTTTGTTCATCTCCACATACAGCTGTTTCAAGTACCTTTTTATCACGTATCCATTGCAAAATAATTGCACTTGAGATGCTTACGTTCTCTGCACAGATATGGAAAGATGGGAAAGATGGGAAGACAGTGTAATCATAATCAAAAGCCACAAAATAATAATCTGTTGATATCGGCTTGCCTCATGCCCATTAAAGAAGGCAATGGGTCATTCTTCCCTGGTCAACTCTCCGTGTGACTGCAAACCTACAGCACTGTGTTTTACTCTTTACTGTCCTGTAGAACAGCTGAACCAGCCACTAAGTTCAAGGTCGGCATAACATACTGGCTTGACCAGGGCTGCACACAACCCGTGAGGGCAGATCTAAAGGAAAGATAATTCCCTCCCTCTGCGTGTATCCCATATTCCTGCAGCTGAATTCCTTTCAGGTAGGTGGCCATTCACTATTTTAGATGTATTCTTTGTGATTGAGTCTCTCCCCAAGAGGGATGTCTATCTCGATAGGCACCTCTGGTGCTGGCTTTATTGATGCTGACCTACAGATGTAAGGATGTTTTAAATTCCACATCAGTGGCAGTGCATTGCAAATGAATGGTTTCCTGTGTCACATGAAGGAAATTGAGTCAGCTAAGCGAGGGAAGGAATTATTGTGATCAACTCCGAGAGCGTTGTTGAGGCAGTGTTTGGGGTATTGTGGACAGATTTTATCTCCTTTATAAGGAGTGATCTCCTTACCACAGAGACAATGAACAGGAGTTCCACCGGATTAATCCCTGCGATGATGGCACCATGAGGAGTGAATAAAGGTTGATCTGTAGCGCTGTGAGATAATAAGAGATGATTGCGTTGAACCTTGAGGGGGATGGACAATCACTCCTTATATTCTAAACATACAATGAGAATGTGATAGGTTCCATGACTGTATTTCACTCAGGATGCATGATGCTGGATAGTTTAAGTGCCTCTGTGGACGTTACGCCTACCCACAAAAGCCCCCACTCCCTACGGCGATTGAGAGAGATAGAGAGGTCCAGCTTTTGAATAAACTCTCCCCACATTAATACAGTGCAGTTGGTGTGTGATCTTGCACTGAATGTCATATTATCCACCACCCCGGCAGCAGCCACAATACCTTCATTCTATAACAGTCAACTATTTCCACCAGCTTCTGACCTTCATGAAGAGCATGAATCCATATCATCAGAGATGTAAGGTGCATCCTTAAGGTATAGACCACACGACTATAAGACATAGGACCAGAAATTAGGCAAGTTTGCCTATTGACTCTACTCCACCATTCATTCATCACTGATAAGTTTCTCAAACCCATTCTCCGACCTTCTGCCCGTAATCCTTCATCCCCTGGATAATCAAAAAAACTATCCGTCTCAAATATATTCAATGACCTGGCCCCACAGCCTTCTCTGGCAATAAATTGCAAAGATTCACCATTCGCTGGTTAAAGAAGTCTCCTTATCAACGTTCTAAAAGATGTTCGCTTTAAGCTAAGGCTGTGTCCTTTCGTCTTAGTCTCTCCTACCAAATGGAAACATCTTATGGACATCCACTCGGTTCAGGTCATTCAGTATTCTGTATGTTTCAATTACATTTCCTCTCTTCCTTATAAACTTTATCAAGTATAGACCAAAAGACTCAAACATTCCTCATACAATAAATTTTTTCACTCCTATGATTATTCCCGTGAAAATCTTCTGAACATGCTCCAGGGACAGTACATCCTTCCTGAGATATGGAGCTCAACAGTATGCGCAACACTCCAAATGTAGTCTGACCAAAGCTGTACACAGCCTGTTCTTATATTCAATTTCTCTCGTAATAAGTGCCATCAATAATGACTGCAGTTACCCTCCTAACTACTACCTCAGCCTGCAAACTTATCTTAAGAGAACCCTGCACTAGAACTCCCAAGTCCCTTTGCACTTCAGATTTCTGAATTTTCTCCCCATTTAGGAAATAGACCATGCCTCTATTCTTCATGCCAAAGAGCATGACCTGACATTTTCAGACATTGGAATGCATCTGCCAACCCCTTTACCTGGCCAATTCCCTCTTCAGCCTCTCTGCCTCCTCTCTCCGACCTGACCCTCTACGTATCTTAGGTTCGTCTGCAAACTTAGCCAGAGTGCCGTCAGTTCCATCATTTAGATTGTTAACGTATAAGGTAAAACGTTATGGTACCAATACTGTGCCTTGCTGACCACCACTTGTCACCTACTGCCATCCTGAGAAGGACCATTTTATCCCCACTCTCTGCTTTCTGTCAGACAGGCAAGCTTCTATTCACGCCTCTACCTTGCCTCTAACACCACGGACCCTTATCATAATCAATAATCTCCTGTGTGACACCTTGCCGAAGGCCTTCTTGACGTCCAGGTGGATAACATCCATTGGCTGTACTTGATCGAGCCTGCTCATTTTTTCTTCAAAGGTTTCCAACAAATTTGTCAGGCATGACCTTCCCTTGATGGAACCATGCTAAATTTGCCCTATTTCGCCAAATACTTCCAAGTATTCAGAAACCTCATCCTTCACAAGGGATCCCAGGATCTTACCCACGACAAAGGTTAAGCATTTGTTTTTGTCTTTTCTTCCTTACTCCCTGGATAAAAACAGATGCTCTAGGATCGTTCCTTTCTCGAGTGATTCCTGAAAAATCACCACCATCACCTCAACTAACTCTTCAGCTATCTCCCTTATAACACAGGCATTTAATCCCTCTGGTTCAGGTTATTTAACCAACTTTAAGCCATTCAGCTTTTTCATATCATGTTCTCCATTGTGGTGGTCACCATACTCAGCTCTAGCCACTCACTCTCCTGAATGTTTGAGATATTATTCGTGTCTTCCACCATGACACTTATGCACGGTAATTATCCAATTCCTCGGCCATTTTCTTTGTCCCCACTACTATTTCTCCAGTGTCATTTTCCAGCAATCCAATGCCATATTTTGACTCTCTTTTGTACTTTATATATCGAAAGAAACTCTTACATTTCTTGCTTTATATTACTGGCTGGCTTACCCCGATATTTAATAATCTCCCTCCTTATTCTATTTTGTTTGCCCTCTGTTTTGTCTTTGTAAGTTTCTCAACCCTCTGGTTTCCCACTGCACTTTGCCACATTATGTCCTTTCTCTTTTGCTTTAATGCTATACCTGACTTCCTTCGTCAGTCATGGTTACCTCATTCTCCATGTATCATGCCTCTTTTTACTAGGGGTAAATCTCTGTTGCATCCTGAATTACTCCAAAAATCTCCTGCCATTGCTGCTCCACTGTCTTTCCTGCTGGGCCCTTGTACCAGTCAATTCTACCCAGCTCCCCTCTCATGCCTCTGTAATTGCCTTTATTCAGCTCCAATACCGTTACCTCTGATTCTAACTTTGCCATCTGAAATTGCAGAGTAAATTCAATCATATTATGATCATTGCCTCCTATGATTTCCTTCTCCTTAAGCTCCCTTATCTAAAATGCCTGCACAAGCTGCTCCAAAAAACCAACTCATCGACATTCCACAAATTTCTTTTCCTGCAAACCACTACCTACCTGAATTCCCAGCCCACCTCCGTAATGTAATCCCACATGATCACTGTAACTTTGTCTTTCCTACACTTCTTTCTAGTTCCTGGTATATCTTGCACCTCAGCTCCTGACTACTGTTTGGAGGCCTGAACAGAGCTCCAACTACATTTTTTTAACCTTTTTGATTCCTCAAGTCTCCTGATACAGATTCCACACCACTTGACCTTACTTCATTTCTTATTATTGATTTAATTTCATTTCTTTCTAATAAGACAGCCCCATCCCTTCTATCCAACTGCCTATCTTTTGATAAGATGCATATCCTTGAATATTCAGATGCCAATTCTGATCCTCTTGCAGCGACGTCTCCGTGATGGCAACCTGCCAATTTGTGTATGAGTCACAAGCATTTTTACTTTATTTGTTATACTGCATGCATTCCGATATAACAGTTCAACCCTGTATTAGCCATTCCTCTTCTCATTGTCATTTGTTTGTCCTGTGTGTTTGAAGTTTGATTGCTCACACTTTCCATATTCCCTGTGTATGGTGCTGCGTCTGTGCTGGAGATTTGAATAACTTGGAGTCATAGAATCATAGAGATGTATAGCATGGAATCAGAACCTTCGGTAAAACCCGTCCATGCCGATCAGATATCCCAACCCAATCTAGTCCCACCTGCCAGCACCCGGCCCATATCCCTCCAAACCCTTCTTATTCATATACCCATCCAAATGCCTCTTAAATGTTTTAATTGTACCAGCCTCCACCACTTCCTCTGGCAGCTCACTCCATATACGTACCACCTTCTGCGTGAAAAAGTAGTCCCTTAGGTCTCTTTTATATATTTACCCTCTCACCCAAAACCTGTGCTCTCTAGTTCTTGACTCCCCGACCCCAGGGAAAAGACTTTGCCTATTTACCCTATCCATGCCCCTCATAATTTAGTAAACATTTTCAGGTCACCCCTCAGCCTCCAACGCTCCAGGGAAAACAGCCCCAGCCTGTTCAGCCTTTCCCTGGAGCTCAAATTCTCCAACCCTGGCAACATCCTTGTAACTCTTTTCTGAACAGTTCAAGTTTAGCAACATCTTTCCAATAGGAAGGAGACCAGAATTGCATGCAATATTCTGACAGTGGCCTAACTAAAGTCCTGTACAGCTGCAACATGACCTCCTAACTCCTGTACTCTGTACTCTGACCAATAAAGGAAAGCATACCAAACGCCTTCTTCTTGAGTTCTGCAGTCTTATCCCCTCCTTTAATTCGGATTTTCTAATTTTCTCTATAACTGACACCACCCCACAACTCACTTAGCTGAAAGTCCAGGCTGCAGCCCGAGTTATGTGATTTGCCAGGACTCCGGTCCCAACACGGTTCAGATGAAGACCGTCCGATCAGCACAGTGCCCTCCTTTGCCAGTACTGGTGTCAATGTCCCATGATACAAACCCATTTCTCCCGCACCAAACTTTGAGCCACGCATTTTCCTGCTGACCCTGTGCTAATTAGCTCATGGTTCAGGCCGTAATCTAGAGATTATTTCCTTTCTGGTTCTGTTTTCTAATTTAGCTCTGAGATCTTCGTATCCCTTAGCAGACCCTCTGCCCTAGTTTTATCTCTGTCGTTGGTACCTACACAGACCACGACCAATGGATCTTTACCTTCCCACTCCAAGTTCCTCTGCAGCCCAGATGAGGTATCCCTTACCCAAACACCAGTAGGTGACGCATCTTTCAGGACTCTCCATCCCGGTCACAGAGAACAGTGTCTAACTATACTATCCCCAATTACAATAATATTTCTCTTCTCTTGTCCCGTTTGAAAGTTTCCCTCAATTCGGTGCTGAGGCCAATCAGCTCACCCCCTCTGCAGTCTCCATTCTCATCCACACAGGGAACAAGATTCTCGAACCTGTTAGACATGGACAGGTGCTGAGGCTCCTGAAACTCTACCTCCTGGATCCCTCTACCTGCCTCACTCATAGCCAAACCCTCCGCTTTCTAACCATGGCTGACTTTGAGTCAGTTGATCTAAAGAGTGTAACTGTCTCTTGAATTACAGCATCCAGGGAACTCTCCCTCTCCCTGATGCCTCGCAATGTTTGAAGCTCAAACTCCAGTTCATCGACTCTGAGAAGAGTTCTTCTAGTATGCAACATTTATTCCAGACATGGTCACTGGGAACCACAGTGGGCTCCACCACTCCCACATCATGTAGAAACAACACATCACCCGACCCTCCATCCTTACTTTATTTAACTACTATTGAATTGTTCCTTTACAAATTTTAGTTGTTTTTGTACATCTGCTTATGCAAGTTACAACCAATAAATTAACATGATTCAATTTAACACAGATTCAAATTTAACACACTCCCTATTAGCAAATCAGATCACATCCTCCCTTTGTCAAATCTGCTCATTATCTTCTGAAAGAATTCTGACAGACTTGTCAGTAGGATCATTCCTTGATGAAGCCATGCTGACTCGGCCCTATTTTACCATGCACCTCCAGGTACTCTGCAATCTCATTGCTAGCAGTGCACTCTAAATTCCTAATCACGGCCGATGCCAGGCTCTACTGCCCGATGATTTACTGTATTTTGCCTTTCTTCCTTCTTACACAGAGATTTTAAATTGTCCATTTTCCAGTTCACAGTGACTGAAGAGCAGTTGGAGACTAATTCCCATACAACTAAGACCAGCAACCAACTGGCAGAGGGGAGTGAACACAATGGGACTGGAAGTCTGAAGTCTGCTGATTTTAATGTGAGCAGTGTGACAGGCAAGGCAGATGAGTATATATAATTATGATACAAATATTAGAGATTTGGTTGAGAGAGGGATCAGAAAACTGTCAATCCAATGGGTCCAGAGCGAGTTGAAGAATGTGCAGTGAGAGGCTGGAGACGATTGTTTGAAGCAAAATAATTACCCAACAGTTTATTGGAATTGGACAGAATGGGATGCAATGTACAGATTTAAGGGACAAGGAAGGAAACTGAAATTGTCTGTTTACATTATTTTCCGCATTACTGACAGTACTTTGTAATCTCCTGTTACCAGAGAATAGACGAGGAGAATGTACCTCAGGGTTACTCAAACCAAATACAGGTCAGGATCTGATGGAGTTTGGCTAAAGTGTATTTATTTCAATGCAAGAATATGGGTAAGGACGATGAACTGGGAGCCTGAATCCATACATGGGTCTATGATGTTGCGGCTTTACAGAGACTTGGTTGAGAGAGGGAAAGGACTGGCCGTTCAAAGTATCCAGGTTTTCATTGGTTTAGGCGAGATAGAGAAGAAGCTAAAAGATGTGGACGAGCTATTTTACTGATCAGGGAGAATGCTACATCTGCATGTGAACAGGACATATAGGAGGGACCATCCAGTGCAGCAATATGGGTCAAGCTCAAAAATAAGATGGATGCATGCACTGCGTTACTATAATCTCTCCAACAGCCACGGAGGGATTGAGGAACAGATATGTATGTCGATTAAGGAAAGGTGTATTAAAAAAAAGAGTGGTCATTGTGAGTGACTTTAATATCCCCAATAATGACTGGAAGTCCATGAGAGCAAGGGGCTGAGACGGGGCAGAATTTGTTGACTGCAGCAGTATATGGATAGTCCAACGAGAAGAAGAACCATACTGGACCTCCTATTGGCTAATGAGCCTGGCCAGGTGACTGACCTTACAGTGGGACATAATTTTAGAAACAGTGGTCACAGTTCCTTCAGATTTAAGATAGCTATGAACACGGATATGTCAGGACCTTGTGGGAATCTACTGAATTGGCGGAAGACAAATTACGTCAGTATCAGGCAGAGCTAGGACGTGTCAATTGGGAGGAGCTGCTATCAGGCAAATCCAATTTTGTATGTGGGAACTGCTTGTTAAATCCTGACAGCAAAATCATCTGGTGAACGTTCTCCCAACTGCTCGAATTTCTATCTTTTTTTTAAACTGATGCTGCTTATAAGACAACAGGAAGAGATAAAGGATGATTCTGCACTGTGTCCTTCGCAGGATCAGCTTTTCTCTCCAGGCACCTGAAGTCTTTAATGTGGGTCAGAGAACTTCAGAATTGATCGATCACTGAAGGAGGCCATTTAGCTCATTGTACACCGACGAGCTCTCCAACAGCACAATTTGTCAACAGAGAGAACCGAATGTGTGTGTCTGTGCGTGTGTGGGTGAGAGAGAGAAAAATTAACAGAGAAGAAAGGAAGTGAAGAGAGATAAAAAGAATGGAGAGAAAACTGAGCCGCAGAGTGAGTGAGAGCAAGAGGTGTCAGACGAGTCTGAAGTTATATCAGAAGACAGCATGAGGAGAAATACACAGAAATTTCATTTAGAAACTCCCACAGACTGCAGGCCCTTTGTCTGGTGTCGTACCCTGTGAGCACTCTGCTGTCATCCCAGATCACTTATCTCCAATAATTTCACAGAACCGGGTTGCTGACGCTGAACAGGATCCAAAAGAACAATAGATTAGTTCCAGGGAGAAGGTGAATTAATTTAAATGTTCTGGGCCAACAGGAACTTGTAGTCCCTCTAGACACGGTGTGAGAGACAGGGCGAGAGATTCTCAGTGAGGGGGATCACTGACAGGGGGGAGATCAGCATCTCAGCTGTGGGTCAAATAATGACTGATAAAGGTTGAAAACATGGTCCGTGGTTTTTAGATTCACAATTCAATTCATATAACTCCACATCGTAGGTGTATTTTAACAAACTTGCATCTTTGTAGTTTTCATGTTTTGGTAGGTACAGAAAAGCTTGTTTTTTGTCCCTTTATTTTGTGTTGGGACCAGAGTCCGATTGAATCCTAACTAAGGCTGTAGACAGAGGTCGAAACTGATTAGGAGTGTGTGTGTATTGGCAGGGTGGGGGCTCCGTTATAAGGTTTAATTAGAAAAGAGGAGGTAAATATACAAAGCTCAGGAGAGGTTATTAAAATCTCCAGCACAGACGCAAATAAGACAGAGTGTGTGGAAAGTGTAAGCAATCAGACTTCAAGCACACTGGACAAACAAATGAAAATGAGAAGAAGAACCGTTAACACAAGATTGAAGGGGTAATATCTGAATGCACGCAGTATAAGGAATAGAGTAAATGAATTTGTGGCACAGATTGAAATTGGTAGGTATGACGTTATGGGCATCACAGAGAAGTGGTTGCAAGGGGATCAGGATATTCAAGGACATATATCCTATCGAAAAGACAGTTAGCAGAGGGAGTGGGTTTACATTATTAATAAATGAAGTTAAATCAATAGTAAGAAAGGAAGTAAAGTCAGATGGTGTAGAATCTGCGTGGGTAGAATTGAGGAATCACAAAGATAAGACAATCACAGTTGGAGACTTGCACAGGCCTCCAAAGAGTAGTCAGGAGCTGGGGTACAAGATACACCAGGAGATAGAAAAGATCTGTAGGAAAGACAAAGTTACAGTGATCATAGGGGGATTTCAATATGCAAGTGGAATGGGAAACCATTTTAGGAGTGGATCACAAGAAAAGGAATTTGAGGAATGTCTCTGGGTTGGCTTTTTGGAGCATCATGTGGTGGAGCCCACTCGGGAACATATGACACTGGATTTAATGACGCAGGCTAGATAAGGGAGCTTAAGGTGAAAGAAAACTTCAGAAGCAGTGAGTAGAACATGGTTGAATTTATTCTGCAATTTGAGAGAGAGAAAGTAGAATCAGAGTTAACAGTATTTCAGCTGAATAAAGGAAACTGGAGAGGCATAAGGGAGAAGCTGGGTAGAATTGACCGGGACAGGGGTCTAGCAGGAAAGACAGGGGAACAGTAATGACAGGAAATTCCAAGATTAATTCAGGAGACACTGCAGAGATACATGCTGCACAATAAATGCATGGTACAGGGAGAATGAGGCAGCCAGGGCTGACGAGGGAAGTCAGGGATTTCATATAAGTAAAAGCGCAAGCAATGTGAAGGGCAAAGGGAAACTGGAGAATGGGGCCAACAGAAGGCAAGGAAAAATAAGTAAGGTGGGAGAAGATTAAATATGGGTGTAAGCTAACCAGTAAAATAAAGGAAACTTTAAGAGATTCTTTAGATATATAAAGAGCAAAAGAAAGGTAAAAGTGAATATGGACCACTGGAAAATGATGCTGGAGAGACAGTAGTGGGAAACAAAGAAATGGCTGAGGAACTTTGCATCAGCCTTCGCAGTGTAAGACACGAGTAATTTCTCAAGAATTGAAGAGAGTGAGAGGGCAGTCCTGAATATGGTGGTCATCGCCAAGAAGAGCATGTTAGAAAATGGAATGGCCTGAATGTGGATACCTCACCTGGACCAGTTGGACTACACCCCAGCCTTGTAAGGGAGATAACGGAAGAGTTAGTGCAAGCGTAAGTCGTAATCTTTCAGGAATGACTAAAATCAGGAAATGGCAAAGTGGCTGTATAATTGCTAACATGACACCACATTTAATAAGGGAGTTAGGTAGAAGATGGAAAACTGCAGACTGATTAGCCTAATCTTGGTTGTGGGTAACATCCTGGAATCCATCGTGAGGGATGGGATTTCTGATACTTGGAGGTGTTTGGTAAAATAGGACAGAGTCAGCATGGTTTCATCAAGGGGAGATAAGTCCTGCCAAACCGGCTAGAAAACAGTGAGGGAGTAATGAGCAGATTAGATCAAGGAGAACCAATAGATGTTATCCTTTGCACTCAAGAATCCTTTGACAAAGTACCAAGCATGAGGCTATTAAGAAAGGTATGGGCCCATGGTATTAGAGGCAAGGTGCTAGCATGGATAGAAGTTTGGCTGCCTGAGAGAAAGCATAGAGTGGAGATAAAAGTGATTTTCTCAAGATGGCAACCAGTGACAAGTGGTGTTCCACAAAACTCAGTGTTGTGAGCACACCTTTTCACTTTGTGCATTCATTATCTATATGAAGGAACTGAGGGCATTCTGGCTAAGCTTTCAAACAGTGCAAAGATAGATAGAGGGACAGGTAGCATTGAAGAGGTGGTTCGGCTGCAGGAGGGTGCTCTAGCGCATCTCCTCAACTTCCCAAACCTCCGCCCTTGCACTCCACCCTTCCAACGACAACAAATTAGAAGCTCTCTGGTGTTCGCCTTCCATCCCACCAACCTCAGGATACAACGCATCATCCTCCGCCATTTCTGCCATCAAAAGTCAGACCCCAACACCAGAGATATACTTCGCTCCCCACCCCTATCATCATACTGCTGAGACCATTCCCTCACAACTCCTTTGTTAGGTCCACACGCCCCCACCAAGCCACTTTCCACTCCCAACACCATCCCTTGAGATGTGAAACCTGTGCCAACACCTCCCTCCTCACCTTCACCCAAGGTCCCAAAGGATCCTACCACATCAGGCAGTGAACATCCTGTGCATCCAAACACCTCTTCTAGTCAGTCCATTGCTCCTGTCTCCTATACATTGGCGAGACAGGATGTCAACTTACAGAACGGTTCAGGGAACACTCTTGAACACATAAATCCAACAACCCCACTTCCCTATGGCCGAATACTTCAACTCCCCCTCCCACTCCGCCAAAGCCCTGCAAGCTTTTGGCCTCCTCCACTGCCAAATTCTAGCCACCTGACTTCTGGAGGAAGAACGCATCATCTTATGAATTGGGACCCTCCAAACACACGGTAAAAAGGACAATTTCACCAGTTTCCTTATCTCGCCTCCCTCCACCTAATCCCAGATCTAACCCTCCAACTCAGCACCGCCCTCTTGAATTGCCCTATCTGTCCATCTACCTTCCCCAGTATCAAATCCACCTTTCACTCTGACCTATCACTATCATCACACACCTTTATCTAGCTGTCGCCTTCCAAGCTACCTTCCTCCCAGCGCCTACCTTCCCCTCCCCCCCCCTCATTTATCTCTCTGCCCCCGTCAGCCCACCCCACATTCCTGATCAAGGCTTTATGCCTGAAACGTCGAATTTCCTGCATCGGATGCTGCCTGAACGGCTGTGCTTTTCTGTGACCACACTTTTTGACTCTGATCTCCAGCCTCTGCGGTCCTCACTTTTACCTGCTGAAGGACTTTCACAGGTTTGGAGAGTGAGCAAAGAAGTAGCAGTACAATGTGGGAAAGTGTGGGAAAGCATTTTGCCAGGATGAATAGAGGCATGGACTATTTTCGAAATAGCGAGCAAATTCAGAAGTCTGAAGGGCAAAAAGGTTAGGGAGTTTAGTCCAGGAGTCTTGAAAGGTAAACTTGCAGTTTGTCAGTAGTTAGACAGGCAAATATAATGAAGGTATTTATTTCAAGACGCCTTAAAAGTAAAAGCAGGGATGTACTTCTAAGGCTCTACAAGGCTTTGGTCATGCAACATTTGGATTATTGTGCGCAGTTTTGCATCCCATATCTCAGGAAGGATGCACTGGTACTGGAGCGTTTTCCAAAGAGATTCACGAGAATGGTGCCAGGAAGCAAAAGCTTAACATACAAAAAATATTTGAGGGCTCTGGGTCTGTATTTGGTAGAATTCAGAAGGATGTTAGGAGGTCTAATTGAAACTTACAGAATACTAAATGACCTGGGAGAGAGGAGATTTTAGGAGATTTTAGGAGAGCGAGGGGACAGTGGAAAGAGAAGATCTTTTCGAACAAAGATAAGGAGAAACCTCTTCAGCCAGACAGCGGTGAATCTATGGAATTCACTGCTACAGAGGGCTGTCGAGTCCAGGCCATTGTGTGTATTTAGGAGTGAGACAGATAGTTTCTTGACTGTAAAGGGGATCAAGGGTTACAGGTAGAAAGTGTGAGAATGGGGTTGAGAAGCTTAACAGCCATCATGGAATGGTGGAGCAGGCTCAATGGGTCTAATGGCCAAATTTCTGTTCCAATGTCTTCTGGTTGTGTGGTTAATATTGGCTCTCCTCATTCCTCATTGGAGATGTACCCTTGAATTTGATCTTCATATAATTTATGAAGAATAAAATTCCAATACTGATGGCTGGTAAATATCATGTTTCCTCCCTCCACTCTCAGCAGCCATGCCCCGATATCATCATCACACTGCAATTAAAATCCAGTGAAATATACTTCAATACAGTTGATTGACATCGATAACATTAACAGCATGACCCTTACCTGCCCTCTCTGATCCTTGAATAACCATCTGAATTGTGTGTCACATCATATTCTCTGTTAACATACCATGCCATTTGTCTGTTATCACTCATGTTGTCATAAGCAACTTTCTGTCAGATTATGGACTAGAAAAGTTCTCTACATATTTTACTGACATTATAATCACTGATCAGTAGTTACAGACTATATGTTTCGATTTATAAGCCAGGAAACTTGTTTAAGTTCTGACAATCCTTTGACATTACTGCCATATCTAAGGCAGATTGAGTGATTACATTCAATCAAACTACCATCTCAAATATTTCTTCCTGTTCAGCCCCCATACATATCCCACGCCAAATGTGTAAACTTTAAAAGTTCTTTTGAATTTTAATAAAATCATTATTGAATTCAAAGGGGTTAACTGGAGCTATTTGTTCAGTGACTGTGATTAATATCAATCTCAGTGGATCCTAATTATGGCAGTGGAGAGTTTCCATGGTTGAAATATAAATGGGCTTTGTTCAATTTGCGATCACATAGTGTGAGTAGGACCATCACTGACAGCACTAACAGGGATCAGCAGCTCGAGAGAGAGAGCGCGGGAGGAGAGATCAGAATCTGAGAACATTAGACTGGAACGTTACAATAATGATTCATAATCTGAGGACCATGGATTGGAAATATCCAACAATGGATCAGAATCTGAGAACATCAGACTGGAATGTTCCAACAATGGACAGAAGTTTATCCTCGGGTCTTTACTGGCTTTCTCGGCCTTGGATATCATTAGCATCACGGATCCAGGATATCCTTTGGATTATTCAAGGTGGTTACTATCCCATCCTTGCGATAGTTGGTGTTCCTGGTAAGTCATTATATTTGTCTACTAAACCGGGTTGAACTCAATTTCTGCTCATGATATACAAATTTTGGAAAGTGCAAGTCAATGTCTTCAGTTCCAAACTAAAAATCCTTTCCTTATTACTGCATTGGATAAATCTTTTCTGTGTTGCTCGTTTTAATTAAGCAGGAGAATTTATCCTGAATTGTAAGACTACAAATCCCCAGCAATGTGTTTTACTCTTTACTGTCCTGTGGAACAACTGAACCAGCCACTCAGTGTAAGATGCTGCCCTGACCAGGGCTGCATACATCCTGTGAGAGAAGAACAAAAGTAAAGATAGCTCCCTTCCTCTACCTGTTTCCCGTATTTATACAGCTCATTTCTATTCAGGTAGGTGATCATTACATCTTTTAGGTGTATTCGATCTCATTGAAATTCTACCCGAGTGTGATGCACATCTCCATAGGCAACTCTGGTGCTGACTTTATTGATGCTGACGTACAGATATAAGGAACTTATAAATTCCATGTCAGTCGTAGTGCATAGATAAATAATGGCGTTTCATAACACAGGAAGGAAACGGCGATGTCTAAGTGAGAGAATAGGATTATTGTCATCATCCCTGAGTGTGTTGAGGCAGTATTTGGGGTACTGTGGATATACTTTCTCTCAAGTCTCACCAGACTAATCCCTGGGATGATGGCAACATGAACAGTGAGTGAAGCTCAGTGAGAGAATAAGGTGATTGCATTGAATATTAAGGGGGATGTACAATCATTTATGATGTTCTAAACAGACACTGTTACGGTGATAAATTCCATGGCTTTTTGTTCACTCGGGTTACATGATTCTCAATAGTTTAAGAGCATCTAAGAACGTTCCACCCAACCACCCTCACTCCCTATTTCGGTTCAGAGAGAGAGAGAGGTTCAGGCTTTTGAAAAAAAAAACTCTCCCAACGTTAATACAGCTCAATTGGTGCGTGATCCTGCAATGAACGTCATGCTATCCATAATTCCGACAGCAGCAACAGTACCTTCATTATAAAAGAGTTAACTCTTCCCAGCAGCTTCTGACCTACATAGAGCACATGGGAGTGTCTTCTCGGAGATAGAAGATGCCTCCTTGAGACTTTACACAAAATATTTGGTTTCCCTTATCACTGCCAGCAAACCATGTTAAGGTAGCACACGTTCTACACATAATGGAAACATGATTAACACCATGGAGCCCCCTATCAATGCAGTCTCGGTTTCATTGGTTTGTCATGTTAGAGTATCAATGACGCCCTCCTGTTTCGTATAACTATCTCGTGGGGCTGAATAGCCTCCTCCTGGTCTCATGGAACAGGTTTAAGGGTCTGATTGGGCTCTGCCTGTTCCTGTTTAACAGCTCGATGTACTGACCTTCTCTTCCTGTGGAATAGGCAGGTGGATTGAATGTCCCTCTTCTTGTTCAGTAGTTTCCACGGGCTCAATGGTTTCCACATATCAGTGTGCAACCAGCCTGGGGTGCTGATTGAGCTCCTCTATTAACTGTGGAAATGTGCAGTGTGTGGCAGCGCTGTTACATGAATGTTACCGACACTTTAACAGCACAAACTGAATGCTGCCCAGGTCTTGCTGCACATGTACACAGGATGGTTCAGGAGCTGAGCGGGCACAAACTCTCTGAATATTGTGTGATCATCAGTCATCATCCTTACTTCAGATCTTATGATGGGGAAAGACATTGATATAGCAGTTGAAGATGTTTGTGCTGAGGAGGCTAAGCTGAGGATATCCTGCTGAGATATCCCGCAACTGTTAGGGCTGTTGGCCACCGACCACAAGCATCTTTCTTTGTGCTCGGAAAGACCCAGACAAGTGGGAGGATACACCTGATTTCCATTCAGCTCAAATAAGTGGGTGGTCCTGATCCCATCCTCAGTCAAATATTCACTTGATATCAAAGCCATTCACTGTTTGCTGAGCCCCTGTGTTCACCTCTCGTTCATATCAATTAGTTGACGATGTATGTGTAGGGAATGTTTTCCTCTCACAGCGGGTAATCAATGTCAGGAATTATCTGGGCGAGCGAGTTATGGTACCTACATCACTGAAAGTAGTTAAGGAGGAGGTAGATGGATTTTTGGCCTGTCAGACAGCTAAGGGTTGTGAAGAATTGGGCATTAAAAAGGAGTTAATGCCAATAATAGATCAGCCATGATGGTAGACAATGGCTTGATCGTACGACTTAGCTGATCCGGTTCCTTATGTCCTCATATTCTGTAACTACAAAGTTAATGGTTGTAATTTTCCTGAACGTTCTGTTATTGAATGTTGCAATCAGACAGAGCAAAGTATTTTGTGAGTCATCTCTGGATGAGATATGAGGGTTGTACTCACAGTGAATCTGGGACTGTATTATGACCAACAAATAAAGCACAAGTTGCAGAGAGGAGACACTCTGCAAAGAGACCAGAGGCGTCTTTCGAACCCAGCCTGTATTTCCAAATAGCATTTTCCAACCCATACTAAACCGTGTGTGTGTGACAGTCTTGAGGAACTGAATGAGATGCTGTGTTACTGTGGATCAGGTATTTGGAGCAAGTGGCCTCCAAATGCTCCTTGCAGGAGCTGTGAGTGGTTGGATGGAACATAGGAACATAAGACTGAGCAGCAGGAGTGTACCATTAGACACTTTGTCACCGCTCCACCATGCACAAAGATTATTGGTCATTTTATTGTGGTCTCCCCAGCATTTTTCTGTCTGTATACCATTTTCTACATTCTCTTTTCTGTCAAATGTCAACAAATACAACTTTGAATAAGTGTAAACATCCAGGCACCACAAACTTCTGGGGAGGGAATTTCCACTTGGACAGCCCTTTGAAAATTTCTCATTTGTGTTCCAACCAATGTTGGAGGGTCACTGTTTCCTTTTCCGTCCCACTCCTCCACTGGTTACACCAATCTTAAATGTAACCAGTTTAATGATGTGGCCAATGATATCTGTCTCAGAGTAGGTCATTTTCTAGAAAAAAAAAGTAAGACACAGAACGTTGAACTCATATCAAATGGTAAAATGACAGAGTGCTCCAAATGTTACTCTGCCTTTGAGGTTATTCTGTTCAAATAAGCTACTGGTTGTGGGATTTCTTTCTGGAACAGTTGGATTTGGCTGAATTCCCTTTGTTTCGGGCATATGAGAGTTTCCAATGAATCCTCACCAGGAATCCATCACAAGTGGCAAAGATAACTCAGGGATTTTATAGACTGACACTTTGCTATCTGGTGGAACAAAGTAAGAGAAAGGGATCTATATATATATATATATATATGTGTGTGTGTGTGTGTGTGTGTGTGTGTGTGTGTGTGTGTGTGTGTGTGTGTGTGTGTGTGTGTGTGTGTGTGTGTGTGTGTGTGTGTGTGTGTCTGTGTGTGTGTGTGTGTGTGTCCATCTGCTTGTTTTCTGTATTTGTGTGTCTACATCTGTGTACCTATGTATCAGCCTCTGTGTTTCTATCTGTGTTTGTGTCTATTTGTGTGCAACTGTATATGTCTTTGTGTGTTGTAATGTGTGTGTATGCCTATCTCCTTATGTGTGTTGTGCATGTTCGTATGTTGGGTGTTTACCAATACGTCTGTGCATTTCAGTCTCTGCATCTCTGTGCAGTGAGGGATCTGTTTTTGTTTGGGAATGAATGGACTGACGTTGGAACTGACAGTGGGTTTAAAGTGAGAACTGAATGTTACTCTTTACTCAGTTGATGGGAAGTGGATGTTTCCAAAGCTCCACATGAGCCATCTTGTTTCTGTCCGGCTCATGCCAGGCTCCTCCCCACATGGTGGGGGAGAAGGGGGTGTGAGGGAACAGATATCAGGCACAGCACCACCCGGCTTGCCACTTTCTGTCCCATTCCAGACAGTTTCTCCTGGAATAGGAGAAAGGGAGAGAGGGAGGGAGAGTGGAAATGGGTAACCCTGCTGTTAGTGCTGGTGGATGTGGGGCTGGGGGGAATGGTGAGGTGTTCGGAATGAGTCAGTCGACAGTTGTAAATCAATTTAGTATTATTAGTGTGGGGGGTAGTGTGTAGTTGACAGAGAAAGTGAGGAAGAAAGTTGCTGAATTCAATAGTGAGTTTCGAAATGCCTGAGCTTTATTTGGTAATAGAGTGTGAGCCTTGTTCGGGGTCCGTGCTAGAACAGGGACTCAGGGAGTGTAAAGGAGCAGATAGAATATGGTGACCCTTATCGTGACAGAGCGGAGAAGGTTATTGACGCTTGTCCTGTTTCACAGCGTCAAGGTGACCCTTCCGGAATGTCTTGTCCAAGTCTATCACCAATAACGCCACAGACCAAGTCCCTCAGATTCAGTTGAAAGGGAGCTTACAAATAACAAGGAGAAGCAAACATTGGTGCATTATATATCGAAACTAAACCTGTCGCAGAAATTCTGAGCGTCATATGCTCTGAAAATTAGACATGCAAATATCATGGATACTGCAGTCTTATTGGATGGTCTCAAGTTGCATCTCAACTGCGTTAACTAAGTGACTGCTCATGCTGTGAAAAATAAATTCCCTAAATGTATATCAGGTGGGTTGAAGAGTATGTATTGAACCAAACTAGAGATCAAGTGTTTTCGGATTTGGTGTTGTGTGGTCAGGAGGACTGATCAATGTCCTTGCTCTGAAGCAGCTTTGGAGGAGTAGTGTCATTAATATGTTGTATTTTACACGGCGTCTGCATACAACATAGAATGTTTATACATTTTAGTCAAACATGATGGAAGCATGGAGCCGAGAGGGTCAAGTTTGTTCCAGTGAATTGGGAAAATACAAAATAACATTCAGTGGGAGATAAGCAATGGTTGTTAGAGTCATAGAGTCCTATAGGCCCTTCGGCTCAAACTGATCCATTCCGACCAAAATGTCAATTCACACTAACCCCATTTCCCAGCCACAGCCCCGTATCCTTCTAATCCTTTCCTATCCTGTATTTATCAAAATGCATTCTAAATGTTGTGAATGTACCCACCTTTACGACTTCTGCTGGCAGCTCATTCCATATGCGTATCACCCTGTGTGTAAAAAAGTTGCTCCTGAGGTTCCCTTTTATTCTTCCCCTCTGACCTTAAACTGATGCCCTCTAGTCCGTGATTGTCCAATCTAGGAAGTAAAGGCTGAGCGCATTCACTCTATCCATGCCTGTTATGATCTTATACCCTTCAATAAGATCCTCTCCCCAGTCTCATACACGCAAAAGTAAAAAGTCCTAGCTTTTCCAACCTCTCCCTATAACTCAGAGCCTTGAGTCCTTGGCAACATCCTTGTAAATTTCTTCTGCACTCATCCTCGTTTAATAACATCATTCCTATAGCTTAGTTAACAAAACCGAACATAACGCTATAAGTATGGCCTCATCTGTGCCCCGTATTCTGCAGCGTAGCTCCCAAAATTCGCTACTTTGTGCCCTGACTGATGAATGCCAGTGTGCCAAAAGTCTTCTTCAATGCCCTGTCTACCTCTGAATCAACTTTCAGAGAACCATGTAACTGAATTCCAAGGTCCCTCTGTTCCACTACGTTCCTTAAGACCCAGCCATTCACCATAAAATTCCGATATTGATTTGAGTTTCTAAAATGCAAGAACTTACACTGATCTGCATTAAAATCCATTTACCATTTCTCAGCCCACTTCCCCAGTTGATCGAGGTACTGCTGTAAGTTCTGAAATTTCTGATAACCTTTGTCATTCTCCATGTAACCACCTATTTTATTGTCACCTTCAAACTTACAAATCACGCACGTACATTCTCATCTAAATTATAGATATATGTAATACATAGTGGTGCCAGCATCGCCCTGATGCATTCCATTAGTCCCAGGCCTCCAATCTTACAAGAATCCTTCCACTATTACTCTTTGCTTCCTACCATCAAGCCAATTTTGTATCCAATTTGGCAGGTCCTCCTCAATTTCATGCGATCTAACCTTCCAGAGCAGCGCACCATGTGGAAGCTTTATAAAGGCCTTACTTGAATCCATATAGACTACGCATACCACCCTGACCTCCTCAACGTTGCTTGTCACTTCGTCAAAGAATTCGAACAAATTTGTGAGCTATGGTGTCCGATGCACAAAGCCGTGATGACTTTGATGATAGACTTTTGCCCGAAACGTTGATTTTCCTGTTCCTCGGATGCTGCTTGCTCTGCTGTGCTTTTCTAGCACCACTCTAATCTTGCTCCGAATCACACCCTCTCTTTCCTCATGCACGTATATCTTATCTCTCAGAACCTTTTCAAGTAAGTTACCTGCTACAGATTTTAGGTTTAGTGGTCCATAGTTCCCAAGTTTTTCTTTGTAGCCCTTCTTGAGTAAGGGCACAGCATTCGCAACCCTCCAGTCTTCCAGGACCTCACCTGTTGGCCAGCGATGATTCAACAATATCAGTCAGGGCTCCCGCAATTCCTTCTCTGTCCTCCTGCAGTGTTCCTGAATATATATGGGCAGGACCAGGAGATTTATAGAAATAATGCCAAGTCTGAATAATACGTCTATTTATTTTAGGTATAAACACCAAAGAAAGGGAAAGTGACACAATGTTGTTTCACATAACAAATTAGAAAATGTGTTTATCATAGGAAGTGGCTTCGGAAGAATTTCAGTCATTGTGGAAACCTGAGAATTCTCAGAAATTTACGATCCAGAAACAAGGGCCATGAAATTTATAAGGAAATCAAAAATAGAACATGAATGCTAACAAACAAGAGAAAAACACTGCACAAATCTACAATCTGTATTTCAAAGGAAACAAAGTAAAAGCAAGGTCAAATATGGAAATTGATAATCGGGAGAGGAGAGATTTTATTGTGAAGGACAGGGAAATGGCCAAGAAAATAACCAGTTACTATGCATCTGTCTTCATGGAGGAAGATGCACAAAATCACCCAGTAATACCAAGTGATCATGTAGGGCTTGTGGAACTGAAGACACAAAGTCAACTTATATCAGTAACAAGGTGGTATTTGAGAATGTAACTGGATTGAGCATTGCTAAGTCTGACAAACCTCATGTACTTCATATTAAAATATCTGACATAAATTGGTAATAGAAATATTAATTGCACTGTCGATGACTGTGTTTCATTTTCCTGTGCATTCTGCAGAGGCTGGAAGCCATTGTGGATAAATGGACGTGAGCAAACGTTGTCCAAGCACTTTGATCAATGGAAGGAGTCCAAGCATCTATAAAGGGAAGAGGACATAGTTTGGAGAACTGCCAAACAATTAACTTGACATCTGCAAGTTGGAAACTGTTGGAATCTATTATAAAGCATGTGATATTGGATATTTAGGAATTAACAGCAACAATGGAGAAAATCCATATGTATTTCTTACAGATGTCTAACTCGATGTGCTATTAGTTTTTAGACACGATCAACCACCCTGTGAGAACAGGAACAGGAAGTGTCTTCGCCACAGGAAATAGCATCACCAACACAAAGAAATCCAAACATATAAATGGAAAGCAGGAATTTTAAGCAATGTTTCGCCTGAGGTCCACTGAAGATGTTACCTAGTAAGATAACGAAACGTCTGGAAATGTATCGAACAAACCTACATCCATTGTGTAAAGTGTTGGCGACCCAATCTGAGAAAGAATATACTGACCACAAAAAAGTGCAATGGACATTGTCCAGATTAATCCCTCAGATGGCGAGATTGCCTGATGAGGAAACTCGGCCTGTGTTCTTTAGAGTTTGAAAGAATGAGAGGAGGGTCACAATGAAACCTGGAAACTTCACAAAACATATGCCAAGTTGGAAATAAACAGGACGTTTCCCTGGCTGTCAGTTCCACATTCAAGGCAAATAATTGCAGTTTCAGGGACAGACCATTTAAGACTGCAATAATGAGGAAATTCTTCACTTGATGAGAACTGCCTAAAACAGGGGCATAGAAACCTGCTGGTAGGGCAAGATTAGGGAGAATCCCCAGATATTCTGCAAGTGTGTCAATCAGAAAAGAATAACAAGGGAACAGGTCAGAGTCATTTGTGACTTGCCAAGTTGCATCCAAATCACCTTACTGTTAGGAGTCAGAGGGTAGTGGTTGAAGGCTGTTCGTGTGTCCGGAGACCGGTGTCCAATGGTGTATCACAGGGATCAGTATTGTGTCCCTTATTATTTGTGATACGGAGGTGTTGGTGTTGGACTGGGATGGACAAACTTAAAAATCACATAACACCAGGTGATAGTCCAGCAGGTTTATTCAGAGGCACGAGATTTCAAAGCGCACAACCACCTGATGAAGAAGCAGCTCTTCGAAGCAAGTGCCTCCGAATAAACCTGTTAGACTATAACCTAGTGTTGTGTCATCTTTAACCTGATTATTTGTGGTATTCATAAATGATGCAGCTGTGAATAAAGGCGGGGTTGGCGGGAGTGTGACAACTAAGTTTGTGTTTGATACAAAGATTGGCCGGGTGGTTGGTATTGAGGAGGAAGGTCTTATGTTACAGGAAGATACAGATAGAATGGTCAGATGGATGGATCAATGGCAGATGGAATGTAACCCTGATGAATATGAAATGATGCACTTTGGAAGAAGGAACTGGACGGGGAGAACTCAATGAATGGCAGCACACGAGGAAGCTCAGAGGGTGCTTCTCCACAAATCCCTGAATGTGACTAAACTGGTGAATGCACAATTTGAGAAAGCATAGGGGACCGTAGACATAGCCCTTATTCATCAAGGCATAGATTATAAGAGGTATGCGGAATTTTGCTTTTGCCAAGATGGAATACTGATTGTAGTTCTGGGAGCCACATTACAGGAAGAATGTGATTGTAGTGGAGAGGGCTCAGAGGCGATTCACCAGGATGTTCGCTGGGATGGAGCATATTAGCTATGGAGAGAGGCTGGATAAGCTCGGGTTGTTTAGTTTGGAGCAGAGAAGGCTGAGGGGGCCGTGATTCAGAAGGATAGGATTCCGAGGGACATGGACAGGATGGATAGATAGCAGCTTTTCCTTTTAGTCAAAGGGCCAAGAACAATGGAGCACATTTTAAAGTGAAGGATTTGAGATGTGGAGAAGAATTGAGGATTGTTTTTCACTCAGAGGGTGCTGGGGTCAGGAATGCACTTCCTGAGAGAAGAATTGTCATGGTAACTTCACAACCATTAGAAAATACACGGGTGTGAACTTGAAATGCCATAAGATTCATGGCTACGGTTTTGTGTCGGAAAGTGGGGCTAATGTAGACCGTGCTGCATTGTTGATGGGACAAAGTCTGTGGTTCTGTGTTTGTATGACTGTGGAAGATCAATCATTGAGTAGCTTAAGGTAGGAATTGATGGGTTTCTGTAGAGTATATTAACAAGGGTTTTAAGATTGAACATATAATATCTTCTGAAAATATGTCAATGGCAAAATTACGGGAAAAAAGGTGCAGCTTTCTTACAGTCTGATACCAGAGAATTGAGGACAGGGAAAAGGTAGAACTGTGGACCAAATACTTCAGTTATGTCTTCACATAAGAAAACGAAGCAAAAAAGAAAACTTCCCATCAAAACTAGTGAACATTAGTCTGTTTAGAAAAAGGGAATAGAATGAAATTAGCAACTGAACAGTTTTAAAGGAAGTATTGGAACTGAAAGTAATGAACACAGACAAAGTCAACAGAGACTGATCAAATGGGAATCATATTTGAGAAAGTGCCTTCAGCATAATTATGTATAAGCAATCAATGAAATATGTGCATTTTCAGAAAGATTTTTGATAAAGCCTATTATGCAAATTCAACTCCTATGGGTCTGGGACTAATATGGCTTTAGAATGGGAGAGCTGTCAGGAAGCAGTGAGTAGAAATAAAACAATGTATTTTTTTGAATGGAATGCTTGGAGGATATAACAAGTGTTGGGGTTTGGGCCCCAGCTATTCCCAATACACATCATATATATGATTGAGTGGATAAAATACAATATTTTCAAGTTTGCAGATGGCACTAAACAGTATCAGATTGTTAGTTGGTGAGCAGGATGTCAAAATGCTTCAAGGTGATTGAGACAAGTGGAGTGTCTGGGCAAATACGTGGCACATGAGGAGCAATGGGGAGGGGAGGCGTGAGATATATGATATTGTGACCTTTGATGGGAAAAACAGAACTGGAGCCTATCATTTGAAAAGGGATTGGTTGAAAAATGTTGATCTATAAAGGAACTTAAGCTGCATTTTTGTTTCTTCTGTGCATCCCTCTGAGGTCAGTGTAGGGCAATGAGATCTGAATCATGAAGACAATACTAGTAATGGCATTGGCACGCTGACCAGTGTACACAGACCCAACAAGTAGGGAGCTGTAACATTGAAAAAGGATCTGGATCTCCCTGTACAACAGCCACTGAAAGCAATATTGCAGGTGCAGAAAGCAGATAGGCAGATAAATCGCGTATTCACCTTCATTTCAGGGGGATTTGAATGCAGGAGTAAGGGTGTTTTAGTGCAGCTGTACAGGGCGTTGGTGAGACCTCACCTCGAACACTGTGCAGTAGTATGTACAGTTTTGGTCTCCTTACCTAATAAAGGACAAACCTGACATTGTGGGAGAGCAGCGAAGATGACCAGACTGATCGCTGTTGTGGGAGCAGAATCTGGGGCGGCTGGGCCTTAATTCCATGGGTTTTAGGAAAATGAGTGAAGATATTAGTGAAATATATAAAGCTCTGTCAGGACAAGACAGATTGGAAGCGGGGTGACAATTCCCCTGGCTGGGACATCAAAACAAGGGGCCACAGTATTAGGTACAGACAGACCACTCTGTATTGAGATGAGAATAAATGTCTGGACTCAGAGACTGGTGAACCTGGGGTATTATCTCCCAGATCAGACTGTTGAAACCAAGTCACGGAATATAAAAATGGATTTCTGGAAACTAAAGGGATAGGGAGAGAGCAGGGTATGGTATGAAGATAGAGGATCAGATATCATTACAGGTTGCTCTCCAATAACGTGGCAGCTGTGTTCCTGTGCATCACTATGTTGCAGAAAATCATGCAATATTAACGATGTGGTCTATGGAAAAGAGAATAATGGGCGAACCGCAAAATACCAGTAAAAACCAAAATTTAAGTTCGTCTAACACACACACTAGCACAGTTTAATTAAACCTTTAAATCGTATATGGTAATGAAATAGTGCTGTAAATGCAACACTTTCACAATACAGTCACTGGCTACCTTTCACCAAACTCTTCACCACAAAGCGCGCAGGGCTGACTGACCACGTGATGCCAACATGGAATTCCATTTCTCCTCAAGATTCTACCCCGGTTTGAAATAAAGTTCCTTTTAATTGGAGAGAACACTTCCCTATTTCAGGCTCAGGTTCAAGGCTTTGCAGAGCGGATTTCATTCCTGTTTTAGCTGAACAATCAGAGGGTGCATTTTGCAGACAGAGGATCCTGAATTTGGGTTTTGTTGTTCAGCTGGTGCCTGGCAAGGAGTCGCGTCACAGTGAGCGGGAGCTCACTTTATAGAAAAAAGATCCACAATTCACGAATCGCACTGCAGTCAAATCACGTTTAATAAACCCGCGTTATCAGAGAACTGTTTGTATATTGAATCGAGGAGCAAGATTGATGGACTGAAGGGACTACAACAGTTCTTATTTTATATTTCACAATGCTTAAACATATTAATGGATATGAACACTATGTCGGGAAAACTGCATTGAGGAGATTTTCTCAATGAACTAGAATGGGGAAGGCTCAATGTGTTGAATGGCCTACTCCTTTCCCGATGTTTCCGTGCAGCCTGTGGGAATGCTCTGTAAATGTTGTCACAAGTTCTCAGATGTTAGGAAGGAGGACTCTGCAGGGTCAACAAGACTGTGATTCCCTTTCCCTTTTCTGATATCGAGGCTGGTGCCGGGTATTCTGTCTGGTTTAATCCTTTAAGACTTTGGAGCAGTGTGATACAATTGAGTGTCTTGCTTGGCCGTCTCAGGGACCATTGAAGACTTTATCACATGGCTCTGTGCCTGGAGTAATTTTCAGGCCAGACCAGGAAAGCACGGGACATTGACTTCGTGAAAGTACGTTGGGGAAGGAGATCGATGTTTACAATCAACATTGGATGCAAGGTCACAGTTGCCATCACCAGATTCTAGATCATGATATTTTATTAATTGTTTTAACTTCCAGCAGCTGCCAGAGCATTATCCTGTATTGTATTAGTAATCCAGTGACATTTCCACAACAGCACTATGTCCACATAGGAACCTATCGGGACCCACACTGAGCGGGTTATTTCTGTACTACTTGACAGCTCTGTCAAAATGAACTCCCACCAATGTGATTATCGTGAAGGCGCTGAGGGAGTGTTAAATGTTCAGAATGTAATTATTAATCTATTAGGGGATGGGACATAGTGTGAGTAATTTTCCACATTGCCAGGGAGTTGTCAGAGTTGGAGCTGGAATGGAAAAGCTTCCCCGGGGACACGGTTTGTTATGCAGCACAAGTCTTCAGTACCATTGTGGGAATGGTGTCAGGGCCCATTGCCTTTGTCGTATCTACGTGTCCAACTGTTTCTTTATGTCAAGTGCAGCGAATCGAATTCGGTGAAGACTGGCATCTGTGATTCTGTGGCATCATGACGAGGGTGACGTGGATCATCGATTCAACACCTCTGGCTGAGGATGGTGCAGATAAGCTATCCTTGTATTTTTCATTAATGTGCAGGGCTGTTACATTACTTAAAATGGGGATATTTCTGGAGTCCTTTCCTCCAGTAAGTTGTTTCGTCGTACACCGACATTTATGTCTGGATGTGGCAGGACTGTGAGCTTAGATCTGATCTGTTGGTCTTGGGATCATTTCGTCCTCTCTATCAGATGTTAGTTCTGCTGTTTGGAATGAAACCATTCAAGTGCAGTAGCTTTAATGGTTTGTCATCAGCTTTAGGTACACATGGTCCTGACCTTGGCATGTTCACCTACACACATCACTGGGCTTGGTGGTAATGATAGACTGATGGAATATCCTGGGGAAAATGATACAGATTATGTTTGAATACAATCCTGCTTCTCTTGCTACTGTTGTCTACAGCATCACGTGATAGTCCAGTTTGAGCTGCAATATCTGCAATTCAATTCTACTGACTGTCCCCCAGTTCACATAGAGACCCATTCAACCATCAGCCGTGAACTCAGTGACATCACCTGGTTTCTGATGCGGAAATACTTCCATTTTCCTACTCTCATTCTGCTGAGGGTCTCTCCTTGATGTCATGTTTCCAATTTGTTACATTACTCAAACCCTTAAACTTTTCATCTGAATCTTCTCCTTTATCTTAATGTCATCTTCTGCGGTTGAATTGAATGTGTTTCTCTCTGGTTTTCTTCCTGACCACGATGAAGAGCTCTGTGGTGTCAGTGATGCCAGCCATATGCAGTTTCAGAGCCAATGAATGTGTGCACTTTGCATTATCGTTCAGTTCCCAGGGTACGACGCTCCGTTTTGGACAGGGCGTTTGAGAAGCTTTCACAAATTGGAACTTGTTCAAAAATTGCTGAAGAAACAAAGCAGGTCTGAGGTCGTCTTTTGTAGTGAATGTCGAGTTCGTCTTTTGGGTCCAGTGACCCTTTTACGAAGCTCTCAGTTTCTCCAGCAATTATTGTGATTTTAGTTCCAGTATCCTTCGCTATTTCTTTAATTGAAAATTTGTGCTGTGCCTATTCGTTTCTGGAGAAACCCAGCAGGTCTGGCAGCATCTGCAGAGACAGAGAAACAGAGTTAGCCTGACAAGTCCGTGTGACTTGTTCAGAACTGAAAAAGGTTGGAAACTGGGCTTTTTAATCCCTTGCCGGAGTTGGGGGATGCATGACTTGGAAAAGAGGGCATGGCATAAGATAAACGCGCTATTAGCAGTTGTGAACGAGAAGATGATGCAAAATGGGTTTAAATTAAGATGTGAATGGGGGAAAGGGGTTCTCTCCAACTGAGTGTAAGGTAAAGAAAACACAACCACACAAGGTCACAGAGAGAACAAGAGAGAGAATGTTGACCATGTGGTATTATATATATATCTATCAAGAGATAGGTTTTCCCTCTCTCGATCATCACCTCCTTCACAATAAGGAATTCAGGTGCTTGACCTCTTATTGGCACCAGGAAGAGTTTCATGCTGCCTTAGTTTTGTAACATAGAGCAAAACTGACAGTATGAAGTTTGGGCTGTTTTCTTTACCTGTCATCTTTATAATTCTTTCAAATTTGAAGTGCTTATTGTTAAACGTTTTATCTCGAAGTTAGTATCAGATGGAGTGTAGGAGGTTGAGGGGTGACATGCTCGAAGTTTATAATGTCATGGGAGGCATGGATCGGGTGAATAGCCAAGGTCTTTTCTGCAGGATCGGGGAGTTCAAACATAGATGCATAGCTTTAAAGTAAAATAGGGAAACCTTGAAAGGGACAAAGGGGCAACTTTATTTACAGATGGTGATGTAAGTATGGAATGAGCTGCCGGAGGAACAGTCGTAGATGCAAGTGCAGCTACAATATTTCAAAGACATTTGGAGAAACATATGAATGGGAAACGTTTAGAGGCATATGGGCCAAGTGCAAGCAAATGAGACTAGTTTAGTTTAGAAAATCTGGCCAGCATGAACAAATTGGACCAAATATGCACAATATGACCGTATGAATCTAGAAAGCGAGGAAGAAGTATGAAAAGATATGATGTAATAAATTTGCAAGAAATATAAAAGCAAGCATCACGAGCTTTTCCGTCTGTATAAAAAAAAGCTTAAAAATGTGTTTGTGAGCTGAGGCAGCAGTGCCGTCAGGAAAGTACATTGAGGCCATATGGAGGGTGTAACAAGGGAACTGGCCACAGGGAACAGGCAAATAACTTACACCAGTATTTTAAATCGTTCCTCATGGGGAAAATACTGTAAGCATTTAAATGGTATAAACAAAATGGTCATACGAGGGAATTTCTTGAACTGTCTGCAACAAAAGTAATACGGTTTTAAACTAACAGATAAGAATAAGGATAGCAAGTCAGCACTAATTCATAGTTAATTTTAAAAGAAGTGGTCACAGAGTGACTTGCGGCACTGTGTGAAATATTCCATAACACTCTGGATTACAGGAGTGCTCCAGCGAAACTGGAGACCCTCCAATGTGGCGACTGTCTTCAAGAAACGAATGAGACAGAAAGCAGGAACCATTTTGCCTAACCATTATTGCTGGGAATCTTCGAGAGCCTGTTGGTAAGGAAGGAATTGCAGGGCAGTTAGAAAAGCTCAGACCAGAGTGGCATGGTTTTGTGAAAGGGAAACTACTTTTGGTCTGTAAAATCATACATTTTCTTTCTGGAGATCCTGAGAATGTCAAGATTAGAGTCATGCTGGAAAATTACAACAGGTCAGGCAGCATCCAAGGAGCAGGAAGGTCAATGTTTCGGGCAAGAGCCCTTCATCAGGAACTCCTGAGAATGTGACAAACAACCTTGATAAAGGGAGTCAGCTGAGACTATGACAAAGTGGCACAGTTTCAGAGTGAAGAGATAGGCGGAATGGCCTAAATCTATTGCCATATCTCATGCCCTTATGGTCATCCAGTCTATTATTCAGTGCAGAGTTGAAAGTCTCAGACGTGCTCTTGTAACCCTTGTATCTGTACGTTGAATTGACTTCACCTTCTGGTCAATGGTAACCCCAACAATATGGACGGTGGGAGAATTCACTGCCAGCCAATAGCGCAGTAATATGTTGAATATAAGCTGCTATCTGTGAGTCTAACCTGGTAGGAGTACATTCTCTCTACGATGATTGTCATTTTCAGTGTGGTATCTTTGAAGGATCGATCCTGCTATGCTAATATTGTTGAATTTAATAAAACAGGTTCAATTTATCACAGCGCTCAGCAACAATACATCATGGAACACTGAACACCTTTCTAATAACAGAAAGGTCTAAAATGTTCATCATCAGAAACACTGCTTTCCTGTTTATGTTCAAATCAGACAACCTGTCTCATCAAAGTGCTCAACTGGAACTTGTTACATTTTTTTTGGATATGAGAATCGCTGGATGGGCCCACCATTTCTTGTCCGTCCCAAGTTGCCCCCTTGAGAAGGTGGTGCTGAGCTGCCTTCTTGTACCGCTGCATGTCCACCCGCATGGCATTGACCCACAATGGTATGAGGGAGGGAATTACAGGGTTTTGACCCAGCAACAGTGAAAGAATTGTGATATATTTCCAACTCAGGATGTTTACTGGTTTTGCAGGGGAGTTTAAAGTTGGTGGTGTTCGCAAAAGCCTGCTGCCTTTGTCATTCTAGATCGAAGTGCTCGTAGGATTGGCAGGTGCTGTCTGAGGATCCCTAAAGAATTTCTGCATCTTCTAGATAGTACACACTGCTGCTACTGATCTTTGGGAGTGAAGGGAGTGAATGCTTGTGGATGTGATGCCAATCAAATGGGCTGTTTTGTCATGGATGGTGTCAACCTTCTTTAGTGTCTTTGTGGCTGCAGTCATTCAGGTAACTGGGGAGTATTCCATCTCAATCCTGACTTGTGCCTTGTAGATGGTGAACATGCTTTGGGAAGTCAGGAAGTGAGTTACTCACGCAGTATTCCTAGCCTCTGAGCTGCTGTTATATTTATGTGGCGAGTCCAGTTGAATTTCTGGTCAATGATAACCCCAAGTGTAATGATGAGGGTGGGGTGGTGTGGTAGGGAATTTAGTGACAAATATGCTGCTGAATACCAAATGTTTGTATTGTTTCTTACTGGTGATGGTCATTGTCTGGCATTTGTGTGATGCGTATGATACTTGCCACTTGTGAGCCCAAGTCTGGAGATATTCCAGATCTTGTTGCCTTTAGGCATGGACTGTTTCAGTATCTGAGCATTTGCGAATGGTGCTGAACATTATGCAGTCATCGTCGAGTATCCCCATTCTGACCTTATGATGGAGAGAAGGTCATTGATGAAGCCACTGAAGATGTTTGGACCTAGGTTTCATCCGGAGGACCACTGAAGATTTTACGTAGTATGGTGATGAAACGTCTGTAAATGAACATTCCAGTTCATGGAGCAAACCTGCATTAACATTATCCTGAGGGACTAGTGCAGAGATGTTCTGGAACTGAGATGACTGACCTCCAACAAGAATGACCGTTTTCCTATCTGTCAGTTATGACTCCAATAACAAGTGTTGGCCCGCAATGCTCTTTTTGCTGGGGTTCCTTGATGCCACATTTGAAAGAATGCACCCTTGATGTCAAGGGCTGGAATTCAGTTCCTTTTTTTATGTTTGAACCAAGGCTATGATTAGGTCAGGAGCTGAGTGTCTCTAGCAAAACCCAAAAGGGGCGTCACTGAGCAGGTTATTTCTGAGCAGGTGCTGCTTGATAACACGATTGATGACAATTCCATCACTTTACTGATGATGGAGAATACATTGATGAGGCGGTATTGGGCCGGGTTGAATTTGTCCTGCGTTTTATGTACAGAACATACTTGAGCAGTTTCTTTTTCCCCATTGTCGGTTTGTAACTACTGGAACAGCTTGCCTTGGGAAGCGGGAAGTTCTGGAGTACAACTCTTCAGGACTATTGTCAGCATGCTATCAGGGCCCATTGCCTTTGCAGTATCCAGTACCTTCAATCGTTTCTTGACATCAGTCAATCGAATTTGCTGAAGACTGCTATCTGTAATGATGGGGACCACGGGAGAAGGCCGAAATGGACCATTCCCTCGAAACTTCTGACTGAAGATTTCTGCGAAAGCTTCAGCCTTACCTTTTGCACTGAAGTGCTCGGCTCCTCCATCATTGAGGATGGGAATATTTGTGGAGACTCCAGAGTTGTTTAATCGTCTAACACCATCCACGATCGGATTAAGAGGACTGCAGAGCTTAAATCTGATGCATTCGTTGTGGGATAGTTCAGTTCTGTCTCTCCCTTGCTGTTTATGTTATTTGGCACGCAGGTATTTCTGTTTGGAAGCTTCAGCAGATTACCATTTTATCTTTGTATATTCCTGGTTCTGCTCCTGGCATGCCCTCCTGCACTCTCCATTGAACCAGAGTTGATCCTCTGGCTTGATGGTAATGGCTGAGTTGGGGATATTTTGGGCCGTGACATTACAGATAGTGCTTGAGTACAGTTCTGGTTCTATTGATGGTCCACTGTGTCTTATGGACGCTCAGTCTTGAGTTGCTAGATGTCTTCGAAGTCTGTACCATTTAGCATGGTGATAGTGCCACATAACACAAAAGAGTTTATTTTGAATGTCACTGTGAGACTTTTACCAATACTGTCATGGACAGATATATCCGCAGTTGATAGATTGGTAAGTATGAGGTCATATGTGATTTTTTTTCCCTCTTGTTCTTTCCCTCACCATCTGCTGCAGACCCAATCTAGTAGCTATGTCCTTTTTGGACCCGACCAGCCTGATCAGTAGTACTGCTGCTGAACCAGTCTTGGTGGTCGACTTTGAAATCTCCCAGCCAGAATACACTTTGTGCCCTTGCCACAGTCAGTTCTTTCTCCAAGTGTTGTTTAACATAGAGGAGTACTGATTCATATGAGGAACTACGTTACGTGGTAATCAGTAAGAGACATCGTTGTCCATGTGTAATCAGAAGCCATGGGACTTCATTGGCTCGGGAGTCAATTTTGGGGACTCCCAGAGCAACAACCTATCAACTGTAGCTCACTGAGCTGCCCCCTCTGCTGGATAGGTCCTGCCTTTGAGGCAGGACATATCCAGGGATGGTGATGGTGGTGTCTGGGTTATTTCTGTCAGGTATGAATCCGTGAGTATGACTATGTCGGGCTGTTGCTTGAATAGTCTGTAAGGCAGTTGTCCCAATTTTGGCACTACCCATTAGATGATAATAAGGAAGACTTTGGAGGTTCTACAGTGATGTTTCTAATGTTGATTTTTCCAGTGCAGGGTTTGATGCTAGGTGGTCCAGCCGGTTTCATTTCTTTGAAACTTTGTAACGATTGGTACAACTGAATGAATCACTAGACCATTTCAGGGGGCGATTGAGAGTCAATGACATTGCTGTGGGTCTGGAATTGCATGTCAGCCAGACCAGGTGAGGATGGAATATTCCTTCATTGAAGGATATTCGTGATCCAGATGGATTTTTCTTAAAATCGGCAATGATTTCATTCTCAGAGGTAGATTCATAATTCCAGGGATATTGAACTGAATTTCCACCGTCTGCAGTTTCGGGATTCGAACTTGGGTCCAAAGAACAGGAGCCGATTTTCTGGATTGATAATTTATCGGTAAGACCATCAAGCCTACATGGAAGCACATGATGTTCTCAACTGCCATTTCTTGTGTTGCTCTGATTTTCATTAATTGCTTATGCCATTCTGTAATCTCATCCTTCATTAAATCCTGATTGAAATACACACTCATGAACGTCCTCTCGACTGCTTGAATTTCATTTCATCCGTTTCGTTTGGACAGACATTTCAAGGTAGCTGCCCATCGGAAAATACCGGGAAATCAGAATGGCTGACTGTGCACTGTACCTGTCACCAGATCAGCGTGTCTGTCCAGGCACGTAAAGTATTTATCATGGGTCAGAGAACCTCCGAATTATTAGAGCACAGATGGAGGCCATTCAGCCCATCGAGGAGTCACAAGCTCTCCAACTGAACAAACGGAGATAGAGAGATTGTGTGTAGATAGATGATGTGTGAGAGAAATAAACAGAAAGAAAGAAAGTGAAAGGAGATAAACTGAGAGAGGATAGAAAGGGGAGTGACTGGCTGAGTGGAAAAGGTGTTAGATGATGGTGAAGTTAGATAGATCAGGAGACCGCATTAGAGTATATAAGTATGCACAGACAGTAATTAGAAGTTTTATTTAGAAATTCCTCTGGACGCCATACCATGTGAGCACTGTGCTGATACTGGCTGCCATCCCAGAGTATTTATTTCCAATAATACCACAGAATTTACTGACAGATAAACAGAACCCATTCGGTCAATAGATTGGTTCCATGCAGAAAGCAGAGTTTTTAAATAGACTGTGCCAACAGCAGCAGGAAATGATGACCCCCCCCACCCCCACCCCCCAAACTGCGTGAGAGACTACACAGTTTGAGAGGCCGGAGAATCACAGTGAGGAGGATCACTGACAGAGGGGAAATCCGCACCTCAGCTGTGGGTGAAATAAATATTGATAAAGTTTGAATACACTTACCTAGTTTTGTAATCCACATTTCAATTTATATAGCACAGTATCAGAAGTGCATTTTAACAACCTTATCTCTTTGTACTTTGCATATATTGGTATGTGCAGAAAATCATTTTGTTTCTGGGTTTTATATTGCATGAAAAGCACAGTATCAGAAGTGCATTTTAACAACCTTATCTCTTTGTACTTTGCATATATTGCTATGTGCAGAAAATCATTTTGTTTCTGGATTTTATATTGCACGAATGCATTTCATTAATATTGTCTCTGCCAGTTCCTCATTGTAAATGTATCCTGGAATCTGTTCTTCATATGAGTTATAAAGAGTAACGTTCCAATACTGGTGACTGGAGAACATTCCTCCACCCACTCTAAACAACCATGTCACCCAGTCCTCTCCATCTTCTGTCTTTCCCCAATGTCATAATCACAATGTAAGTGAAGGCCATTAAATGACACTTCATCACAGTTCGTTAACATGGATGCCATCAACAACATGACCCACATCTGCCCTGCCTGATTCTGGAATAACAATCTGAATTGTGTTTGTCACGTACAATTCTCTGTTAACATATCCTTGCCATTTGTTTGTTATAACCTACGTTTTCTTTGGCACATTTTGCCATCGGGTCATGGACGAAAGATGTTCTGTCAATGTTTTACAGATATTGCAATGACTAATCTGTAGTTACAGGATTTATTTCTCTATTTATGAATAGAGAAGCATGTTAATGCTCCGTTAAACACTATTTCTTCCATTACTTCCATATCCAAGGCAGACTGGATGATTACACACAATCAATCTGCCATCTTCAACATTCCTTCCTTCAGTCACACTCACATATCACATCCAGAATGCACAACTGTTCAAAGTTATTTTGAACTTGAATAAAACAGTATTCATTCAACAGTTAACAGATTCAAATCGGTAAACTGGAGCAATTTGTTCAGCGATTGTGATTATGTCAGTCTCCATGGATCCTAAGCGTCCCTAGAGAGTTTCTCTGTTCTATCAAAAGGGAATGCTTTCAGGTTTTTATCCCATAGTATGAGTGGGAGCATCACCCACACCAGAAACCGGGATCAGCAACTCCAGAGAGAGGTGGAGGAGAGATCAGTCTGTGAGAACATTAGACTGCAATGTTCCAACAATGGGCAGGAGTTTATCCTATGGTATTTACTGGCTTTCAAAGCCTTGCATATCATTAGCATATCGGATTGAAGATGTACTGCTGGTTATTCAAGCTGGTTACTATCATATTCTTGCTATAGTTGGTCTTCCTGGTAAGTCACTCAGTCTGTCGATTGAACTGCATTGATACTGATGATATGTCAATTTTAGAAAGGTGCAAGTCAACTTTTTCAGTTCCAATCAAAGATTCCATTCATTAGAAATAATAACTAGCAAATTATTATTTACAAATAACTCCCCAATTTGCGAGGATGAAACACACTGTTCTCAACCATCTTGATTCATTTTCTCCTGCAAAGTTTACATCTCCATATCCTCCCCACATACCAATCCTGTCCGAAACAAACATTAAGACGTCCCAGTATCCTCCTCAGCCGCAGTGCAACTCCTGAATAAAGTTGAAACTTTATTGCTGGAACAGCACAGCAGGTCAGGCAGCATCCAGGGAACAGGAGATTCGACGTTTCGGGCACAGGCCCTTCTTCAGGAACTCCTGAATAAACCATTGTTTGTGCCTTTTGTTAATGCTGGATACATGTTTCAAGTCCCTTCTTACCACGTGTTCATTGCAAAATAATTGAACTTGAGATGTTTAACTTGTTCTCTGTACAGAATCTGAAAGATGGGAAGATAGTGTATGGTGGTCACGTGATTGGCTCGTAATCTAGATGCAAAGAATAATAATCTGTTGACATCGGCTTGCCTGATGCACATTTAAGAAGGCAGTGCGTCGTACCTCTCTGGTCAGGTCTCTGTTTAAATGCAAATTCACAGCAGTTTGTTTTACTATTTACTGTCCTGCGGAACAGGTGAACCAGCCACTCAGTTCAAGATCGGTATAACATGCTGGCCTGACCAGGGCTGCACACATCCCGTGAGGGAAGAACAGAAGTGAAGGCAGCGCCCTTCCTTTGCCTATTTCCCATAATCCAACAGCTGATTTCCATTCAAGTAGGTGACCATTCACTGTTTTAGGTATATTCTTTGTCATTGAGTCTCTCCCCGAGAGTGATATCCATCTCGATAGGCACCTCTAGTGCTGGCTTTATTGAGGCTGACCTACAGATGTAAGGATGTTTTACATTCCACATCAGTGGCAAAGGATTGTAAATGAATGGTTTCCTTTGTCGCATGAAGGAAATGGAGCCAGCTAAGTGAGGGAAAGGAATTATTGCGATCAAACCTGAGAGCGTTGTTGAGGCAGTATTTGGGGCATTGTGGACAGATTTTCTCTCCTTTATAAGAAGTGATCTCCTTACCACAGAGAGTGTGAAAAGGAGTTCCACCAGATTAATCTCTGGGATAATGGCATCGTAAGGAATGAGTAAAGTTTGATCTGGGGTGCTTTCAGAGAATAAGAGGTGATTGCATTGAACACTGAGGGGGGAGGGACAATCACTCCTTATTTTCTAAACAGATAATGAGAAGGTGATAAATTCCATGTCTGCTGTTTCACTCAGGATGCATGATTCTGGATAATTTTAGTGCGTCTGAGGACGTTACGCCCACCCACCCCAACCTCCACTCCCCAAGGTGACTGAGAGAGACGGAGAGGACCAGGTTTTGAATAAACTATCACCACATTAATATAGTGCAGTTGTTGTGTGATCCTGCACTGAATGTCATATTATCCACCACCCTGACAGCAGCCACAATACCTTCATTCTAAAACAGTTAACTATTCCCATCAGCTTCTGACATTCATGAAGTACATGAATCCATCTACTCAGAGACGTCTATAAGACACAGGAGCAGAAATTAAGCCAGTTAGCCTGTTGAGTCTGCCCATCATTCAATCATCGCTGATAGGTTTCTCAAATCGATTCTCCCGCCTTCTCCTCGTAAT
Organism: Chiloscyllium plagiosum; assembly: GCF_037043375.1. NCBI lineage: Eukaryota > Metazoa > Chordata > Chondrichthyes > Orectolobiformes > Hemiscylliidae > Chiloscyllium > Chiloscyllium plagiosum. The sequence continues at coordinate 680,944 of NW_028270209.1, read as the reverse complement.
TTTTCATCCCCTGGATAATCAAGAACCTATCTAAAGCCGTCTCCAATAGACTTAATGACCTGGCCCCCATTGCCTTCTGTGGCAATAAATTTTAAAGATTCGACATTCTCTGGTTAAATACATTTCTCCTTATCACTGTTCTAAAAGGTGTTCCCTTTCATCTAAGTCTCTGACCTCGAGCTCTCGTTCAATGGAAACATCTTACCAACGTCACCTCTGTCCAGGTAATTCAGTACTCTATGCTTCCATTACATTCCGTCTCGTCTTTCTAAACTTTACCGAGGAAATACCCAGAGCCCACAACCATTGTGGGCCCAGGAAATTATAGACCAGTTAGTCTGACCTCAGTGGTGGGAAAGATGCTGGAGTCTATTATAAAGGATGAAATTACGGCACATCTGGATAGTAGGAACAGGATAGGGCAGAGTCAGCATGGATTTATGAATGGGAAATCATGCTTGACTAATCTTCTTGATTTTTTGAGGATGTAACTCTGAAGATGGACGAGGGAGATCCAGTAGATGTAGTATACCTGGACTATCAGAAAGCTTTTGATAAAGTCCCACACAGGAGGTTAGTGAGTAAAATTAGGGCGCATGGTATTGGGGTTTGAAAATTGGTTGGCAGATAGGAAACAAAGGGTAGTGATAAACGGTTCCATTTCGGAGTGGCAGACATTGACCAGTGGGGTACCGCAGGGATCCGTGCTGGGACCGCAGCTTTTTACAATATAAGTTAATGATATAGAAGATGGTTTCAGCAATAACATTAGCAAATTTGCTGATGATACAAAGCTGGGTGGCAGGGTGAAATGTGACGAGGATGTTAGGAGATTACAGGGTGACCTGGACAAGTTAGGTGAGTGGGCAAATGCATGGCAGATGCAGTTTAATGTTGATAAATGTATGGTTATCCACTTTGGTTCCAAGAACAGGAAGGCAAATTACTACCTCAATGGAATCAAGTTAGGTAAAGGGGCAGTACAGAGAGATCTGGGTGTTCTTGTACACCAGTCAATGAAGGCAAGTATGCAGGTACAGCAGGTAGTGAAGAAGGCTAATAGCATGCTGGCCAAATAACACGAGGAATTGAGTATAGAAGCAAAGAGGTGCTTCTGCAGCTGTACAGGGCCCTGGTGAGACCACACCTGTAGTACTGTGTGCAGTTCTGGTCTCCAAATTTGAATCTGCCGCTTCCGGTTGTCAGTTCCAGCTGTCCGTTGCAATGGCAGGTATATTGGGTCCAGGTCGATGTGCTTATTGATTGAATCTGTGGATGAGTGCCATGCATTTAGGAATTCCATGCATCTAAATCTCTGGACTCAAAGCAGAAGTGGTAATGCAAAGATTTGAACAAACAGTCTTACCGCAAATTCTACCCAAACTCTGGGTCAGATATGTGAATGACACCTTTGTAATCATTAAAAACACAGAAATAGAGAACACACACTGGATCATCAACGCCACACTCACAGGAATCCGATTCACTAGAGAGGAAGAAAAGGACAACCAACTCCCATTCCTAGATGTGATGGTACAGAGAACACCTAACGGAGAATTCACCACAAACGTATACAGGAAAGCCCCACGCACACAGACCAAGTCCTGAACTACGAAAGCAACCACCCCAACACACACAAAAGAAGTTGCATCAAGACACTATTCAAAAGGGCCACAACACACTGCAGTACACCAGAACTGCAAAAAGAGGAAGAAGAACACCTATACAATGTATTCGCCAAAAACGGATACCCGCGCAATTTCATCAACAGATGCCTAAGGGAAAGACAACGGAACGAGGATATGCCACAACCCAAAGGACGAGCCACACTACAATACATAAAGAGCATTTCTGAACTGACAGCCAGACTACTGCGACCAATAGGACTCATAACAGCACACAAACCAACAGCCACTCTCAGACAACTACTCACCAGAACGAAGGACCCGATACCCAGCATGAGCAAAACCAATGTAGTGTACAAAATCCCATGCAAGGACTGCACAAAATACCACATAGGACAAACAGGAAGACAGCTAACGATCGGCATCCATGAACATCAACTTGACACGAAACGACACGACCAGCTATCCTTAGTAGCCACACACGCAGATGACAAGCAACATGAGTTCGACTGGGACAACACTACTATTATAGGACAACCCAAACAGAGAACAGCCAGGGAATTCCTAGAGGCATGGCACTCATCCACAGATTCAATCAATAAGCACATCGACCTGGACCCAATATACCGGCCACTGCCGCGGACAGCTGGAACTGACAACCAGAAGCGGCAGATTCAAACCACTATAAATGCAGGAGGAAAGATCACAGAAGCGCATCACAGGCGGCTCCCAAGCACTGAGGATGTCACCTAGACAGGGGACGAAACGTCTGCAACACAAATTCCCAGCTCGACGAACAGAAACACAGCAGAGAATATTATCTATGCCTCTAACTATACTACCCACATTTATCCATAATTGAGCAGCACAGTGAAAAGGAATGCTGCCTCACAGTGATAGGGATTCGTGTTCAATTCCAATCTCTGGCAACTGTATGTGTGGAATTGGTACATTCTTCCCGTGTCTGCACTGGGAGCATAAACTCTTTTCTCTCTCCACAGTATGTCTCTGTATTTGTTTCGGATTTTTATAATCTACCGTATTTTTTCTTTTATTTGATGGAGAAATGCTGTAAATGTGACAGTTTTTTGTAAAAGCAGCCGTGGTTCGCGGATTCCCCTGGGTGTTTAGGAATGTTGACCGGCCATTTGAATGAGTGCAGTGTCCCTGGATACTCATTCCATTTCTTTCAGTCCCTCCGTCCATCGTTACTGCATGCAGCCTTTCCTTTGCCCCCCCTGGGGCTCCCCACACCCCATTGCCTGCCACTGGATACTCCCTTTGCAGGACTGTGCACGCAACGACACTGGGCACTTTCTCACCCGCCGGGGATGCTGGGCAAAGACGCAGCCATTGAAAGGAACAGAATAATGACAATCCAATTTAATCGCAAAGCAGAGTAAACAGGCTGAATGACATTATCTGCTCTGACGTTCTGTAGTCTTCTGTTTATCCTCGTCAATCTGCAAATAAATGGTCCATATGTCTACCTTGTCAAACAGATTTGGTGGAGGTGATAGATATCAGATCCTCAGGCCATTGGACTGAGTCAGTGGGCTCCATCGTCTTGGTTAATGAGGTCACACTTACGTTTTTATTATCACGTCTATCCACTTTAAAGAAAAGGCCTTGCTGGAATTGTGCTGAAAAGATATTTGAATTTTGGAGACACTAGAATATGTCACGTGCGAGTGAGATTAGGATTAGGAAGGTAGTACAGTTAAATCGCTGAAAAGCGCAGCAGGTCAGGCAGCATCCAAGGAACAGGAGAATCGACGTTTCGGGCATAAGCCCTTCTTCAGGAATCCTGTTCTCCTGTTCCTTGGATGCTGCCTGACCTGCTGCGCTCTTCCAGCAACACATTTTCAGCTCTGATCTCCAGCATCTGCAGTCCTCACTTTCTCCAATACAGTTAAATACACGGCCAAAGAGCTGGTAGCACTTCTGATATTTTGATCATGGCGATTCCCGACTCGATAGAATATACCCAAGGAGGACGGGATGGACCTGAATTGGCAGCAATCTCTGACATGTGGATCATTGGGATTCCCGGGTTAGTAGGCTGGAGACAGTCGTTTAAAGTGAAATTATTATCCAGCCCTCTATCGAAATCGGATCATGTGTAATGCAATGTACAGATTGATTTGACAAAGGAGGAAACTGGAATTAACTGTCTACAATATTTTCTGCTTTACTGACTGTCTTTTGTAATCGCCTGTCACCAGAAAATAGCAGCAGATAATACTTCAGGGAATCTCAAACCAAATATCAGGTCAGTGTGTGATGTGTTTGGCTGAACTGTATCTATTTCAATGCAAGTATTATTATGGGTAAACAGATGAATTTAGAGCCTTAATAGGACTACGATGTTGCAAACATTATAGGGACTTGGTTGAGAAAGAGACAGGAATGGCTAGTCAACTTTCCAGAGTTTTGTTGTTTTAGATTAGATAGAGGGGAAGCTAAAAGAGGCGGAGGAGTTGCATTACTAATCAGAGAGGTTGTTACATCTGTACTTAGGACGTATTGGAGGACTCATCTACTGAGGCAACATGAAGCGAACTCAAGATATGATGGATGCATGTGTTAGGATTGTACTGTAGTCCCTACAACAGCTACCGAGAGATTGAGGAACAAATATGTCGGCCGATTATGGAAACGTGTATTAAAAACAGAGTTGCCAACGTGAGTGACTTTAACATCCTCAATATTGACTGGGAGTCCCTTAGATCAAGAGGCTTAGACGGGGTAGAATTTCTTAAGTGCATCCAAGAAAATTATTTGCAGCGGTATGGGGCTTGTCCAACTACAGGAGGGGCCATACTGAACCTCGTATTAGAAAATGAGTCTGTCCACTTGACTGACCATTCACTAGAAAATCATTTTGGAAACAGTGATCACAATGCCCTCAGGTTTGAGAGAGCTATGATCATGAAATAATGACAGGACCTTGAGGTAGTCAATAAATTGGTGGAAGGCAAATCCGCATCAGGCAGAAGCGAGGGGCTGTTAATTGGGAGGAGCTGCTATCAGGCAAATCCACATTTTGCATGGTGGAACTGTTTATTAAATCATGATTTCACTATCGTCTGGTAAATATCCTCCCAACTGCTCGAATATCAGTCTATTTTGTTTGAACAGATATTTATAGGACACAACATGACAGAAAACAGGAAGAGATAATGGATGATTGTGTACTGTGTCCTTCGCAGGACCAGCTTGTTTCTCCAGGCACTGAAAGTCTTTATTGTGGGTCAGAGACCTTCACATTTATATGGCCCAGACGGAGGCAATTTAGCCCATCCTACATCCACAAGCTCTCCAACTGCACTATCCGAAAACAGAGAGAATTATTGGAGATACAGAGAGAGAGAGAGAGAGAGAGAGAGAGAGAGAGAGAGAGAGAGAGAGAATGAAACAGAAAGAAGGAATGTGAATGGAGATCAGCAGAGTGGATAGAAAGAGGAGCGACTGACTGAGTGGGAGAAATGGGTGTTAGAAGAGAGTGAAGCTGGATAGATCAGGAGGCACCATGAGGAAAATAGACAGAAGATGGAAATTTTATTTCGATATTACGCTGGACTGAAGGCCTTTGTCTGGTGCCATACCCTGTGAGCACTGTGCTGATATTGGCTATCATCCCAGATCATTTATCTCCAATAACCTCACAGAGCTAGGTTGCTGACAGTTAAACGGAATCCAATAGACAAATTGATTGGTTCCAGGGAGAAGTTGGATTAACTTCAATAGATTGGGCGAACAGCAGCAGGAACTGATAAGCCCCGAAAAACTGTGTGTGGGACTGGACCAGAGAATCTCAGTGAAGGGGAACATTGACAAAGAGGAAATCAACATCTCAGCTGTGGGCCAAATTATGATTGATAACGTTTGCACAGCACTTCCATGGTTTTGTAATTCACATTTCAATTTATACAGCTCAAGGTCATAAGTGTATTTTAACAATCTTATCTGTTTGTACTTTCCATATTTTGGAATGTACAACAAGTCATTTTGTTCCTGTATTTTCTGTTGCATAAGCATATTGTATTATTGGGGAAGAAAGGACCTGTTCTGATGGTACAGCCTTCATCTGAACAATTCTGGGACCAGAGTCCTAACAAATCACATAACTAGGGCTGCAGTCCGATCTTCCAACAAATCTTTAGGTTTGGGTGGAGTTTCAGTTATAGGGGAAATTAGAAAACTCGAATTCAAAGAGGTGGTAAGAGTGCAGAATGCAGGAGAGTCTCCAGCCCAGGCACAGATAGGACTAAGTGTATTGAAAATGTAAACAATTAAACTTCAAGCACACTGGATAGACAAATGAAATTGAGAGGAGGCACGGTTAATACGGGACTGAAAGTATTATATCTGAATGCACGTAGTATAAGAAATGAAGTAAATGAGCATGTAGCGCAGATTGAAATTGGTAGAGACGTGCTGAAAGGGGATCACGATTAACAATATTCAAGGATATGCATCCTATCGAAAAGATAGGTTGGTGGGAGGAGTAAAAATAAAAATAAATCAATCGTAAGAATCCTGGTCTCCTTACTATTGGAAGAATGTTGTGAAACTTGAAAGTATTCAGAAAAGATTCACAAGGATTGGACTATTTTGAGCTACATGGAGAAGTTGAATAGGCTGGGGCTGTTTGCCCTGGAACGTCAGAGGCTGAGAAGTGACCTTATAGCGGTTTAGAAAATCACAAGGGGCATGCATGGGATAAATAGACAAAGTATTTTCCCTCGGTGGGGTGGGGGGGAAGAACCGGACGGCATGGGTCTAGGTTGAGAAGGGAAAGATTTAAAAGAGACCAAGTTTTTTCATGCACAGGGTGGTGTGTGTATGAAAACAACTGTGGGAGGAAGTGATGGACACTAGTCCCATTCCAATATTTAAAAGGCATCTGGATGGGTATGTAAATAGGAGGGGTACGACGGTTGTAGGTCAATTGCTGGCAAATGGAACTAGATTAGGTTGGGTAATCTGATCGGCAAGGACGAGTAGGACAGAAGGATCTGTTTCCATGCTGTACATCTCTCTGGCTGTATAACGTTCTGACTGAATGACACAAAGTAGGGTCAGATGGCGCAAAATCAGTGTGGGTCGAATAGAGTATACCAAAAGGTTGATTAAAGAAACATAGATGGCGTTATGTTCAGGATTCCAAAAAGTAGTCAGGAGCTGCGGCACAATATATGCCAGGAGATAGGAAAGATGCATAGAAAAGGCAAAGTACAGTAGTCATGAGAGATTTCAATATATGGGGGGACTGGGAAAATCAGGTTGGTAGTGGTTCACAAGAAAAAGAATTTGTGGAGTATCTTCGATAGGGCTTTTGGAGCAGCTTGTGGTGGAGCCCACTCAGGAACAGGCAATACTGGGTTTAGTATACTGCAATGAGGCAGATTATTTAAAAGAACTTAAAGTGAAGGAACACGAAGAAAGGGTTATGGGGAGAAAGGGTTTGAGAAATTTATCAGCTTTGATTAATGTTTGAGCAGACTGGATGGGCTGAATGGCCAAGTTTCTACTCCTATGTCTTCTAGTCGTACGGTTTTTCGTAATATTTGCTCTCCTCAGTCCTCATTGTAGACTTAATCTTGCATCTGATCTTCAAATGATTTATAAAGAGGAGCGTTCTAATACAGATGAATTGCCAATATCATGTTCCCTCACTCTCGTCTCAGCTGCCATGTCCCCCAATTCTGAATGTTTTCTATCTCCACTCCAATGATATATCCACATTGTAATTGAAGCCCTGGAAGTGGCACTTCATCACAGTTGATTGGCATTAATAAATCAACAGCATGACCCTCACCTGCCCTCTCTGATCTTGGAGTAACAATCTGAATTGCATTTGTCAGGGATAATACACTGTTAACATATCCATGCCGTTTGTCTATTATAACCCCATGTTGTCTTACGCACATTTTCCTGTCAGATTATCGACTATAAAAATTATCTTAATGTTTTATTTATATTGTAATGACTAATCAATGGTTGCAGACTGGATAGTTCCAATGATAAACAGAGAAACGCATTTATGTTCTGACAATCCTCTGTCATTACTCCCACATTCAATTCAGATTGAATGATAACACACAATCAATTTTCCATCTCCAACATTCCTTCCCACAGTCACCCTCACATCTCCCACTCTGAATGTGTAACTTTTATACATTATTTTGAAATTTAATAATAATTCTATTGAATTGAAATGGGTCAACTGGAGCTATTTGTTCAGCGACTGTGATTAATGTCAGTGCTGTGGATCCTAAGTGTGTCACTGGAGGATTAGCCTCTTCTTCACCTAAGGACTGGTTCGATGTGATATCCCATAGTATGAGCAGGAGCATTACCGACAGCACTAACAGGGATCAGCAGCTCCAGAGAGAGGGGAAGGGGAGATCAGAATCTGAGAACATTAGACTGGAACATTCCAACAATGAAGAGGAGTTTATCCGAAGGTCTTTACTACCTTTCTCAACCTTGGATATCATTAGCAACACGGATCGAAGATATCCTTTCGATTACTCAAGATGGTTACTATCCCATCCTCGCTTTAGTTGGTGTTCGTAGTAAGTCATTCTCTTTGTCTATTAAACCGGGCTGAACTGTGTTTCTGTTCATGTTAGGTAAATTTTGGAAAAGGGGAAGTCAGTGTCTTCACTTCCAGTCAAAAATTCCTTTCGTGATAAATTCTATCAAGCAAATTACTATTTATAAATAGCTCACTGATATACGATAAGGAACCAGGCTGTTCTCAAACTCCATTATCCTTCTAGACCTGCGCAGATCTACCATTTCTATATCTTCCCTACTCACCAATCCTGCCCAGCACCACCATTGTGATGTCCCGGTCTAATCGTCAGCCTCAGTGCAACTTCTGAATAAACCTCTTTATTTGTGCCGCTATGAAATCTGGATTCATCTGTTTCAAGTCCCTTCTAATCACATGTCCATGCGCAAGAATTGTACTTGAGATGTTTAAGTTGTTCTCTCCACAGAATCTGTCAGACAGGAAGATAGTGCGTGGTGCCCAAGTCATTGACTCTTCAGAATAATAATCTGTTGATGTCTCATGAAGCAAATTGATGGAATTTACAAGAAACCATCATTATTTGTAATAAACAGAAGCCCATCTGCTTGCACTATGTCTTTCAGAGAAGGAAATGGGTTATCCTTTCTTGGTCAGGTCTCCTTGTAACTGCAAACCCACAGCAATGTGGTTACTCTTTACTGTCCACTGGAACAGCTGGACCAGCCACTCAGTTCAAGATAGGGATAACATGCTGGTCTTAGCAGGGCTTCATATGCCCCGTTAAAAAGAACAAAATTAAAGATAACTCCCTTCTGCTTCCTGTTTCCCATAATCCTACTGCTCATTTCCATCAGGTAGGCGACTATTCCTTATTTTAGGTGTATTACATCTCATTGCGTCTGTCCCCGAGAGTGATGTCCATCTCGATAGGCACCTCTGGTGCTGGTTTTATTGACACTGACATACAGATGTAAGGAAGTTGTAAATTTTGCATCAGTGGCAATATATAGAGAATGATGCTTTTTACGCCATAAGCAAGAAATGGAGACAGTGAAGTGAGGGAAAGTAATTATTGTGATCATCCCTGAGAGTGTTGTTGAGGCAGTATTTGGGGTATTGTCCACAGATTTTCTCTCCTTTATGAGGAATGATCTCCTTACCACAAAGACAGTGCAAAGGAGTTCCACCAAACTAATCTCTGGGATGATGGTACCATGAGGAGTGAGTGAAGATTAATCTGTCGCTCTGTGAGAGAATAAGATGGGATTGCACTAGACCTTCAGGGGAATGGACAATCTCACATGATGTTCTAAACAGACACTGATACGGTGATACATCCCACGGCTTCTTTATTTACTAAGTTTATGAAATTCTAGATACTTTTATTAGCTCTGAGAAGATTCCCCCCAACCACCCACACTCCCCATATCAATGAGAGAGCAGGAAATCCAGAATTTGAATAGAAACTCCACATATTAATGCAGTGCATTTGGTGTGTGATCCTGCACTGAACATCATGTTGTCCACAATCCCAACCTCAGCCACAATACGTTCAATCTAAAACAGTTAACTATTCCCACCAGCTTCTGACCCCCACGGAGAACGTGGGTCAGCCTTTTCGGAGATGCAAGATGTCTCCTTGAGACTTGGCAGAAAACAGCTCGCTTCCCTCTTCACTGCCAGCAAACCACGTTAAAGTAGCATATGTTCCACCGACAATGGAACCACGATGAACATCCTGATCTGCTCCTGTGATTTGCCATATTGGACCATCAGTGATATCCTCCTGTTCCTGTATAAGCCTTTGCGAGACTGAATGGTCTCTTCATGATCACGTCTAACAGTTTCGAGAGACTGTTTGGGCTCCACCTGTTCCTGCTTTAACAGTTCGATGTGCTGACCAGACCTCTCCTCTTCCTATGTAACAGGTTTGAGTATTGAATGTACTGCGACTCTTCCCGTTCAGTAGTTTCGATGGGCTGAATGCTAACTCATATTCGTGTGTAACCCACTTGAGATGCTCATCTTTTAACTGTGGAAATGTGTAGTGTCTGGCCGTGCTGTTATGGGAATGTTACCGATACTTTAATGGCACAAACTGGATAGCTGTCCGGGTCTTGCTGCACATGGACACAGACTGCTTCGGGAGCTGAAGCGGGAAAATGTTCTGAATATTGTGTGATCTTCAGTGATCATCCCCATTTCGATTGTAATGATGGGGAAGGACATTGCTGATGCAGCTGAAGATGATTGTGGCCAGGAAGCTACCCTGAGGATCTCCTGTAGGGATGTCCCGGGACTGAAAGGATTGATGTCCCCCAACCATGAACATCTTCCTCTGACCCCCGAGTGGAGAGATTGTGGCTAATTCCTATTAAATTTAATTTAGTCAACGATTCTTTATACCATCTTGAGTCAACTCCGGCCTTGATATCAGGGTGTGTCACTATTACATGAGCTGCTGTGTTCACCTCTTTAGAACATACAAATAGGTTATAGTGTATGGTTGGGGACTGTAACCTTCTCACAGTGGATAGTGAATGTCAGAAATTATCTGGCCGAGACAGTTCGGGGAGCTAGATCACTGAAAGTGTTTACAGAAGAGATCGGTGGGTTTTTCACCTGACATAGAATTGAGGGATGTGAAGTATTGGGAAATAAAGTAGAATTGATAACAACAGTTGATCATCCATAATCTTATACAATGGCACGGCAGGCCTGACATTCCGAAATAACATCTGATCCTGTTCCTTATGTTCTCATATTCTGTAATTAAAAAGTTAATGTTTGCAATTTTCCCGAACATTCCTTTTTAGACGTTACGGTTAGAGAGAGCAAAGTATTTTATGAGTCATCTCTGGGTGAGGTATGGTGACTGTATTCACAGTGAATCTGGGTCTGCACCATAACCAACAAATGAAGCACAAGTTTCAGAGAGGAGACGTTCTATAAATAGACCAAATGCGTCTTTTGAGCCCAGCCTGGGTTTTGAATTAACATTTATCAACCCATGCCAAACTGTGTGACAATTATAAGGGACAGAAGGAGATCCTGTATTACCGTTCACCAGGTATTTCCAGCAAGTGGCCTCCATCCAATCCTGTGCAGGAGCTGTGAAAGGCTGACTGGAATATATGAACATCGGACTGAGGAGTAGGAGTGGGCCATTAGGCACTTTGTCTTTGCTCTGTCAAGCACTAAGATCGTAGATGATCTGATTGTGGTCTCAGCAATACTTCTTCTGTACGTGCACTATTGTCCTACATTCAATTGTCTATCAAATAATTAACAGGCACAACATTGAATAAATGTAAACATCCAGGCACCACAAACCTCTGGGGAAGTTCACTTCCCACTTGAACAGCCCTTTTAGAATTTGTCATTCGTGCTCCAATCAATGTTGCAGGGTCAGTGTTTCCTTTTGCAGTCACACTGCTCCACTGTTTACAACAAATTTCAAAGTTTAGTGATATGGCTAATGATATAAATGTCAGCCTGGCTCGTCTTCTAGAAAAATGTGAAAAACACACACTCACACACACACACAACTTAAGACAAAACAGAAACTTGAAAGCTTTCCAGAGTTTCATAATAGTTGAACTCATAATAAGTGGATAGAAGAAAGACTGTCCCAAATGTTATTCTGTCCACTGAAGTTATTAGATTAGATTCTCTACAGTGTGGAACCAGGCCCTTCGGCCCAACAAGTCGACACCGACCCCCCGAAAATTAACCCACCAAGTGCCATTTCCCTCTGGCCAATGCACCAAACACTATGGGCATTTTAGCATGGCTAATTCACCTGATCTGCATATTTTTGGACCTGTGGGAGGAAACCAGAGCAAACCCACGCAGACACGGGGAGAATATGCAAACTCCACAGAGACAGTCGCCCGAGCATGGAATCAAACCTGGGACCCTGGTGCTGTGAGGTAGCAGTGCTAACCACTGAGCTGCCATGCCGCCCATTTTGCTCAGACAAGTTACTTGTGATGTGATTTCTCCCAGAATAGTTGGAGTTAACTGAATGCCCTTTGCTTCAGCCGTTAGGGAGATTCCAATGAATCTCTCATCAGGGATTCTCCACGACTCATCAGGTAGAGGTGAGTCAGAAATTTACTGTTGTCAGGTGGAACAAAAGAAGATAGAGGGATCAATCGGCTGCTGCTTCTCAGACAGGGAACATTGTTCTCCCTCTCTGTGTTGAAACATACAATCATATCAACTGAACACCAAACTGGACCACGTCCGCTCGTCGTGAACATTCTCTGGAATGGATCAGAATGGACGAAAAGCAAGTGCATCATTGCTGTTCTTCTCCACAGTGCCTTTTATTAGCAAAGAGAAAATTCCTGTTTTATAATTTGATGATATGTTGGTACGCATATGCTTAATTTTTAAAAATCGTTTGATATCTTTATAATATCTGTGCTAAAATCAATACCTTTTATTCTTAAAATTTATTCCATAGTTTTTGTCTCCCTGAGAAGAGAAAATATGCATCCAGCTGATTTTCCTCAAAATCGTGTATGCTTCAAAATGATTTCTCATCCAAGTCCAAAACTGATAATGTTTCAGAACAAAAGGCCTTTATTCCAGGAAAGTGTGACCAAAACGTTGCTGATAAGCTTCTAAAACTTTTTTTTTTACGTTAAGGGATCAAAACTGCACATAATGTGTCAGATGTGGTCTTAGCTACGCTCTGTACAGATGTAGACTCGTAAAATGTGATGCTGGAAAAGCACAACAGGTCAGGCAGCACCGTACGAACAGGAAACTCGATGTTTTGGGCACAGTCCTGATGAAGGACTTATACCCGTGACGTCAATTCTCCTGCTCCTCTGATGCTGCCTGATTGGCTATGCTTTTCCAGCCTCACACTGTTCGACTCTGATATCCAGCAACTGCACTCCTCACTTTTAACGGTACAGATGCAGTAAAACATTCCTGATTAAACCTGGTACCCTTTGCCAGAAACGCAATCATTCCACTTAGCTTCCAAATCACTGACAGTAAGTGCAGAGTAACTGCATATGATTCGTGTACCAGGATCATGAATGCTGTCTGTATCACAGAGTTCTGCAATCTCTCTCCACTTAAATTGTTTACCATTGTTTTATCCTTCCATCCAAAATGGACAACTCACATTATGCTATATCTGGTGAAGGTTTGCTCACGAATCTCCCTTTGCCTATATCACATTGATGACACACGACCTCCATTTGATGACATACTGGATGACCAGCTTGGTGTTTAAGCTAATTGGGCTTTGATATATTCAGTCCCTTCCTCCAGATCTTTGATGCAGATATTGATGGTTGATGATGCCATAGTGATCTCTGAGGCACTCCACCAGTTACAGCTTTGTAATGTGAAAATAAGCATTTATCTCTACTCTCTATTTCCTGTTAGCAACAGCTTCCTGTGTAGCAGCTCAGATGTCCACATGACGTCCTGTGCAGTAAAATGTACTCAATGAGCTAAAATGATTCGTTCTATATTCCTCTATAACTCATTAAATAGGCAGAATGGTCTCCTCCAGTCTCATGGTAAAGATAATGACTAGTCCCCTATCTCTGTAAACAGCTTCGAGGGGTGGATGGAGGGCACAATGCATGGGATAATGGCAGCAGTATATCAATGTAACAGAATCGAGGGTGGACTGAGGGAACAACACATTTGGTAGGGCCAGCAGTATATTTCTGTAACCACATTGAAGGGTGGCTTGAGGTAACGACACATGGGGTGGGGCAGCAGTATATCTCTGTAACAGCATCGAGCGTGGATTACGAGAACAAGACAGGACGTAGGGACAGCAGCATTTCACTGTAAAAGCCTCGAGGGTGGATTGAGGGAACAACACATGGGGTAGCAGTTGGCCATTCGGCGACACCAGTCAGAATGCTCATGACTGAACCGATTGTGTTTGACCATCCGTCTCCTGCATGTTTCCAATAAACATTGACTCTCCTGTCCAGCAAAAATCACTCGAGCTCAGCCTTGAATATCTTCAAAAACTGAGTCTTCACTGCTCCCTGGGGATGAGGACCCTACAGATAGTACAACACTAAAGTGAAAGGGGCGACCTTATTTCAGTGTGGGACCTGTTATTTTAAACTGTGTTAACCTAACATGAAATCTCCACATCTTTTGAAACAGAAGGACAGAAAAATTAGGCATAGACAGAAACCATTCAGCCCTCTAAACCTGTCCAATGACTTTTTTCAATCAAATATGTATTAAACTCATTCTCTGATCGTGTCCCAGGAAGAGAATAACTGATAGCATGAGACCACACGGGCATTAAAAACGCAGAATTAGGACATTAGGCCCATCGACTCTGAATGCCATTAAATAGTGGCTTAGAGATTTCTCAACTCCATTCTCCTGACTACTCTCTGTAACTCTTGACATGCTTATTCATCAAAAACCTATCTATCTCTGTTTCATAAGCACTAGTGTCTGTGTCTCTGTGGGTCCGTATGTGCACTTGTGTGTGTTTGTTCATGTGTCTGTGTGTTTGTGTATTTATGTGCTGACATTGGTTTATCTGCATATTAGCCTCTGCGTTTTACTTGTGCTTGTGTTTATTTGTGTGCGGCTGTCTATGTCTCCGTATGCCATTACACATGTGCAGGTCCACCTCCATATATGTACTGTAAGTGTCAGTATATTGGCGTGGTTACATATGTCTCTGAATATTTTTGTGTATGTATCGCTCTGCAATGAGATATTTGTTGTTTTGGGAGGGAGAAAATTGTGAGAACAGACAGAATGGTTAAAGTGCAAATTGCCATTCACTGAACATTGTTTTTTTACTCAGTTCGAGGGACATGGATGTCGAGGAATCTCCATACGACACCTCCCGGTCCTCTCTGGCTCATACCAGGATCCTCCCCACATGGTTGGGGAGGGGGTGTGGAGGCGGGAACAGATATCGCGTGCTTCACCATCTGGCTGGCCCTTTCTCTCCTATTACAGTCCGTTTCTCCTGGAATGACAGAAAGGGGAGGTGAGGGAGTAGTGGTGGGAGTGTGTGTCCCTGCTGTTAATGCTGGTGTAGGTGGAGGGCGAGGGGGAATGGTGAGGTGTCCGGATGGAGTCAGTCCACAGTGTTGTATCAATGCAGTCTTATTAGTGTTGGGAATATAGTGGATGGAGAGAGAACGCGCGGAGTGGGGGGGTGGGGCGGGGGGGGGGGGGGGGGAGTGGTAGGTGCTGAATTCAATAGTGAGAGTGGTAGTGCCTGAGGCTTATTTGGAGATAGGGTATGAGCCTTGTTAGGTTGTAGGGGCTATAACAGGTAGTGAGTGTGAGGGCGCAGAAAGAGTACGTTGAAAGTTAACCTGACAGAGTGGGGAGGATATTGATGATTGTCCTGTGATGCTCATCATTTCTTCAGACTATATCAGCGTCGAGGTGACCCTCTCCGAATGTCTTGTTCACGTCTATCACTAATAACACCCCTGGCCCTATCCATCAGATTCCACAGAATCAGTTTGGGTGGATCTTACAAATAGAAAGAAGAAGCAAGCATTAGTGTATTAGTGTATTATTTGTTCTCGTGCAAATTCTGTGCATTATATGCTCTGTAAATTAGAGATGCAAATATTATGGGTGCTGCAGTATTGTTACATGATCTCAAATTGCATCTAAACTGCGTTAACTAAGTAGCTACTAATGTTGTGAAAAATAAATTCCTTAAGCGTATAACAGGTTGGTTGAAGAGTATGTTGTGACTCAAACAAGGGAGCAGGTTATTTTCGATTTGTTGTTGTGTGGTCAGAAGGACTCATTAATAACTTTGCTCTGAGGACTAGAGACGTTAATATACTGCATTGTACACGGCGCCTGCATACAATATCGAATGTTTGAACACGGAGTGGTAGACACGAAATGGTTGTTAGAATATTAGTATCATGGAGTCCTGCAGCTTGGATACAGGCCCTTTGGACCAAAGTGGTCCATGCCGACCAAAGTGTTCATCCATGTTAATTCCATTTCCCTGTTGAACATGTTGTGTTATATAGATCTAGCCAGAGATACATTTTCACTGTCGACATCACTGCCGTCAGGCAAAGGAATTCAGGTGCTTGACGGCTTATTGGCACTAGTAAGATTTTCATGCTGCCTTAGTATTGTAACATAAAGAAGGAAACAAATAACAGTATGAAGTTTGGGCTGAGCATTGTTTACCTGTCACTTTTAACGTCGTTTCAAATTTACAGTGCTGATCTTTAAGTGCTTGTTCTTGAAGTTACAATCAGATGGTTTGTAGGAGGTTGAGGGGTGACATTATAGTAATTTACAAAATAAGGGGAGGTCTGGGCAGGGTGAAAAGCCGAGGTCTTTTCCACAGGCTAGGAAAATCAAATCAGAGAGCTATAGGCTTATGGTGGAATAGGGAAGATTTAAAAGGGAGGAAGAGGGAACTGTTTTATGCACAGACGGTGACGTGTTTATGGAATGAGATGGGACTAGTTTAGTTTGGAAAACCTGGCTGGCATGGACAAGTTGGATCAAAGATTGTGCTTGTATGCGATATGATTGTCTGAATATAGAAAGCGAAGAAAAGGGAAGAAAAGATGTGATGTAAGTAAATTGGCAAGAAATATAAAAACAAGCAGTACGAGCTTTTCCATGTATGTAAGAACAGTTAAAGAGGTGTGTGTGTGTGATCTTTGATAAAAAGGAAGTCAGGGAAGTATATTGAGGATATTTGGAGGGTGTGACTGGGGAACTGGATACAGGGAACAGACAGATAATTTACACCTGTATTTTACATCGTTCCTCACAGGTAAACGTGCTGTAAATATTTCAATGGTATAAGCAAAATGGTAACAGCAGGGAAAATCTTGAGCTGTCTCTAACAGAAGGAACAAGGCAATTCTCAAACAGATTAGACCAAGGCTAAGCAGATCATCAACAATTCAGAGCTGGTTTTAAAAGAAGTGGTCACAGAGTGACTGGTGGCACTGTGTGAAATATTCCACAGCTCTCTGGATTAAAGGAGTGATCCAGTGAAACTGGAGACCCTCCAATGTGGCGCCTGTCTTCAAGAAACGAGCGAGACTGAAAGCATGAAACACTTATCCTAACTATTGCTGGGAATCTGTGAGAGTCTGTTATTAAGGAAGGGACTGCAGAGCATTTAGAAAAGCTTCACACAGAGTCAGCATGGTCTTGTTAAAGGCGAACTACAGTTTGACAGGTGGCCTTGATAAAGGGGGACTGGTCGACATGAGGTTTTCCAGAGATTTTCCACAAGGTATCACAAAATAAAGGTTCTTACACAAGACAGAAGCTCATAGTCTGACGGATAATGCAATAGCATGGGATGACACTTGGTAAACACTTACAAATCGCAGAGTCATGATTCATCGATCTTTATGAAAAAAAATGTACCTACTGGAGTACCACAAATATCAGTCCGATGGCAAGAGCTGCTTACAAGAGCTGCACTCAGCTCCTGACGGCGGGAGCTGAGTGCAATATACATTCGAAGTTGAGGATGACACTGACAACCAAAAGGCAGGCTGTTATGAAATGGAGAGGACTCCCAAAATAGGAGTAGTACAACGGATTAGACTGTTCCTGTATATGAAACGTAACGTCAGCATGTTGACACAGAAATGTTGGTTCATAGACTGGTTCTTGGGATGAAAGGATTGAATTATTGAATACATCAAAAATGCTGAGGCGATTACTCATTGTGGTTTAAATGAATGAGCGTGTCATTACTGAAACGGATAAGATACAGATGGGGCTTGACAAGGTCGGTGTTGAGAATGTGATTCCACACCAGAACAGAGTCTCGAAGTCAGGGATGTAGATACAGAATAAGGAATATCGATTTCAAGCTGAGATGTAAAGAAATGTCTTCTTTCAGAAGGTAGTGAATGGCTGGAATTTCCTAACCCCGAGAGTTGGGGAGGCTGGGTCACTGATTGTATTTACAGAGGGGTGGATTCATTTGTGACATTTCAGAGAGTTGAGGACGCAAGGGTTAGCAGGAAAATGGAGTTGAGCCGTGGAGTAGATCAGCCATGTTCTTATTGAATGACAACGCAGGTTCCTATTTCTTACGTTCTTATTTATGTTTTTGGAAAATAATTGATTATTTTCCTGGAAATCATGATGTAAAATGTTGCATTCAGAGACAGCACAGGATTTGTGTGAATTGACCTTGTGTGGGACATGGGGGCTGTATTCAATGCGAATCTGGGCCTGTAGCATGACCTACATAAGGAGCAGAAGTTACAGAGAGGAGAAGCCTGAAAAGAGGGATTGGGGGAGAGGGTCACTGCCTGACACAGCCTGGATTTTCTAATACATTTGCCAAACTACACCAACAAAGGGCTGACGGACACGACTGGGCCATTCGGCACTTTGACACTATTCCACCAGTGTCATCTCATTGTGTTCCCAGCTGCACTTTTCTCTGATTTCACAATGACCCCTGATTCACCTGTCTCTGGAAAATCAGACAAAATCAGCCTCGATATAATATGAAGATTCAGCCCTCCCAATCTTCTGGGTGAGAGAATTGCTACTTGAATGAATTCCCACTTTGTGAATTTCTCCTTACTGCGGTTCTGACTGAGGTTGAAGGGTGTCACTGTTTCCATTTCTAGTCCCACTCCTCCACTGCTCACAACAAATTTTTAATGTAAACAGGTTGACGATATGGCCAATGATAAAGGTCTAAGACTGAGTCAGGTTCAGTTATCAGAACAAGCCAGTTAGATTTCTTCATTCAGCTACAGGTAATTAACAGAACTAACTGAGGAGTATGATGGATATGTGGCTAGCACTGAGGCCGCATATCACCCAAGGAGCTGGGTTCCAACCTCAGGTGAGTTTCAACATTCTTCGCGTATGTCTGTGGGTTCCCTCCCAATGCTCCAGCTTCCTCCCAGAGTACAAAGATGTGCAACTTAGAGTGGATTGGCCATGCTCGATTGCTCATTGTTGAGACAATGGCCCCTTCATGGTAACCTCTGTCAGTATGGGGGAATTGAACCTGCGCTGCTGGCCTCCTCTACATCACAAACCAGCCGTCTGGCCAACTGCGTGGGAGACAGTGTAACTGTTACAGACAGAAACAAGCACAGGCAACGGGCAAGAGAAACTTTCATAACAAAGAAAATGGTACAATTCTGATAACGGTCAAGATAACAGCTGAGGATAAAAAGTTCTCTGCTCAAAATTGTGTTTCATAACGGGACAAGTGTTTCGAAACAGTGTTTGGCTGAATACAACAAAGTGAGACAAAGCGAAATAGCCAGAATTACTAATTGTGATTGCATATAAAATAAGTGCATTTTTATGCAGGAACCCAGGGGGTTCATTAACTGCAAGTCCCTGCACCTGAAAATGGGAATTCTTTGGAACACTATCTGGAATGTTCCATATTCAAAGTGTGTGTGTGTGTGTGTGTGAGAGAGAGAGAGAGAGAAAGAGAGAGAGACCGCAGATACTGTACTGAGCTGGGTGGTGAGCTCAGGCCATGCTCAGGCCTCCTCTGGGAAAAGAATGGATCCCCCTGTTCTAGCCCATCCACTAGGACCTCTCTACCACTGTTGAAAAACTGTACCGTTTGTTCCCCATACCTGCCATACTCGGGGTCAACTGTGCAGGGTGGCTCCAAACTGAGGAATTACAACAGTGTGCCCATTGGCCTTTGAAAGATGTCATCAGTGTCAGTGATCATAGAATAGCCAAGGACATCAGTGCGATAGTGAGTCCCTCCAGCCATGTTGGGTTGGAGAATCGGGGTGGCATTGAATGTGAGTAACACTATGAGATTGAGTGGGTAGTTAATGAGGTGAGTTCGATAAGATAGCACCATGAAACTAGTTCAGTCTCGTACAGACAATCCCTCTGTCACACTCAATGAAAATGTCACTGAGACAAACTATTGTTAGATTCAGCCCAATGAGTCGAAAACTCTGCTGACGTCACACCCAGTTACAAAGTTGCAGAACAAATGTTCATCTAAAACTCTCGCTCATCTTTATTGACGCCGATATCCCCTTCACCTATCATTCCTAGGAATACTGGTTCATGTTGCAGGATGCTGTCGAAATGTCTTCATTTCAGCATTCTGAATCCTGTGAGCTTACTGGAAATTGTCGCTCAATCTCCCTTTCGCTTTTGTCCCCAAAGTCCTTTTGATTGTTGGTAGTTAAACTGATTTACCCACCATCTCTCTCTGGCGAAAAGTAGGGAATACAGACTAGGCAATTTCACTCAGAAACCGTGAATATTTATTTTTATTATTTCACTGATAGTCTTTGCTAAAGAAGCTGAATATTATTACCCAGTCTGAACTCAGTGTGACTTCAGACCCACAACAACATTGTTGGCTCCATTTTGTCTTGACTAATGGCCGTGTAGTCACAGACAATTAGTGATGGACAACAAATGCTGCCCTTGCCCGTGATGCTGGCATTCGGAGAAACAACAGCATGAAAGGTGAATTAAAACAAGGAACGGTGAGTGCTAGAGATCGAAAATAAAATTCTCCAGCGTCTGCAAGTGTTGGAGAGTCTCGAAGATATGGCAGCCTCTGTCAGGAGAAATGCAGATAACGGTTTGAGTCCAGTGACCCTGCCTCACAACTGAAAGCAAACTGGGACATAATATTATTTATCCTTGTATCATGGATGGTTGGGTTGGAGAGAGAGGTGGGGGCCAGGTTTAAATTGAATGGATGGAGAAATGGCCAGAAAAAGAGAGAAAATGAAATGAAAAGTGAGCAAAGGGATTGCTGATGATGAACTGAAAGGAAAACAGAATGGCAAGTTATTCTCACGTTTCCCCGTTTTCCCATATTCCTGATTGTCGCGTCCATTTAGATTTGTCCCTGTTCAAAGTGAGTTAGGTTCCCTGTATCTCTCTTCTCTGAGTGTGATGATCAAATCTATTAGCAATGCTGGTGCTGCCCTTATAGTTGCTGAGATATAGAGAAAGGTAATGTTACATTGTCAACTGCTTCTTTGGAGAGAGGAACTCTTACTGTGGGAATGTACAGAGATGCAACGGCTTTCTCATCCAGGAAGAGAAACTCAGGATTGGAAATGATTTTCAACACTGAGCGCGTGCACGTTCCGTGTGGGGAATTGATTTGTTCCTGTCATTGAAAAATCAGTGGAGTTTCTGTGGATGCTTATCTCGGGTTTGTATTGTCAGCTGCGGGGTTTGGTGACCCCACTCTATACACTGCATTTACATCGTGTCTGGGTCCTTGGTAAACAACTGGAGATGAGGCTCCACAGAAGGGAAGCTCTATAAATAGGGAGGTGCAGGACAATGCATTATCTCTCCTGGGATTTCCCGGGACATTTGTCTAAGCTGGACCAGGTGTCAGGTATGAAGCCAGTTTGTTTCAAAATTGAGGTGGTCACTGAGCTGTGTCCCCTCCTTCAGTATACTGTGCAGCCTCACATACCAGTGACAGGACTGTGCTGATGCTCACCATGAATTAAACTGGATTAATTCTGGAACTTTCCAGGCAGGAGTGAGTAACATATCCATCATCACTGGAGTGCACTCCTCCGATATATTCACTGGCTGACAGAACCCATCTGCCCCCTGAGAGCAATATATTGTGTCCATCTCCCTGAGGAGGGTACAGAAAGACACTTCCAGAAATACAAGGGAACAGAGTGACTGGTGAAAATGGGAAACAGCAGGAAATTAGAATTAATAAAAGGTACGTCTTTCAATACCTCATTGAATTTAAGGTTGGTATATTGCTGCAACTGATGAGCTACATCCCAGAGTATTGAGGAGTGGCAGCAAAGCTACTGAAAGAATTACTGATTATTCTTCAAAGCTGGTTAGATTCTGGAAAGGATCCTCCGGACTGGAAAGCAGCGATTGTAAACCTAAATATTTAAAACAGGACGGAGAGAGCAAACAGCAAACTAAACAGTGGTTAGCTTGATGTAAGCTGTGAGAAAAACATTTTAACCTTTGTAAGGAATGTGACAACTCGACACTGGAAAATAATGACATGATTCAGTCGAGTCAATCTAGACTCAGGAAGCGGAAATGATCTTGATCTTTTATCAACCTACTGGATATTGTGGAGGTTGTCAGTTGTGACATCGACAATTGAGAACCAGTGGAAATTAAATATTTGAATTTTCAGCAGACGTTTGTCATGGTTGAATACAGGTGAGTAGAGAATGGTAGAGTCCATGGATAGGTAGGTGTGGAATCCACCGAATATATTAAAAGTTGGATAATCGAGAGAATGAAGAGAGTAGTATAATTATCCGGAGTGAAGGCTTTGGGGTATCAGAAGGATCAGTGTTTGGGCAATAGCTCTTCGCAAGATCTACAATATTTCGGATATGAACAACAAATATCATCATTCACATTTATGTTCATTAAATAGTGAGAGGTTGGGAAGTGCTGTTGTTGAAACAGACCTGAATGTGCTTGGCCATAAGTCACAAACAGAATTTTTACGCAGCAGGAAATAAATGATATGTGGCTGTTCATGCAAAATGATTAAAGTACCAGAGTAAATCTATCTTTCCCAATGGTAGTGTTTTGTTGAGAGACTGTTAGATGTATTGTGTATCAGCAAAGGGTTTTCACCAGACTAAACCCTGGCATGATGCTACCATGAGGAGAATGTGAAGAAACTTCTGCTTAATAAAGTGTGTTAAGGTGTTTGTGAGTTTATATTTTAAAAAGTGATGAACCACATTGAATGTTGAAGGTACAAAATTGCTTTATGAGACCAATTAAAGGAATGCCCAGGCAAATTCACATTTCCTATGCATTGGACTGCAAATATATCCACTGTAAATATATTGGCTGGTGCCTGTTCTAGTCGAGGAGCGATCTGCACGGTAACAGCATGTAGATTGTGGTTTTTGAGCGTGGTGGTGGTGGGAGGTCCAGCCAGTTACAGTATTGCAAACGGACAATGCAGCAGAATCATCTAGCCTGCGATAAGAAACCATGCATCATTCTCCCTCAATACTAACTTCACGAGAGCAATGGGTGATGGGAGATGCGACCAATAGCCAACGGTGCAAACATTCAATCCAGTCCAGTAGTTTTTGTGAACTGAAGGAACCATACTGAAAGGGGTTAAATGGAGCTGTTTGTTCAGTGACTGTGAGTGATGCCAGTCTCCATGGATCCTAGTTGTGTCACTGGATGTTTTCCGTCTCCTATTAGTAAGGGACCTCTTGCAATGGTTTATGCCATTGTAGCATCAGATGCATCAACTCCAACGCTCAAAGGGATCAGCAGCTGCAGAGACAGAAAAAGGAGATGTAAACATCTGAGAATAGTCTGGAATGATCCATTAATGGATCAGAATCTGAGAACATTTGACTGGAATGCTGCAACAATGGACAGGAGTTTATCTGATGGTCTTTTCTATTTTTCCTGGTCTTGGTCAACATTACCATATCGGATATGGAGTGCACTGATGATTATTCAGGCGGGTTACTATCCTATCCTCGCTATTGTTGGTGTTCCTGGTAAGTTTCTTCATCTCTATCCATTTATTAATCTCTTCAACCATGGCGAACTTTGTTGCTATTTCTGTTATCTATATTTGACAAAGACGGAAACTATTGTCTCCAGTTTCAAAAGCAAATTCCATTGGTTCCCCACAAATTTCAGAACCGCCCACACCCCCGCCCTCACAAACATCGGAGAACGAGACTGTTCACAATACCGAATTTAAATAAATGAAATTCATTTATGTTTCGTTATTCTATCCATCACAAAACCTATCGACTACCAGCTCGATTATATGCCCAGTCACCATCTTGGCTTCAAACTGACGCTTAGTAAACCATTATCTATGCTTTGGTAAAATTCAGACGTTATGGTTCCACCTCTCCTCTAAGCACTCTTTCAGTTGCAAATATTTCGATCACAACTTTGTTCTTGTCTCTAAAATAACATAATGACACGAACAGTCTCTCAGAGCAGTAATGTCGGAAGGAATGTAATTCAGATGCGCAGGTTATTACACAGAAAGACACTGTTCCACATCCTACCACAGACGATGTCAGAAAGTAAATACAAAAGATAAGAATTTGAAATAACAAGCATAACATTTCCAGCATTTTGTCTATATGTTTATCTATTTCACTGATGTCTTTTGGTAAATAGATCTTGGGTTATTATCTCGCCAGGCTTAAGATTGATGTGAGACCCACAGCAATGTGCTTGGTTCTGTACTGCCTGAAAGAATGACCTCGCAGAAAATGACACTTGGTTAGGTCAACAAATGCTGCCCCTGTCAGCGATGCAGACATTCCAAGTAATAACAAAATTGAAGGTTAAATAAAGCAAAGAATGATGCAACAGATCAGAAACAATAACGAATGAGAAAGTGCAAGACAAACTGAGCAGGTGTGGCAGCCCATCTGCCACAGCGGGTCGAGAGAAAAATAGAATTGGCAATTCGATTCTAATAACCGTACATCAGAACTGAACACAGTTGGGAAATAGCGTGATTGATGTTGGTGACACCGACATCTGTTATGAAGGGGAATAGGACTGAGTTGAATAAATGGAGAAAGAGAGAGATAGAGAGAAAGAAGCAAACAAAGGAATTGTTGATGATCAGCTGGGATGGAAATAAAAAATGAAATTAAACCTTACTTATGTTTCTCCTGTTCCCATATTACTGATAAATATGACCATGTAAGGTATATGTCAAAGTTCCTGTTTAAAGTTATTTATGTCTGTTTTTTTCTCTTCCCTGAGTGGGATCATCTTCCTTTATTCATGAATGGGATGCTGGGCCAACATTTAATTCCCTTTCCTCATTGTCCTTGAGAAGGTTTTGGTGAGCTGCCTTCCTGTCCCACTGCAGTCTGTGGGCTGTTAGTAGTCAGTGCTGAGGTTCATGCGGTTTCTTTTCTTTGAGGCTTTAAAGTGACTGATATAACTGAGTGGGTGGCTGAGCTATTTCAAACTGCAACTGGGAGTTCACCACATTGCTGTGGGTCTGGAGTTACATGTAAGCCCGACCAGCTGAAGATGGTAGATTTCCTTTCTTGAAGGGCATGAGAGTGCCAGGTAGGACAATCGACAATGGTTTCATTGTTTCATTTGATTCTTAATTCCTGATATTTTATTGAATTCAATTCCCAACATTTGCCTTTGTGGCATTCGGATCCGGTTTCTGGGTCATTACCTGATTCCCTGGATTAATATTCGGAGACAATACAGCGAGATCATTGCCTCCTCAGTATCTCCAATCAACTCCAATGGCAACAGTGATGTTGTTGTTGGTGTGACTTTGCTTCATAAATAAATGATTGGCAAAAAATGCCATCCTTCGCATTTTGTATTTATGAGAAGGTGAGATGATGGGAAGTCCTCTTGGTGAAAAGGAGCTGGATGTCCTTGGTCATGGGGTACTAACAGAATTCATACAGAGCAGTCGGGTACTGGCAGGTGGGACTAGATTGGGTTGGGATATCTGGTCGGCATGGACGGGTTGGACCGAAGGATCTGTTTCCATGCTGTGCATCTCTATGACTCTATGACTCAGCAAGTAATCAGCACAATAAATGAGTAGGTGCGTTCATTACAAATGATTAAAGTATGAGTGAAGACACGGTCCTGCAGTTGTGGAGTGTACTTGAGACAGTATTTTCTTTCATTTATAATCAATGATCTCTTTGGTAGAGAGAGACGGTGTGATGGAGTTTCACCAGACTAATCCCTGCGGTGATGGTACCATGAGGAGAGTGTGAAAGAAATGAGTGTTTAATCTGTAACGATACAAAAAGAATGAAACGTGATTGCATTAACACTGGAGTGTTATGAATCAACACTCATTATTTCCAAAACAAAATACGGATAGCATTGGATAGAACATGTTTTCCATGATACGTGCCTTCACATTTGGACAAATGTATAGATAGGAAAGGTTTAGAAGGATATGGACCATGTGCAGGGAAATGGTGTTTGCATGGATGGACATTTTGATCAGCATGAACCTGTTTGAGATAATGGGCCTGTCTCTGTGCTGTGGGATTCTATGACTCGATGAAAGTTTACAGAGATCTATTGAGCCCCGATGTTGGTTGAGAGAGAGCTCCAGGTTCTGAATGAAGTCTCACCGTCTGGATGTACAGTTGGTATGTGACCCTGTATTGAACGTCATGTTGTTCACAAATCTGTCATCAGATAGTATTAGCCATTCCCAACAGCTCTTACCTCCACACAGAACACTAGCCTGTCTTCTCTGACTTCGTTTTTGCTAAAAGCTGTTCATTGGCTCAAGTAGACTCTGTCCTTGATGTTTTTCAGAGCTTCAATAAAACGGGGTCAGGCTGCGATCAATCTGGTTTGGTGCAGACACAAAAGAGATTTTCAGAGGCCTTTTATATATATGTAAACAGATGAAACTACATGGCAAAGTTGTCATGCTTTCGAAGTAACCTGTATAACGAACGGGGAATGGTCAGCTCTTTTCGCTGAGCTCGCTGAGTTGAGCTGAGCTGAGCAGTTTTCAGTTAAGTCTTGAACTGGGAAGTTCAACTGGGAGCTGTGTGGAAACTCTCTCTCTTTTCTGCCCTTCAGCTTCAAACTGGAAGCATGCATTCCATTATAACGTTTTTTTCAAGGAAGTTTGATTATTGGGACTATTGTGTGTATTTGGAATAGCATAATTAAGTCTAGCTGGATAGGTTGAATTCTGTAGGGGTTCTTTATTCTGTTCATTGTGGTTCATTATGTAACTTTGTGAATAACGTTTTTGTCTGATTTAAAAACATCCTAGCTAAAGTACTCCCGGTAATTTTCATTGGATAATGAACAAAACAAACTGCAAAGTTATGCTCAGGGCTGCTTGCTTAAGAATGATTTGAGTGGTCTAGCCTCGTCCATAACAGAGTGGGGACTCATTGCTGGATTTTCAACAGCGAGTGGGAGGTGCTAGTGTCTTTATTTCGGGTATTAGTTTGATTGGGTTGACAAAGCTTCGGATAGTAATGGCTATTTCAGTCGCCAAACGTTTCCTGGGTGTGCATGCAGTGACTTTGGAAATTTTACGAAAAGTGAATAAGAGCAACTTGCAAGAATTAGCTGAGAAGCTGGAATTGGAAGTGACTGCTTCTGTGAGGAACGGAGAGATAATTACAGCAGTAGCACGTCAATTAAACTTACTGGAGAAACCATCAGAATCTACAGAGAGGGCAAGAATTCAGTTGCAAATGAAACATCTTGAGTTAACGTGGGGAGGTAAGGAATGGGCAGTCAAAATGAAACATTTGACATTCGATAAAATGCAGAAGGTGGTGGGGATGTGGGGGTGTGGAAGACAGCAGGAGAACAGAGAGTAAAAAAATTGGCAAAAGGGAGAGCAACAGGGGAGAGAGAAAGAGACAGCTTTTGAATAGCAAAAACTGACACTTAATCCTGGTCAAACCTACACTGAGTTTGTAAGGATCAAACAGACTAATTTCGATAGTTGGATATGAGCTTTAAAATTCGAACAAAGCTATAATGCCCTTAGAGAGGTTAGTACTTGGAGGAATTCAAAAAAATCACTGCCTGAAGTAGTGCAAACTCAGGTGGAAGAGCAGAGAGTGTAAGCAGCAAGGTTAGTTGCTGAAATGGCTGATGATTATGAACTGGTCCATAAACTTGGTTTGGCTTCCAGAACCAGTTATGGTCTCTGAGGGACAGAAATTGGAGCAAAGAGATATCCTCACGTGCAAAGGGAAAGGTAGATCACAACGTAGATCATAAGGATAATTTACCACTGTAATAAAGAAAACCTTGAGGGGGACAAAGAAGTTAAAATACTATGGTGTTTTCATTGTAATAAAGTAGGCCACACAAAATCACAGTGTTGGTGAGGTGGGAGAAAACCATATGTAGGATAACTAGACAAGCCTGGAAGTTTTGTTGGACTCGTAACAAAAAGCGTAAGGGAAGTTAGGCAACTGCCTCAGAGTGTACAAGATGATCAGTGGACGTTCCAATTCTGCATAATAAACTTACATGAAAGGGTAAAATTTATTCACATAGGCCAGCAGTAATTGGTAAGGAGGTTCCAATATTAATTGACACAGCATCTTTGCAATCTGTAATGCTGAGGGGTGAGGCTTTATGCACTCTTGAGAGACTATTACCAGAAAATATGCTGGTAACAGGAATTCATAGTGAGGCAAAAAGTGCTCAGTTATGTAAAGTGAGGCTGGAGAGTCCAGAGAAGAGTGGGGAATGTGTGGTAGAAGTACTGGACCCCTAACTCTCAGCTCCCGGAATAAAATATGTCCTCACAAATAATATAGCTGATTCACTGGTAGGCGTGCTGCCTACTCTAGTTGAAAAGCCAGTGGAGATGCAGGCAACTGAAGACCTGGAAAATGTTTATCCAGGAATTTCCCCTGATTGCGTGATCAGAAGATCAAGAGATACACGGGTTTAAGCAGGCAAAAGGCACAGACAAGGAAGCTGACGTAGAGTTATCTGAAAGTTTCTTTTTGATCTGATAAGTGGAACAGAGAAGGAGCAAGTAGGAAAACATGAACGTATTTTTAGCTCTGCTAAGTTGATTGAATTACAGTAGAAACATGAGGAGTTAAAAAAGTTATCTCAAAAGCTATTTAACAAGAAAGAAAATGAATGCATTCCTGTGTGTTATTACTTAGTAAATGATGTTTTAATGCGGATATGGAGATCAGCACACACTGAAGCAGGTCAGACGTGGACAGAAATTCATCAAATTGTTTTGTCTGTTGAGTATAGAAAGGAGGTGCTGCGAGTGACACATGAGCGACCACTTGGAGATCATTTCGGGGTGAGGACAATACAGGCTGAAATACAAAGCTATATTCATTGGCCTGGACTACACAAAATTTGTAGTTGAATATTGCCAGACATCTCAAACATGTCACACAGGCAGTAATAAAACCTGCAACTTTAAAACCGATTCCAGCATTTGAGGAACCTTTCCCAAGAGTGTTGATAGATTGTGTAGGTCCCCTATCTCAACCCAAAAGTGGGAATAAATATTTATTAACAATAATGGATGTGTCGACTAGATCTCCAGAGGCAGACCCATTATGCAACATTACAGCTAAAAGTGTTGTAGAAAAAAAAAGCTTATTTTTAACTCGGTATGGACTACCAATACAGATTCAGACAGATCAAACCTCACATCTTAACTATTCAAGCAGGTGATGGATAACTTAGGAATAAAGCAATTCAAGTCTACTACGTAGTATTCGGAATCACAGTGAGCATGAGCGAGATGGTATCAAACAGTGAAGAAAATGTTGAGGGTTTATGGTCAGGATTATCCAGATTAATGCGATAAGGAAATTCAGAGACGCACGGAATGAATTGACCAAATTCAGACTATTTGAATTAATTTGTGGGCATGAAGTAAAAGGACCATTACTATTGGTTATCGAGAAATGAAGAAATCAGAATTCAGAGACCACCCATTTGTTCGATGTGTCAAAATTTAGGAAACGCTTAAATAGAGCTGGAGAGTTGGCTATACAACATTTAAAAGTATTGCAGCGTACAATGAAACAGGAAGTGGATCAGAAATCACAACGTCGCAATTTTGCAATTGGGAATAAGGTATTCGTGTTACTTCCAGTAACAGTTGAGTCTTTAGAAGCAAGTTTTAGTGTACCTTATCAAATTGGGAAGAAATTGAATGAGGTGAACGACTTGGTATGGACAACAGACAGGGTGAGATCTCGCAGAGTGTGTCATGTGAATATGCTCAAAAGGTATTTTGAAATGGAAGAAAAGCAAGAGGAGAAGGTATTAATGATTACAGCACAGAAGGAAGAACCAAGTTCAGAGGATTCTGAATTGGACATTCCTCAAATCAAATTGAACAATGAGAAAGTTGTCAAAAATTGGGATAAACTATTGAGTTACCTTCCACAAGAAAAGCAAAGTGACCTGAAAGAGTTATTACGTATCGTGGAGAGATATGCGGCAATAAGCTGGGAAGTACGAACATAATTGCGCATGATGTAGACACAGGGTATTCTGTTCTGATTAAGCAACATCCTGAGAGGCATGGCTGTCCAAAATTGGCACAGGTTCAGAAGTAGATAGAGCGCACACTCCAAGATGTCATAATCGAAGTGAGTTACAGTGACTGGAGTTCACATATAGTCATGGTACCAAAGCCAGATGGTACGCAATGGCCATGTGTGGACTATCACAAAGTCAATGCCGTTACAAAGACTGATGCATATCCAATTCCATATTTGGTGAATTGTGTCCAAGAAATGGGAGAAATTATTTACATTCTAAGTTGGACTTGCTCAGAAGCTACTGGCAAGAACCTCTGCCAGAGAGAGCGAAGGCAATTTCGGCTTTCATAATGCCAAATAGACTATATCAATTCAAAGTTGTGGCATTTGTTATGAAAAACGATCCAGCCACGTTTAAGGGACTGATAATAAGGTCATTTCCGGATTACCCAACTATGTGGTGTACATTAATGACCTGGTGGTTTTTCGTCACTCATGAACTGAACATTTATAGCATTTATCGGACTTGTTCAATTGACTTCAGAAGGTAGGCTTGGTGGTAAACCTAGCTAAAAGTGAATTTGAGAAAGCCCAAGTCACGTTCCTGTGTCACGTTATTGGACATGAACAAATGGTCCCATGAGATATGAAAATGAAAGTAGTTGGGGAATGTTTCACACCGTCGACAAAAAGAAATATGCAGTGCTACGGTTCCTGGGATTGACTGGATTTTACTGAAAGTTTCTGCCAAACTTTAAGCAGTGTGGCTGCTCCGCTCACCGAATTGACAAGGGCAAGAACTCTCAGTGCACAGAGGACTGTCAAAAGGCATTTTACAGCCTCAAGACTGTGTTAACCACTGCCCCCAGTATTAGCTACACTAGATTACATGAAACCTTTCAAGGTGGCTAACGTTGCCAGTGATGGGGGTGTCGGTCCGGGTTTGCTGCAGGAGGATCTTGAGGGAATAGAAAGACCAATCGCGTATTTTTCTGGGAAGTCGAACGTTCATCCACAGAAATGTTCAACGGTGGAGAAAGAGACTTTAAACTTGTTGTTGGCATTACACCAGAACAGTTGTTTATATCACCAGCAATGCAACTGAGACAATCGTATACACTGATCATGACACATTGACATTTGTCAAAAATATTAAGGACAAAAATATTAGATGGAGCTTGTTGTTGCAGCCATTCAATCTGACCATTGTGCATGTGGCAGGTCGTGAAAACGTGAAAGCTGATGAGTTATTGAGACTCGAATTAGATATTGAGGTGTTCGATGGTGGGTGTACCACGGCCTGAATTTGCATAGGTTTGTGTTTGAATGTTTACAGTTAGTATAGTGTATCTGTCTGTATTGACACTACTAACTGGGTTCGAAGGGTTAAAAATGCAGCCATCTTTTAGCATCGATGGTTCTTGTTAGGGAGAGGTGACATATCACAAAGCAAGTCCATTTTTTGTCTAAAAGCTGTTCCTTGGCTCAAGGAGACTGTCCTTGATTTTTTTTCAGAGGTACAATAAAACGGGGCCAAGCTCCGATCAGTCTGGTTTGGTACAGAGATGAAAAGGATTTTCAGAGGCCTTTGGTTTACATGGAAACAGATGAGACTTCAGGCCAAAGTGGTCATGCTTTATAAGTGACCAGTATAATGAACAGAGAGTGGTGAGCTATTTTTGCTGAACTAACTGAGCTTAGCAGTTTTCAGTTTAGATTTGAACTGGGAAGTTCAACTGGGAGCTGTGTGGAAACTCTCTCTCTTTTCTGACCTTCAACCTCTACCTGGAAGTTTGTGTTCCATTTATACTGGTTTTTATTGGGAGTTTGCGAATTGCGACTATTGTATATATTCAGAATAGAATAATTAAGTCCAGCTGAATAGGTTGAATTCTGTCGTGATTCTTTATTCTGTTCTTTGAGTTTTCTTGTTTAATTTTATGAATAAAGTTTTTGTCTGTTTTAAAATGTGGTAGTCAACCTAGCTAAATTTCTCCGGGTAATTTTCATTGTGCACTTACCGAAACAAATTGCAAAGGTATGCTCTGGGCTGCCTGCTTAAAAATGTTTTGAGTGGCCTAGCCTGGTCCGTAATATCTCGTACATGGAAGGTGCTTCCTTGGAACTTGATACAAACTAATCACTTTCCCTCCTCATGGTCAGCAAACCACGTTAACATAGCACGTGTGTACCATTAGCAATGGGGCCAAGAGGAACAACGTGAGCAGTCTGTCTATGCCGTCTATGCCTCATTTGTCGTGTTGCAGCAACAATAACATCCTCCTATTTCAGTGTAACAGTTTGGAGGGGCTGTATGGCCTCTTCTGTTCATGTGTCAGTGTCTCGAGGGACTGAATGTCTTCCTCCTGGCCAGAGGGAAGTCATTCAAAGACTTCAGTGGGAAGCCCGTGGTTCCTGCCTACCAAGACGTTGTGCGGACGAGACTCGATCTTCCTGAGTTATAGGAGACAAACGGAAAGCTGAAAAAACACTGCATGCCATGCAGCATCATGAGCTGGGAAATCAACATTTCAGGTATAAATGTCCTTTAGAACTGGGTTGGTGGATAGGGGGAGCTGCAGATAAAGAGGGAAGGGGTAGTTGGGGTGGGGAGATCAGGGGATGGTGAGTTATGGATATGTGGACACAAGTGGTGGGTGCAACCTGGTTGTGCGATGGGAGTGATGAATCCGGTTGCGAGTTGAAAGGTAGGGTCGTTAGGTGGAATGGAAGACCTCCCAGTCACTTACTATTTCAATTCTATTTCCCAATCCCTTTCCGTCATAGGCATTCTTGGCCTCCTCCATTGCCACAATGAACCAAACCATAATTTGGAGGAACAAGATTTCATCTGTCACCTGTGCAGCCTACACCCCGGGGACTGAACATTGAATTCTCCAATTTCAAATAACCTCCTTCAAATCCCCCGACTCCCTTCCCAGGCTCTCCCCTCCCTTCCATTCCTCTGAGCAGGCTTTTGTCCAGCTACCAACTGGATTCAGCCCTCCCATCAACAACTCGCTGATACCCTTCATCTGTGTTCACTTATCCCCCACTTCGCCACTCTGGCTCCTCCTCCCTCACCCGCCCCTTTATCTATAGACCCTCTTACTCCCATCCACAGTCCTGACGAACGGTTATATCCAAGGCGTTCACTTCTCAACGTCTTGATGCTGCCTTGCTTAATCTGCTCTTCCAGCTTTCTGCGTGTGTACTTTGGATTCCAACACATATTATTTTTTAAAATTGTCTCCTTGTGTAATAGGCAGGTGTGAGAGAACGCGTTGCGCCTCTTGTTATCCAAAAGATCACATGGGCGGAATGGCTTTCTTATATTACTGTGAAACCAGCTAGAGTTACTGAAGGAGTTCCTATTTCTTTTAACCGTGGAAATGTTTAGTGTCCAGTAGTGCTTTTGATTCATGTTACCTTTACATTAACAGCACAAGCTTGAATGTTGTCCAGATTTGATACCTGAGTACCTTAGGAGGTGACTCATTGTTCTGAACATTGTATAATCTTCAAAGAACATTCCCAACTCTGATCGTATGACGTGAGGGAAAAACATTGATGAAGCAGCTGAAGATGTTTGTGTCGAAGAAGCTACCCTGAGGATTGCCCACAGGGATATCCAGGGACTGGAAGGATTGATGTCCACCAGCCCCATTGTGTTCTGAATGATTCAACCAGTGGGGAGTTTACAACTGATTCCCATCAAGTTCAATTTTGTTCAGTCTCCTTGACATCTCGCTCAAACAAATACGGCCATGTTATCAGGGCCAGTCACTTTACTCTGTGTTCATAAATTCTATCCATGTCAATAGGCCAAGGTATATGTGTGGGGAGTATTTCATTCTCTCAGGCGGTAGTGACGGTTGCAACCGGACTGTTGGGGAGGCCAAATCACTGAAATGTTTGAGGGGTGCGAGTGGTGTCAGTGGATTTTGACCCATCAGAGAGTCGAGGGCTACAAAGAATTGGGCATGAAAGAGAAATTGCGGCCGAGTGCAGATCAGCCCTGACTTAGTGAATGGAAGGGCAGGTCTGAGGGGCTATGTAGCCTGGTTTATTCCAGTATGCCCCATAGTCCAGTCACTTCGTGGCCTCTACCATTTCCTGTGTTACTGACTTCAAATTACTGAATAGACTGATCCTGCTGCTGTCTAACTGGATACTCGTGCTGCATGTTCTAGTTACAGTTTTATAGGCGCGAGGGCTTATTGGCCTCCTCCTGTAATTGTATATCAGGCTCCAGGGGCTGAAAAGCCTCATTCTGTTCTGGTGTAATTGTAATCCATATTTACTAAATCTACTGCCATTTGAGAAAGTGAGCTCTGCAGATGCTGGAGATCAGTGTCGAAAAGTGTGGCACTGGAAAAACACGGCAAGTCAGGCAGCATCAGAGGAACAGGAGAATCGATGTATTGGACGTTCCTGATAAAGGGCTTATGTCTGAAACATAGATTCTCTTGCCTCTCGAATGCTGCCTGACCTGCTGTGTTTTTCCAACACCACATGTTTCAACGTCTCCTGCCCTACCCAAGTTAATCTTCCTGGTCACTTCATCCAATTACATTAAGAAAATTATCAAGCACAAACTTCCTCGCACAAAGCCACACTTACTATTCCTAAGCAAAGCCTGTCTTTCTAAATGCATGTAAATCTTATCCCTCAGAACTTTCTCAAGTAACTGACCTACCACGGATGTTCAACCTCGGGTCTATAGTTCCAAGGCTTTTCTGTTCAGTTCTTCTTGAATAAGGGCACAACATTTACTATCCTCCAGTCTTCCGGGATATTACCTGTAGTTAATGATGATCAATATTATAGGTCAGAGTCCCCGAAAATTCTTCTGGAGCCCCTTGAGGTGTTCTTGGATATATCGGGTAAGGACCATGAGATTTATCCACTTTCAAACATTCTAGTACATCCAAAATCTCGTCTACTATGACATGGATTGTCCCTAAGATATCACGACTAACTTTCTCAAGTTCTCAAGTCATCATGTCTTTCTCCACGGTAAACATAGAGAAGACTTTCCACATATACTTGTCTACATTGGTCTTCCAGGGGTCCTATTTTCTCTCCAGTTATTGCTTTTTCTTTTCATATGTTTAAAGTACCTTTTTGGATTCATCTTAATGTTCTCAGCCAAGGCTCTTTCTTGCCCCCTTTTCGCCCGACTGATTTCTTTCTTCAGTAAACTCCGTTATCTCTTATATACCTCCAGGGATTCCCTTGATCCCAGCTGCCTGTACCTGAGCCACGTCCCGAGTTCGAACCTGTGGACCAGTTTTGTCCCTCTCCATAACTACTTGAAAATTAGTAGAAATAGGTTACTGGTTCCAAAGTGCTCCCCCCACTATTAACTCATTTACCTGTCCTGTCCTATTTCCGAAGAAAATTTCGGGTTTTCCCCCTTCCCGCGTAGGACACTCTATATACTGCTTGAGGAAACTTTCCTGACGCATTTAACATATTCTATCTCATCAAATTCCTTAATGCTCTGGCCGTTCCAGTCTGTATTAGAAAAATGCAGTTCTCCCCTCTCTCCCTGCATATTTGTTACTCTCATTCCTGTTGACTCTTTGGGATCTATATTACAACCCCAATCACCTCAACATTCCATTCCTATTTCTTAACTCCACCTACAAAGCCTCACTGGGTGATGCATCAGTTATTTTATCTCTGATTGCTGCTGTGGTACTCCCCTTAATCAGAAATGCAACTCCCCCTCCCCTCCTTCCACCATCTCTGTTTCACCTAAAGCACCTATTCCCTAGCACATTAAGCTGTCAGTCCTATCCATCACTTAGCCATGTTTCTGTAATGGCTATAATATCCCAGTCCTACTTACGTATCCATGCCCTGAGTTCATTGGACTTACCTGTCAGCCTTCTTGCATTGAAACAGATGCAACTTAATCCAAAATGCATTACTTTCTCTGTGTCGTTTTCCAGCCTAACCTTACTATTTCAATTTACTCTGCCTCCTTCCACTTGCCTCCCTGCTCTTGAGGATACGACCACCTGCCAATCTAGTTTAAACCCTCCCTTGTAACCCTAGCAAAACTGTGCGCCAATATATTGGTATCCCCCCCAGTGCATGTCTCGGACGTTAATCCCCCTCTCAGGAGATTACCACTGTCAAGGTTTTTTTAATGTTTCTCCTAGCTCTCTGTAATCACGCTGCAGGACCTCGTCCCTATTTCTACGGGTAACATTTGTGCCAACGTGCATAATGATTTCTGGCTGCTCACCGTCCCCCTTGAGAATGTTCTGCAGCCACTTGGAGACATCCTGGTCCCTAGCACTTGGGAGGTAGCCCACCATCCTGGATTCCCGTTTACGACCACAGAATCTCTGATCTGTCCCACTAGCAATCGACCCTCCATTCTTTAACGTCCTGTTTACCTTTACCCTTTCCCGTTGTGTCCCAGAGCCAGTGGTAGTACCACCAACCTGGCTACTGCTACTTTCCCCTGAACGGTCATCTCCCCAACAATCCAAACTGGTCTACTTGTTTTCGAGGGGAATGGCCACAGGAGATTCCTGCACTCCCTGCCTACTCCCTTTTCCATTGCTGGTGGTTGCCCATCGACTCTCAGCCTGGAACATGACAGGAAGCAAGGAACGACTGTTGGATTAAATTATGTTTATTTAAATACAACAGGACTGACAGGTAAGGCTAATGAACCGAGGACGATGAACGTTGGACTGGAATATTACAGTCATTAAAGAAGTGTAACTAGGGGCGTGTCTATGAATTTGTCAGTATCTCGGATGACTCTGAGTGCATCCTAGATTAAATTACCTACAGTGTGTAAACAGGACCTTCAGTCCAACAAGTCCACACCGACCCACCGAAGAACAGCCCATCCAGACCCACTCCCCAACACGCAACACCACGGGTCATTTCACATAACCTGCACATCTTTGAACTTTGTGAGGAAACCGCAGCACCCAAAGGGGACACATGCAGACACGGGGAGAATGTACAAACTCCACACAGACAGTTGCCGAGGTAGGATTTGAACCCTGGTCGTTGGTGCTCTGAGGCAGCAGTGCTAACCCATGAGCCACTGTGTCGCCGAGCGTTGCTCCCTAACATGGTCTATCAGGAGCTGAAGCTGGATGCAGTTTCCACATGTGTAGCCATCAGCTCCCTGAGCTCCCACATCCCACAAGAGGAACATGCCACTGTGTTAACTGTCATTTGGACTGCTGTAACAATAAAGTTAAAATGAGTTTATTTGAGTTTAACTGTACATTTTGCTGAGCTGGAGCTGTCCAAATCCTCTCGTGTCAAAGACTTACTGCTTCTTCTGCTACCAACGGCATGTCTCTCTACCCCTCCACATTTAATTTTCGTCAGGGAAGGAAGGAGACACGACATTGATGTAGCGTTCAGGCCTTCAGCACCCCTTGACACCTGGCCCCTGACTAGCTGCTCCCCAGTGCAGGTCGCTGCTTGGCCTTGGAGGGTGTCTTGCTGAGGTCTTCCTTCTGGTAGTGGAGACTATGTCGATGCAGACCCTCACCCTGACAGGCAATCCGTGTTATCGCAGTCCTCTCGTACTATCTGTCTATTAGTATCGCGTTTATGAATACCTTGAATCCCTCGATTGCATTCCAAACTGTGACTCACTCCACAGTGAGAGAGATGATGTTCTTGTGAATACAGGGCTATTAGAAAAGAACACCATTAGACATAGGGGCAACAATGTGTCTATCCTCTCATTGAATCTGTTTTTCCTTCGATTAGGTTATGTTTATTTTGTTAATCCCCCATTTCAATTTCCTGTGATTTCCCCTTAACACTTGTATAAAAACCTGTCTGCCTCAGCCTTGAAGATATTTAATGATCCAGCCTCAACAGCCCTCCGAATTTTCTTCAATTCTTTCCCTCTCACTGATGTGAGACTTGATCTTTAATCTGGTGATTTGCCCACTCTATCTTGCATAAAATTTCAATTCATCCTCAGCTCCTGTATTAATTTGCTCAAGCGTCAAATGGTCACTCTCCCTGAATCCAGGAACTGCTTCTCCAAACTGAAGACCGATTCGCAGGATGTGTTTAGCATATTCTCTGGCTTTGTGAACAGGCTGTCCCCTTAGTCCCTAAAACTCCCATTCTTTCCCGCGTTACTCTCTTCCCCATAATAAGCCAAAAAAATGACTTTGGATTCTTGCTAATCTTACCCGCTAATGTTTTATCACCCCTCCTTCTGCTCTTCCACTGACTTTTTAAAGTTTATCCCGACGCTTTCTATATTCTTTTAGGACCTTCATTGACCTGCTCACTCGATACCTGCTTTAAGTTTCTCTTTCTTATACATCCTGTTCGGAATTTGTGTCGACATGTGAGGTTCTCTGGGGTTTTCTTTTTTAATAAATTTTATCTTCGGTGTAACATGCTGGGCCGACACTGTCATCAATTCACTTTTAATCAAATGATCCCCCAACCCCAGCCCCACCTTGTTCTGCGACAGTTTCACCCAGAAGCAACTGTACTTTAGCCAGATCCTGTCATTTTTTCCATAAAATCTGTCTCCCCAATGCAAAAAACTTTTATTTTTCTGACATTTTTGGGGTCTTTTCTTTAGCAAAGTCAAAATGTGTGATGTCACGGTCACTGGTCCTGTAATGCTCTCCCACTTCTGCCTGGAACAGCTGACTGGCTTCGTCCCCACAGTGAGGCCCATCACTGCACTGCCCATTGTTGTATCTGCTCTATGTTGATATAAGAAGCTCTGTGGAATAAATTTCAAAATATGTGCCCCTCTTAAAAGCTTATCACTGACCGAATTAATGTTTGGAATTGAAATGCCTGAATATAATGATCCTATTATTGTTTTTACACAACGTAATAACTTGATTATATACCCACTCCCTTTTTTTTCCTTTATCTGGGGGTCTACATTATATCCCTAGCAGTGTTTCTGTCATGGTTTTGATCCTGAGCTGTAACCACCAAGCCTCATTAGAAGATCCTTTCAAGATATCGTCCCTTCTAACGCCAGTAACTAACTCCATCATTAATAAGGCAACATCACATCCTCTTTTACCCTTTCTCCTGTCCTGAGTATAGTTCTGGTACCACAGAATATTGAGTTGTCAGCCCTGACCTACCTCAAACACATCTCAGAAGTGGCAAAAATGTTACAATTCCACATGTCACCTCATTTCCTTTTCATATCTGTCTGCCTGATAATATTACCACCCTGAAGGTAAAGCACATCCAACATGGAATATATTACCTGGAATACTCTGTACCTCGGAGTTCTTCAGTCATTCCTTGTTCGTTATCAACCTGTCCAATTTATGAACCAAAACTGTAACTCTGGGACTGAATTAATATTTGTTGAACTTTAATTTCGTTTTTAGTAAATGTGTTCATCAAATGCAACTTTCCAGAACTGAACAGTCAGCTCCAGATACAACGAGTTTCTGCTGATTAGTTCCCTGCTCAATGTGCAGAGGGGACAGCCCTCAGTAGTGGAGAAAGTGAGGACTGCAGATCCTGGTGATCAGAGTCGAAAATTGTGCCGCTGCAAAAGCAGTCAGGCAGCATCTGCGGAGCAGCAGAGTCAAAGATTTGGGCATCTGCCCTTCCCATGTTTTCCATTCATAATACACAGGATATAGGGAACCATACTTGCTCAGGAAGGCAGCACTGTACAGAGCCCTGAAATGGAAAACAGTCAATCAGTTGGTTGGGCAGGGAGTAAACAAGTTGAGGTGAAATACAGACTGATTGAAGTACAAACATAAGGATAGATAAATCCCTTGGCTAGACAGGAAACACCCTAGGTTACTATAGGAAGAGAGGGAAGACATTTCTGTGCCTTTGGCGGTGGTCTTTGCATCTTCACTCTCCATTGGAGTAGCGTCGGTTGATTGGAGGGTGGCAAATGTTAGTCCCTTGTTCAGGCAAGTAAACAGGGATTGTCCTGAGAATAGCAGACCAGTCAGTCTTACAACAGTAATGGCCAAAGGTATTGGAGAGGATTCTGAAAAATCATAGTTTGATTAGAAATAGTCAGCACTGTTTTGTGAGGGGCAGGTCATACTTCACAACTCTTATTGGATTCTTTGAGGATGGGATTAAGCACACTGAAGAAGGTAGAGCAGTGAATGTGGAGTGCATGGATTTTAACAAGGTGTTTGATAAGCTTCCCCGTGGTAGTTTCATTTAGAAAGTAAGGAGACATGGCATACAGGGAGATCTATCTGTCTGGATACAGAATTGGCTAGCCCATAGAATACAGAGGGTGGTGGTAAGTGGGAAGTATTCAGTGTGGAACTAGGTGAGAAGTGGTGTTCCGTAGGGATCGGTTCTGGGACCTCTGCCCTTTGTGATTTTGATAAATGACTTGGATGACGAACTGGAAGAGTAGGTTCGTAAGTTTGATTATGTAATTCAGGTTGGTGGAATTGTGGATAGTGTGGAGAACTGTTGTAGTTTGCAACAGGTCATTCACAGGAGCAGGACTCAGCTGCTAAGTGGCAGATGGTGCTCAATATGGAAAAGTGGGATATGATTCATTTTGGAAGGTCGACGTTGAATGCAGAATACAGGGTTAGAAGCAGGATTCTTACATGGTGGAGGAACGGGGATCGTATGGGCCATGGCATAGCTCCCACAATGTTTCTACCCAGGTTTATAAGGTTGTTAAGAAGTCGTTTGATGTGTTCATTAGCCGATGGATTGAGATTAAAAGCTGCGAGGTTATGCTGTTACTCTATCCAGCCCTGGTGAGACCACATTTAGAATATTGTGATTAGTTCTGATTGCCTCGTTATAGGAAAGATGTGGAAGAGGTGAGGTTGCTGAGGAAATTTTTCAAGATGTTGTCTGGACTGGAGGGCATGTCCTGCAAAGAAAATTTGAGGGAGCTCGGGTGTTTTCCTTATTGTAACGAAGAGGAATGGAACGTGACTTGACAGCGGTATACAAGATGATGAGAGGCATAGATAGAGTGGATAGCCAGAGACTTTCTCCCAAGGTGGAAATGGCTATCTCGAGGGGGTATGATTTTAAAGTAATTGGAGGAAGGTTTAGGGGAGATGTCAGAGGTAAGTTCTTTACACAGAGAGTGGTGTGTGTGTGCAATGAACAGCCAACAGTTGTAGTACAATTAGCTCTATTAAGTATATTTAATTGGATAGGCACATGAATGATAGTATAATGAAAGATATGGAGGTGAGTCTGATCTTAGGGTCGGATAAAAAGTCAACAGAACGTCAACGGCCAAAGGGCCTGTACAGTGCTGCACTGTTCTATGTTTCCAGTTTCACCCAGCTTATGGATTCCCCTTAAATTGTTGAATGTGTGCGGGAGTGATGTGTGTGAGATCAGGAAGCTTTGGAGGGGAGTAAGGCCAAAACCTCCAGTTATGGTGTGCATTGTTACAGTCACCTGAAAGCCAGTACAATATGTGTGGTTACTTAGACTAGAGATATTCCACCAAGTTCAGTTATTAATGTGATTTGCGGACTGCTGTTTGCTGCTGGTTACTTCACATACATTCTACTGTGTGATCCATGTAGTAATCTCTGACCAT
This sequence comes from Chiloscyllium plagiosum, assembly GCF_037043375.1. NCBI lineage: Eukaryota > Metazoa > Chordata > Chondrichthyes > Orectolobiformes > Hemiscylliidae > Chiloscyllium > Chiloscyllium plagiosum. Next base: position 639,190 of record NW_028270209.1, on the reverse strand, counting down.
TCACAGATATGTACAATTTCATTTTGATACTGGAGAATGTGAAGGTGACATGTATTGGATACGGATTTAGAGGTTTCTTTGTGAGACACAAGGCACTGCAATAGATTGTCAACTTGTTAACGTCTTCACCCATGTCTGGTCCAGGATGCAGAAGTATGGAGTCCAGGAGACAGGTCAGGTTTCATCACCATTGGTAACTTGTGTGGTGAGATTCTGGCTCTCCATGTCAACACGTCTGCTCTCTGGGCCAGGCTCTGACTGAAGATGAATTTCAAAACCTGGTTGCTGGTCAGCCATTAGCATTTAACCTGGACAATATTTACACCTGCACTGAGACCTTTTGGCGGGTTATCCCCCTGCCCAAGGAGAATTCCAACTTATTTGCTTTGAAGTAATGTTTGACTGACTGGCCTGAACCATGTTAGAAGCTCCATGCGCAGATTTTGGAAAAGGCCACTGAGTCTCTCTGTATCACAGGCAGCTGTAAGGTCCAATAGCACTGTAAATGATTTCAGATAAATTGGAAGCAATTTTCAGCGTAGCTTATTGCAAGGTGTTGAGTTTACTGACCCGAACAATATTCGGATGTTTGCTATATTTCATGAATTGGGCAACAATAAGATGAGAACGATAACCATTCAACTGAACTATAATATCATAAATCAATTCTGTTAATTCTATATCTATGGAACTAAAATATAAACTCCTGTCAAAATTTCCTAACACAGAAATAAAGCATGTACATTTTATTTTATCAATAAAGAACACAACACTTGTGGTGATTAGAATTAGATATTCAATGTCAAGATTCAAAGCAATATTTTGCCACTCCAATATTTTTAAAGTGGTTGGCTTCTGAGTGATTGCATGTTCAGAGTGAGCAGAAGATTGAACATACAAATAGAATGAGCGTTCTTATACATTTATATATATCAATCAGTTTAATTTCTCACTGAAATGTACGATCTTCTGCTATTTGCCAGCAATTTTAAAATGGCAATAATTCAACATGAACTGTAAATATTAAACTAAATAAATTATTTGTGTTATCCAATTTCAGTGAACAATAGCCTCAGGTGACTGACTGTGTGGAGTTTGCACGTTCTCCCCGTGTCTGTGTGGGTTTCCTCCGGGTGCTCTGGTTTCCTCCCACAGTCCAAAGATGTGCAGGGTCAGGTGAATTGGCCATGTTGAATTGCCCGTAGTGTTAGGTAAGGGCCGAAGGGCCTGTTCCCACACTGTAATGCAATCTAACCTAATCTAATAATTTGAAAACTTCCAATTTTTAGAATGAATGATATTCAATATGAAATGTGGAGAGTGAAAAAGACAACGAACATAATATTATCTCAGAGAAACGTCAAAGCTTTCCAAAGGGTTTTGTGCCAAAGCAATGATATATTTGTTTTAGCAATTAGAACAACACATGTAAATTATTCATGTTCTGAGTAATAATTAGACTTCATAATGAAGCTGACCTTGCATTACTTGCATTTTAAATGCTTATGCTGCACCAAATAATCAGATATTTGCAAGCATTTACAAGGTGAAATAATTGGATACTGACTTTTATTCACAACTGATACATAATAGAGTACAAAACTCTATTAGCCACAAAATACATGACCCCAACACTAATTTCTTGTGTATTGATAAGGAAGTACACCATTCTGATTAATCTGCATATCCATCCTAGATGGAAATGTGTTGCTGGAGAAGCGCAGCAGGTCAGGCAGCATCTAGGGAACAGGAGAATCGACGTTTCGGGCATTAGCCCTTCTTCAGGATGCTGCCTGACCTGCTGCGCTTCTCCAGCAACACATTTCCATCTCTGATCTCCAGCATCTGCAGACCTCATTTTCTCTTCAAAGATATCCATCCTAGGACAGGCCAAACAGAGACAAGCCCAAGAATTCCTAGAAACATGGCATTCCAACCGGAACTCCATAAACAAACACATCAATTTCGATGCCATCTCCCACCCTCTGACGAAAAGGTCCGGAAATGACATCATCGACAGAGGAATTTACATGACCAACTCAAGGAAACCGAAACACTTAAATAGAAAGTGAGAGATAACGCCAGCACTTCACTGGAGGCTCACTTACTGAGACAGTCAATGGAACAAACCAGGAACTGCCATTAGCTATTGCTTCAGAATATATCAGTGTTCATGGCTGTCACCACATAGAATCATTGAATGAAAATGCAAGCCTGCACCACCAAGTGCATATCCAAAGGCTTTTTTTGAAAGTGTGTGAGATTATCTGCTCAATCACCCGCCGAGGGAATGCACTCCAGCCACATGTCACCAGGGGCAGAACGGTGGCTCAGTGGTTAGAACTCCGGCCTTCGAGCGCGGGGAACCAGGAATGATTCCAGCCTCGGGTGACAGCCTGTATGGATTTTGCACATTCTACCCGTGTCTGCGTGGTTTCCTCTAGGTACTTCGGTTTCCTCCCACAATCCAAAGATGTGCAGTTTAGGTGAATTGGCCATGCTTAATTGCCCATTGTGTTCAGGGATGTGTAGGTTAGGCGCATTAGTCAGGGGTAAATATAGGAGGAACCTGTTTGTGTGGGTTATTCTTTGGAGGGTCAGTGTGGATTTGTTGGGCCAAACAGCCTAGTTCCACACGGTCGGAATTTTATATTCTATGTCTGTGCCACCCTCTCAGTTCAAAACAGACTCGCAAATTCTCCCTCAATCCCCTGCTTTTCACTTTAAGCATGGATCCCTTTGTTTTTGACCCTTTGAGTAAGGTAAACAGCTGCTGTCTGTTCATCTTCTCCATTCCCCTTATGCTTTTGTACACCTGTACCAGGTTTCCTCCTCAACCTTCCCTGCTGCAATGAAAAAAGGAGTAAATTTAGCCCTCGCACTTCACAGTTTGAGTACACACTTGTCTTGTTAATTAAACAGTAGGAGCTGAAGTTTTTCACCTGCAGGATGGGCACTGACTCATTGCTTGAATCAGTGAATGTGATGAGGATAAATATTCAATTAAATTCTACGTTATGAACAAACTGCAGGAGATCAAATCATATGCTCATGTCTACCTTGAATTGGAAGCAAATACATACTGTTTAAAAAAATCAAAAATGTTGAGATACCACACCAGGGAAAAAAAATGTCATCTGCATTTGATGGAGATGCAGAAATACAGAGTGAATGTGCAATCTGAACAAGAATCAAGTGATAGAAAATGAAGTACATCAAATCTTAATTTTCAATGGAACCAGATCCCAATTTTCCTGAACAGTAATATATTTCACCCAACCTCACATTTGCTAAAGCAAGTTTTTCCCAATCACTAATACTTATTAGCCATTCTACCTCCGCCTTCTTACTCTTTTTTTGCACTCCTACTTCTCTTGCAATACCCCTTCTGCTTCTACATACTCTTCCATTGATGATATCTCTTCACATCTTTATTCTCCCACTCCCACTGTAAGTTACACCAGTTCCCTAGTTACTCCCATTTCCACTGGCCATTACTTTCCGTTTTTGCTTTCCAACTGGGGTGATGGGAACTGCTGGCTTCTATGCTGCTATTGGTCTTTAGTGGATGATGAGATTGAGGTGATCAATGTCCAATTGAAACAGATAATAGTGCGTGTCTGTCACTGTCCAATGCACCTTGAACATTGTGGTTCTGTTCCCCATAGAGAGTGGAACTTTATTTCTGTCTCTGTGTCAGAACGCTTAACCAAACAGCCTCATCGCAAATAGGACAAACCTCTCCTCAGAATCAGACGTCCAATCATCAGTTTTTCCTTAGACGTTGTGAGGATAGTGACCATATTGTTCAAATAAGCCGTGCTCGATCATTTGCTCTGTACCATTTTAACTGATTTTCCAATGTCATTAGAGGTGAGATCAGAGTAACTTCCCTCGCATCAAAGTAATATTTGACTCATGTAGCATCATTAACCCTCAGAAAACTGTGGTTAACGGGAATCAGAGGAAATTCTGTGCTGGTAATTTCCTCAATGAACAATGACGCCTTCCCTAGAGCTATTGGGAATGACAAATAAACTCTGCCTTTGTTACTGCGTTCCAAAACCATGGATGGATTTGTCTTACTAAGAACATCATTTGTTTTCATGGTTTGGTCGAAAGTCTCAGAAAACTAACACCTTGCTGGTTGAGTGTCACCCCAATGAAATCAGAGCATTACAATAAAATAACGATTACGATTATTTTCAATCAGTTACTTTCTGAGGACTGATTGTGCGATGTCACTGCCACTGAGATCAACATTTTCTCTGTCCACCAGCATCTCATCACATTGGCTCAAGGCTGCACCATTACCCAATTCTACTTCATTCTCCAGCTCATTCGCTGTGCTCGCCAGCTATATGAGGACTACAATAACTTAGAGAGGCCTACGAGGCTCTAGAACCGGCCATTCCACCCATGCCCTGCCCTCTGTGTCCATCCCCTCCCCCTCAGCCACCTCATATCGTGTATTCACCATCCCGCCTAAACTTCCACGCTCTAATGCTGAATGCTCTGTATTCAGCAAAGGTTTCAGCTTTATCCCTCTGTACCCCCACTTTCATGAATTTCAGGAACGACATAATATTGAACTTCTCTTCCACCGTCTTCTCCTTGGTGTCCATTTCTTTGGACAAGAGTGCACTCACCACTCCACAGACCCTTCGCCCAGCTCCAACACTCTCCCTCAACCTGGACACATTCCTCTGGCGTTTACTTTGATTCAATCTGTACTTTGAGAACTTTCGATGTGACACTGGTTGTTTTAATTTCACTGCATCCCCCTCACCCTATCCCACCTATCACTCGCTTACCAGACTGTCCGCTGTTTGCTTCGATCCAACCCTGACTGTGTTATTCAGCCTGTGCCGATAAGGGTGGTGCTGCTGTAGTCTGGTGGACTCACTTCTCCATTTCAGAGGCTGAGTGCCAGCTCTCAGATACCTCCGCATATCACCTGCTGTCCCATAACCCTGCCATGGCATATCAGGCCATTTTATTAACTAAATCTGACAACATTTCATATGGAGATTCCCACCCACTCGCCCCCACCTAAATTCCCGAAGCTGATAGTCCTCTGATAGCAGAGCTTGCTTTTATGTCTTCCTGAAAATCCACAAACAGAACTGCCTGGGCAGACCCATTGCTTCAGCCTGCTCATGCCATGCAGCGGGGGTGCATGGATACACACGTGGGCCCAAGTTATACCTGTTCCTTCATGGGTACGCAGACCATTCCTTGTTCTAGTTCTTTCCACTCCCCACCCACAACTGTTTCTCCGATACATAGATGATATCTTAGCTGTTGCGCCTCTCTCTTGGCCAGAATTGGAAAAGTTCATCGTTTCCAATTTGTACTCCTCCCTCATTTTCACCTGGTCTATCTCTGACTGCTCCCTTTCTTTCCTCGACATCACTGCTTCTATTTCTGGGGATAAGCAGGTCACTGATATCCAGTATTAACCCAGCGACTCCCACAGCTACCTGGAGTATACACCCTCACACCCTGTTTCCTGCAAAGACTCCATTACATTCCCGTCAGTTCCTCCCTTTCAACCGCATTGCTTCTGATGATGTCAACTTCAAAAATGTGGCCTCTGAAATATCCACCTTCGTCATCAACCGAGAATTCCCCAGCACTGTTGTCGACAGGGCCCTCAACCAGTTCTGACCCACCTCCTGCACTTCTACCCTCACCCTCTCTCCTCCCTCATGCAACAGCGTTAATAGTTCCCCTTGTCCTTACCTACTATCCCACCAGCATTCACATGCAGAAAATCATCAGTCTGCATTTCCCCACCTCCAGCGAGATGCCACCACCAGACACATGTTTGCCTCCTCTCCCTTTTCCGCCTTCTGAAGTGACCATTTTCTCCAGGACACCCTGGTCCGCTCGTTATTCACTGCCAACTCCTCCCCCCACCTCCCCCATCCCCCACCACAGGTCAACCTCATTTTCCCCTGCAGGAGGTGTTACACTTTCCCATTTACCTCCTCTCTCCTCACTAACCAAGGGCCCAAACATACCTCCCAGGTGAAGCAACATCCTATCAACATTTCACACAATCCAGTCTACTACATTCGCTGCTCACATTCTGATCTGCTCTACATTGGGGAAACTAAAGGTAGACTGAATGAACAGTTCACAGAATAACCAAGCTGTACCTATGCAAAAGACCCTGAGTTTCCAGTTGCCTGCCAGTTTAATACCCCATCCTGTTCCCTGGCCAATATCCCTGTGGCAGGCTTGCTGCAGTGTTCCAGGACATTTCAATGCAAGCTGGAAGAACAGCACCTCATTTTCCGCGGGCAGACCCTGCAGCCCTTCAGACTTAAAATAGTATTCAATAATTGTAGGGTCTGAACTCCTCAATGCCCCCTACCCATACCACCAGGCCTAGTAGTCACTTAGCCTTCCATTACTCACCGGCTATTTTAAGCTACTAATAGGCTCCACTAACAGCTATTCAGTCTCTTCTGTATATAAATCAACACTTTCAGGACTACAATCCATTCTGAGGAAGGGCCACTGAACTAGAAACTTTAATTCTGATTTCTCTGCACAGAGGCAGCTCGACTCGAAACGTCAGCTCTTTTCTCTCCTTACAGATGCTGCCAGACCAGCTGAGATTTTCCAGCATTTTCTCTTTTGATTACAAATTACTCGAGATTCAACTCTGATAGCAGCTTTGTTTCACATCAATCAATTTGTCACAGTTCAGAAAGAAAAAAATCGATAGAGGGAAACCCAGCCGGTCTGGCACTCTCTGAGCAGAGATACACAGAATTAACCTTTGATTCCAATGTGACTTTTTCAGAACAGTGTCACATCATATTTGATATGTTAACTTTGTTTCTCTCTGCAGATGCTTCCTCATCTGTTGCGCTTTTCCGTCATTTTTTATTTGTATTTCATGTTTCCGTATCACTATATTTCATTTTCTTGACAGAGTTACGTGCTGAATTTGGTTATATATGGACAATGTAGTCCTTTCCTTTTCCTATTATCGTTGGTGTGTCTGTGACACCCGTGTTACGGCCGAAATCTGTTTCTTCTTCAAGATTCAAAGGAAAAATAATATTTTTCTGAATATCCTGTAAATCTCAGGAACGCCACTTTGTTTGAAAAGACGTTTCAGAGGCAGCTGAAATTTCATGAGATAACAGGAATAAATTATTGATGGTGGAACACTCTGTGTCCTTCGTTGAACCGGCTTGTCTACCCCCTCTCCAAAGGCTTTGATTACATTACACAGAATTATTTACAGCAAAAGTGGGGGAAACTCTGCCCATTGTCTCTTCCAGCTTGGAACGACTATATCTCTCCTTTTTGTCTCCTGTACTGTCCCCATTGCCCTCCACATTTTGTTATTAGTGTCTGCTTTTAATTTTAAGTATCCTGCCAGATATGGACAATACGATCAAACTCAATCAAAAAAAAACAGTACTTAGAGGGCAAGCTCAGCAGGTCTGGCAGTATCTGTGAAGAGAAATCAAAGTTAATGTTCTGGTCCAGTGATCCTAATCAATCTGTATTCCCAATGATTAAATGGTGTGTATATAAAATATAGAGCTGGAAATGTGTTGCTGGAAAAGCGCAGCAGGTCAGGCAGCATCCAGGGAACAGGAGAATCGACGTTTCGGGAAGAAGGGCTTATGCCCGAAACGTCGATTCTCCTGTTCCCTGGATGCTGCCTGACCTGCTGCGCTTTTCCAGCAACACATTTCCAGCTCTGATCTCCAGCAGCTGCAGACCTCACTTTCTCCTGTATATAAAATATAGTTCACTTTATCACATTTAAAATGATCCTGTTCAGTTCACTTTGTCATTCAGCGTTGCATCTCCCACATGTTGGAGGTTTCCTTGTTGTGCATTAGATTTAATTCTGTCTGGCAGAAAGAGTGATGATGACTGGGGCATATCATTGTACTCCCCATGCAGTCTCCACAGCCACTATCCCCATTCTGACCTATCTCCCAGCCAATGTCATGTTCATTCGAAGCTGACTCATTAATTCATAAGTCTTAATGAGTAAGTTCATTGTAATTATCACTTTTGGTTTTGGACTGAGGCCAAAATGCATAAACAAATACGGTTTTACAGCAAATAAAACTGCATTTAGAAGTTTGTCAATTTGTCTAAATAAATTATTGAAGCATATTCCCTAAAGAAGTTCCAAAGTTGCCTTTATTAGAGCAATGAGAGGAACATTCAGAGAAGTCCACACTTCCTGTCAATATTCAGGACAAATGTGCCCAGTGACAGTGTGTTTCTTTTGGGGGGTGGAGGGATTTGGGGAGACATGGTTACAGCATAGTAAACGGACAACAAGGCAGAATCATCAAGCCTACGAAAAGATAACATCCATCATTCTCCCTCACAACTGACTTCACTAGAGCAATTGGTGATGGGAGATTTGACCAATAGCCAGCAATGTCAACATGTAGTTCAGTCCAGTCATATTGTGAACTGAATGTCCTGGATTAAAAGCTGGGACTGGTTGGTCAGTGACTATGATTAATGTCAGTCTCCATGCAATGTAACTGTGTCACTGGAGGGTTTCCCTGTCATATTGGTGAAGGGCTTCATTCAGTGCGCTATCCTCTGTAGTAGCAAATGCATCAATTCCAACAGCTGCGTAGACAGAGGGAGAACAGATCTGAATCTGAGAATAGCGGACTGGAACATTGCAACAATGGAGAGGAGGTTTTTCTTGAGTCTTTTCAAGATTTCTCCCTGTTGGAAATTTATACCATATCGGATATCAGCAGTGCTGATGATTATTCTGGGCGGGGTGGAGGGTGTGCTATTATCGCCACTGTTGGTGTTCTTAACCTCTCTCCATTCATTAATCCCACAAACAAGTTTGAACTTCGTTGCAATTTCTTTTATCTATATTGTCAGACAAAGAAACTATTGTCTACAGTTTCAATTGCAGTCTCCATTCATTACCAATAAATTGCAGACCACTTCCTCAAAACATCTGAGAACAAAACTGTGCCAAACCTCGAGATCCCTTTTTGCCCTGAACTGATTTATGTCTTCTGTTCTCTCTGTCACCAAACCTGTCCACGACCAGCTCCTAATGTCCATCTCTGCGTCAGTGCTGTTGCTGAATAATCCATTGCCTACACGTTGGTAAAATTCAGACTTAATGTTTCAAGCTCTCTTCTGACCACTTTTCCGATTACAAATATTTCAAACATAAAATTGTTCTTATCTCGGAAGTTACTTCATGATTAGGACAATATATGAATGTAGGAATGTCGCTGGATGTAATTCAGAAGCAAAGCTTATTAAACGAAAGATATTGTTTCAAATAATTTGTTTCAATTCCACCACAGCTGATGACAGAATTTCAATAAAACTGATAAGAATTGGAATAAAAGTGAATTTCACAAAGACAACCATAAAAGCAACATTTTGTCTGAAAACATTCCTGTTTCACTGATCACCTTCGGTAAAGAAAACTAATGTTATTACCCGGTCTGGGTTAAGTGAGACTTCAGCCCCATGACAATGTGTTTTACTTTATATTGGCTTGTGGAATGGCCTCAGAGTCAGGGCAATTAGTGATGGTCACCAAATGCTGCCCTTGGCAGAGATGCCAACATCCCACGAAATAACAAAATTGAAGGTGAAGTCAAATAAAGGAAGTAGCTGAAAATCTGAAACTATAGAAAGAAATGCAAAGAAACGAACAGAAAGTGCTGGGGAACTTTCCTGAACTGAAAGCAGCTGGAAAAGAGTGTGATTAATACCATTGACAGGGAAGTCTGCTTTGAAGGGAAGGAGGAATCAATAGAGAAAGAGGGATATAGAAGAAAAAGAGGAAACAAAGAGAATGATGATCAGCTGGGCTGGAAATAAAATGTGAGATTAACCTCATTTATTTTTCGCCATTCCCATCTTCCTGAATATCATGCCCATGTACATACAGGTATTCCACGCTTTTCAAAAGTTCGCTTTTCGCCACTTCCCTTCCCGAATGACCTACATTAGGGCCTTGTTACGCTAACCAAAAGAAATCCGAAGAGAATTTTCACTTTTACGAAGAAAGGTGAAGCTTTTCCCATATAAATTAGTGCTACTGCACTTTACACCATACCAGCTAGTGAACGGTTTCTTTCAGATAGCGAGGGAAACCTGTATTTTTCTAAGATCATGTTTTAAGCGATTTGATTTCCCCTGTCAGTATTCCCTGCGTGTGGTCATCTTCTTACATTTGTTAACGGGATATGGGTATCTCTGACTGGGCCAGCATTAGTTCACTTTCACAGTTGCTCTTGAGAAGATCTTGAGCCACTGCAGTCCACGTGATTGATCTGATTTGATTTGATTTATTTCAGCCAAATGTACAATGGAAAGGTTTGTTTTGCGAGTAGTGCAGGCACATGACCGTAAACAAGAAAACAGAGATCGTGGGGTACTTACACACTGTGAGGCATACATGGTTACAGCTTCACAAGAGGTGAGCAAAGCAAAATCGACATTGGCAAGATTAATATTATTTGAAAAGTTAGAGATGCCAATTCGTCAGTCTAATTATAGTAGGGAAGGAAGTGTTCTTGAGCATGCTGGTCCAGGTTTTCAAGCCTCTGTGTCTCCTCCCTGTTGGAAGAGGTTGTAGGAGATCATTATCGGTTTGGGAGAGATCTTTGATATTGCCAGCCTTTCTGCGACAATGACAAGTATAAATGACGGAAGGTGGTCTTCCGTGATGGGCTGGGCTGTGCACACAACCGTCTGTAGTTTCTTATGGTCCTGGGCAGAGCAGTTACCATGTCAGACCATTATGCACGTGACTAGAATGCTTTCAGTTGCCAGTGTACGGAAGATTGCGAGACGGGGTGTTCCATAGAATATAGAACATAGAACATAGAAGAATACAGCGCAGTACAGGCCCTTCGGCCCTCGATGTTCCGCCGATCCAAGCCCACCTACCCTACACTAGCCCACTATCCTCCATATGCCTATCCAATGCCCGCTTAAATGCCCATAATGAGGGAGAGTCCACCACTGCTACTGGCAGGGCATTCCATGAACTCACGACTCGCTGAGTAAAGAACCTACCCCTAACATCTGTCCTATACCTTCCAAAATAGTTAGATGTAACAACTGGCTGTTAAATGGATACCCATGTTTTGGGTGCTGATTTGACAACAATCGAAATTTAACCGATAATTTTAAATTATGTCTTCGATATCAAAACCCAGTTGAGTTAATTGCATTGCCAGCATCGAACCAATGAGCCATCACTGGCTTCAAATGAATAGAGAAGCCATCACCATCACAACGAGGGAGAAAGAGATAGATACGAAGGAAAGGAGAGAGAGAACACAGCGAGGGAAACACATGGACAGTCAGTCAAAGAGAGAACGGAAACAAAACAAGGAAACAACCCGTCACATGGAGAGGGAGCAGAAAGAAACAGAAGGCAGGGAAACGGAAAACAGAGGGAAACAGACAGGGAGAGAGACACGGGAAGAGACAAAGGACACGGGGAGCTGGGCATGGGGTCACAGGGAGCTGGGGGGTATGGGAGAAGCTGGGGGTGAGGACCGGAGAGAGCTGGGAGTGAGCACTGGAGGGAGCTGGGGGGGATGGAGGTGAGGATTTATTTTGAACTGTACCAAGATGTCTAGGCAGATCATAGTAAGCAAGGATGTACAGAACGATGGCTGTAAAACATGTTTGAGAGGCGTATAGGTTACGCTGCACAGACCATGCGCTAGGTGAGATCAACATGAACAAGATCAGCATTATCTGAGATTAGAGAGTCCATTCATCCGTCTAATAACAGCCAGGAAAAAGCCGTTACTGAACCAGTTGATCTGTGTTTTCAAGCTTCTGTATCTTTCAGCCTGATGGAAGAGATCGTGGGAGATCTTAACAGGCATGTGATGGGTCTTTGGTAATGTTAGAACTAAGAACATTCCAGTACAACAGGCCATTCATCGGTCAAACCCTGCGCTGATCCAGATCCTCTATCGAAACCAGTCGCCTATTTTCTAAGGGTCTGTATCTTTTTGCTCCCTGCCCATTCATGTATCTTTCTGGAAACATCTTAAATGGAGCACCACTGGTCACAGTTCTCCATTTTGAGAAACTGCCTTCCCCTACTACGCTATGTACCCTGTTGCCCAGCCAGTTCTTTATCCATGCAGCTAGCACACCATGGAGCCCATGTGAGTTCACTTTCTCCATAACCCGACCATGGGAAAACTTATCAAACGCCTTCCTGAAGTCCATGTACATGACATCTACAGTTTCTCCCTCATCAATCAACTTTGTCACTTGCTCAAATAATTCGATTAAGTCGGTAAGACATGACCTTCCCTGCACATAACCATCTTGCCTTTCACTGATAAGGCCATTTTCATCCAAATGAGAAAAGACCCTATCCCTCAGTATCTTCTCTGGCAGCTCCCCTACTCCTGATGGCAGTCTCACTGGTCTAGAATTAACTGGATTTTTCATGCTACCCTTCTTAAACAACAACCTCCCAGTCCTCCGGGACCTCGGTTGTGTTAAAGGATGCTACAAAAATATCTATTAATGCCCCAGCTATTTCCTGTCTCCCTTCCCTCAGTAATCTGCCATAGCGGTGGAGCTTCTCGTCAAAATGAAGAAGGTATCTTACATAACGTGGAGGAAGCTAGGGTTAAGCTCAGCTCTACAGGATTACAGGCAGGGGAGGAAGGAGCTTAAAAATGGTCTGAGGAGAGCCAAGAGGGGGCACGAGAAAGGCTAGGCAGAACGGATTAGGGAGAACACAAAGACATTTCACACTTGTGTGAGGAATAAGAGAATGGTCAAAGAAAGAGTAGCGTCGATCAGGGATAGCATAGGGAACTTCTGTGTGGAGTCTGAGGAGGTAGGGGTAGCCCTAAATGTGTTTTTTGCGTCTGTCTTTACGAAAGAAACGAGCTTTGTAGTGAATGAAACCTTTGAAGAGCAGGTGTGTGCATGCTGGAATGGATTTCGATAGAGGAAGCTGATGTGCTGAATATTTTCTCAAACATTAAGATTGAAAAGTCGCCAGGCCCGGACCGGATTTGTCCTCGGCTGCTTTGGGAAACGAGAAATGCAATTGCTTCGCCACTTGCGAAGATCTTTGCATCCTCACTCTCCACCGGAGTCGTACCTGAGGACTTGAGAGAGGCAAATGTAATTCCTCTCTTCAAGAAAGGAAATAGGGAAATCCCGGCAATTACAGATCAGTAAGTCTCACGCCTGTCGTCTGCAAGGTGTTAGAAACGATTCTGAGGGATAGGATTTATGACCATCTGCAAGAGCATGGCTTGATTAAATGCAGTCAACACGGCTATGTGAGGGGCAGGTCATGCCTCACAAACCTTATCGATTTCTGTGAGGATGTGACTGGAAACGTTGATGAGAGTCGAGCTGTGGATGTGGTGTATATGGACTTCAGCAAGGCATTTGATAAGGTTCCCCATGGTAGGCTCATGCTGAAGGTCCGGAGGAATGGGATACAATGGAACTTAGCTGTTTGGATACAGACTTAGCTAGCCAACAGAAGACAGCGAGTGGTAGAAGAAGGAAAATATTCTGCCTGGAAGTCAGTGGTGATTGGTGTTTCACAGGGCTCTGTCCTTGGGCCTCTACTATTGGTAATTTTTATTAATGACTTGGATCAGGGGATTGAAGGATGCGTCACGAAGTTTGCAGATGACACAAAGGTTGGAGGTGTCGTTGACAGTACAGAGGGCTGTTCTAGGCTGCAGCGGGACATTGACAGGATGCAGAGATGGGCTGAGAGGTGACAGATGGAGTTCAACTTGGATAAATGCGAGTTGATGCATTTTGGCAGGTCGAATTTGAAAACCGAGTACAGGATTAAGGATAGAATTCTTGGCAGTGTGGAGGAGCAGATGGATGTTGGTGTGCAGGTACATATATCCCTTAAAATGGCCACCCAAGTGAACAGAGTTGTTAAGAAAGCATATGGTGTTTTGGCTTTCATTAACAGGGGGATTGAGTTTAAGAGTCCTGAGATCTTGTTGCAGCTCTATAAAACTTTGGTTAGACCGCACTTGGAATACTGCGTCCAGTTCTGATTATACAAGATAATGAGAGGCATAGATAGAGTCGATAGACAGAGACTATTTCCCAGGGCACAGATGGCTAACACGAGGGTTCATAGTTTTAAGCTGGTAGGAGGAAACTATAGAAGGGATGTCAGAGGCTGGTTCTTTACACAGAGAGTTGTGAGAGCATGGAATGCGTTGTCAGCAGCAGTGGTGGAAGCAAGGTCATTGGGGACATTTAATGGACTCCTGGACATGCATATGGTCACAGAAATTTGAGGGTCCATACATGAGGATCAATGGTCGGCACAACATCGTGGGCTGAAGGGCCTGTTCTGTGCTGTACTGTTCTATGTTCTGTGTTCTAGATGTTGGCAGCCTTTCTGCGGCAACGAACCATGTAAATAGAGTTAATGGTTGGGAGATTGGCTGTGCACCCAACCTTCTGTAGTTTCTTGCTGTCCTGGGCAGAGCGTTGCTGTATGAAGCCGTGACGCACCCGGACAGGATGCTTTCAATGGTGTATCTGTCGAAGCAGTACATGCTGAATTTACTGAGCCTCCTGGGGAAGAAGAGGCGTTGTTGAATCTTCTTGACTGTCACACCTATGCAAGAAGACCAGGGAAGGCTGTCAGTTATCGTCACTCCGAGGGAGTTGATGCTCTGCACTTCCTCAGCCATTGATGTAGATGACGGTGTGTTCCTCTCCTTTCTTTCTGAACTCAATGATCAGTTCCTCACTATTGCCGAATTTGAGCGAGTGGTTATTATCATAACACCATGCCACTAAACCCTCAACCTCCTTTCTGTATTCGGACTCATCATTGTTTGATATCTCTCCTGATTTGGTGATGTCATCAGCGAACTTGTAGCTGGCGTTGTTTAGAATTTGACAACACAGCTGCGTGTGTACAGGGCGTACAGTAGGGGGTGAAGACAGAGATATGGGAGTAGAGGGAGGAGGGTATGGGGATGAGGACACAACCTTGGGAGTAAAGGGAGTAGGGTCGGGGGATGAGGACACAGCCATGGGAGTGCAGGGACTACAGTAGGGGGCTGAAGACACAACCATGAGAGTACAGGGAGTACAGTAGGAGGCTGAGGGCACAGCCGTGGGTGTACAGGGAGTACAGTAGGGGGCTGAGGGTACAGCTGTGGATATGCAGGGAGTAGCACAGCCATTTGTGTACAAGGAGTACAGTAGGGGGCTGAGGGCACAGCTGTGGATATACAGGGAGTACTGCAGGGGGCTGAGGACACTGCTGTGGGTGCACGGAGAGTACAATAGGTGGCAGAGAACACATCCTCCAGGAGTTCCAGTGTTGAGTTGTATTGTGGAGAATGTGCAGATACGTATCTTCACAGATTGTGGTCTGTGTGTCAGAAACCAGGGTATCCAGTTGCAGAGGGTGGAGCCGTGATCAAGGTCACAGAAAATTGAGATAAGTCTGGAGGGGATAATGATGTTGAAGATGGAGCTGTAGTCAATGACCAGGAGTCTGGTGTAGGCATCCCTGTTGTCCAGATGTTCCATGGATGAGGGCAGGGCAGGTTTCCGGCATCGGATGTGGACCCGTTACATCAGTCAGCACATTATAGGACAGCAGGTCAGGCTAGAAGACAGAAGGTGGTGTGGGCCATAACCAGCGTCTCAAAGCACTTCATGTTTATTGAAGTCAGAGCCACTGGGCGGTAGTCATTAAGGAACGTTGAATGTGATTTCTCACTTACAATGATGAAGTGGGTTGGGATTTCGGCTTCAGGAGGGAGAAGGCGAAGTTGTTTTTTAAATACCTCTGCTAGTTGGTCCTCACAACATCCGAGTGCTCAGCCAGGAACACTCTGCAGGTCTGTCACTTTTCTTGATTTGACCTGCAGCAAGACTGATCATGTCTGCCGTGGCGATAGCAGGCACAGGTACATCCGAGGCTGTCAGAGGCTCCCATGGCTGTGTCCTCATCCCCTGACCCTACTCCCTCTACTCCCAAGGTTGTGTCCTCATCCCCATACCCTACACCCATATCTCTGTCTTCACCCCCGACTGAACGCCCTGTACACACGCAGCTGTGTTGTCAAATTCCAAACAACGTGGCAGTCACACAGTTATTCATCATAGACATTCCCTCCCCAGCTCTCTCCATCATCATCAACACACAGTGATTTTGGTTGTTATGAGCAACACACAGTTAGTGTTGAGACAGAGTGACATCATTAGATTGGGATTGTGCGCCGTCAAGTCCTTTGTCACCATAACGCGGTTAATTCACAACAAAACGGGGGCAGGGTGTGCTCCTACTGGGTGTCAGTGGTGCAGTAAGTGAAGATTTTAAAGGTAAAATTCCAGTCAAGCCACTGCTTTAACCTGAATGGTGTAAACCATCTTGAGTGCTGCGTCTTTTCAATGGTGGACAGTCCTGAGGGAGTCAGGAAATGCCATCTGCATGAACCACCTGAACAAACGACCTGAGGGCAGTTTTGTTAAGTTTGGAGATGATAGTGTGATGTTTGGATGGGCAGGCGATATTCATGAAGTGGGGAGGCTGCATTAAAGCTTGGACAGTTTAGGGCTGTGGGCAAACACGTGGCTGATTGAACACATTATGGGATCGTGTGAGATTATGCACTTTGATTTGCGAATTTGAGCCAGACACTATGTTCTAATAGGATCCATTGAATCTGAAGCACAAAAGGATTTTGAAGCACTCATCCTCTCTTATGGTTAATGTGTAGTTTCAGTTGACAGTTAGGAAAGCAAATGCAATGTTAGCATTCATTTCAAGGGATCTAGAATACAAGAGAGGAGACATACTGCTGAGAATGTAATGGGTTATCTTCAGATGGCATTTGGAATTTGTTTTGGGCACTATCTCTGGGGAAGGATCTGCTGGTGTTGGAGGTGATCCATCCTGGGGATGATGATTTGTCATATGCACGGCAGTGTGTGTACTCGATGCAATTTAGAAGAATGGGAGGTGAGGTGTCCGATAGAAACTGATTGATCACTGCAAAGATTGATACAGTCAGTGTATAGAAGATAGTTCCACTAGTCATATGGACAATGACAAAACGGCAGTTTCAGTAAGATGGAATGGGCTGAATGGTCTAAACCTATTACTATATCTCATGCTCTTTAGGTAGTAGGGTCTTTTATTCAGTGCAGAATTGTACGTCTCTGACCTGCTTTCGGAACCCTTGTATTTGTATGGTGATTTTACTTCACGTTCTGGTCAATGGTAACCCCTGTGATATGGATGGAGGGAGGATTCAGTGTCGGCCAGTAGTCCATTAAACGTTGAATATAAACAGCGATCTGTGAGTCTCATCTGGCGGGAGTACATTGTCTCTGCGATGATTGTCATTTTCAGTCTGGTATTTTCGAAGGATCGACTCTGTTACGCCAGTGTTGTTGAATTAAACAAAACAGATGCAATTTATCATAACACATAGCAACAATAAGTCATCGAACACTGCACACCCTTCTAATAACAGAAAGTCTACAATGTTCTGTATAAGAAACATTGCTTTCCTGTTCATGTTAAAATCAGATAACCTGTCCCATTGAGAAGCTCAACTTGGAACTATTTTTAAAAAATCGTTTTTTGGATGCGGGCATTGCTGGATGGGCCCACCATTTCTTGCCCCTCCCTCGTTGGCCCTTTGAGAAAGTGGTACTGAGCTGCCTTCTTGAACAGCTGCAGTCCACCTGCTGTGTGTTGAAACGCAATGCTATTGAGGAGGGAATTCCAGGGTTTTTTTCCCCAGCAACAGTGAAGGGACGGCGATATATTTCCACATCAGGATGTTGACTGGTTTGGAAGGGAATTTTCAGGTGGTAGTATTCCCATAAGTCTGCAGCCCTTGCCATTCTAGACGTAAGTGTTCGTGGGATTGGAAGATGCTGTCTGAGGATCTTTGGGGAATTTCTGCAGTGTGTCCAGTAGATAGTACACACTTCCACTATTGAGAGACGGTGGTGGAGGGAGTGAATGCTTGTGGATGTGATGCCAAACTAATGGACTGTTTTGTCCAGGATGGTGTCAAGCTTCTTGGTGTTTTTGGGGCGGCACTCATTCAGGCAATTGGGAGAATTCCATCTCATTCCTGACTTGTGCCTTGTAGATGATCGACAGGCTTTGGGAAGTCAGGAGGTGAGTTACTCACACAGTATTCCTAGACTCTGATCTGCTCTTGTATTTATGTAGCGAGCCCAGTTGAGTGTCTGGTCAATGATAACCTCCAAGATATTGATAGTGGGGAATGTAGTGATGATAATGCTGCTGAATACCAAATTGTTATATTGTTTCTTATTGGTGATGGTCATTGTCTAGCATCTGTGTGGTGTGAATGTTACTTGCCACTTATCAGCCCAAGCCTGGTGAGGGTCCAGATCCTGTTGCATTTGGGCATGGACTACTTCCATATCTGAGCATTTGCGAATGGTGCTGAACCTTATGCAGTTATTGTTAAATATCCCCACGTCTGACCTATGATGGAGGGAAGGTCATTGATGAAGCATTTGAAGGTGCTTGGATCTAGGCTTTATCTGAAGAGTCACTGAAGATGTTACCTAGTATGGTGATGAACCGTCTGCTAATGAAACTTCCAGCTCAGCGATCAAAACTACATACGCATTATCCTGAGGGACTGCTGCAGAAATGTTCTGGAGCAGAGATGACTGACCTCCAAGAACAATGACCATCTTCCTATCAGTCAGGTATGACACCAATAATGGAGTATATTCCCGCAATGCCCTTTTTGCTCGGGTTCCATGATGCCAGATTTGAAAGAAAATAGCATGATGTCAAGGGCTGGAATACAGCTCCTTTTTCTATGTTTGAACCAAGGCTGTAATGAGATGGATATATATGGACAGATAGAAGTAAGAAGTTTTATTTAGAAATTCCTCTGGACGGCAAACCCTTTGTCTGGGTGGCATACACTGTGAGCAGTGTGCTGACACTGGCTGTCATCCCAGATCACTTATTCCCAATAATGTCACAGAGCTAGATTACTGACAGCTAACAAAATCCATTCGGCCAATAGATTAGTACCATGGAGAAGGTGGATTTTTAAGAAAATAGACTATGCCAAGAACAGCAGGGAATGATAATAACCCCCACTGTGTGAGACTGGTCCACAGCATCTCAGTCAGATGGATCGCTGACTGTCGTGGAAATTAATCTGACTGGACTCAGATGTGAGCAAGAGCAAATGAAAAGCTTTATTTTTAACCACTGCAGGGAGCCAATACACTTGGCAAACACACCTTGTGTAAGGGCCCTGAACATAATTAACGTATTCCTTTTATGCTCTTCTTATCACACGCTCAAGGACATGGGCTGGGAAACATTCAAGTTCTTATTTTTTCACTCCCTTGCCGTGGACATAACTGTCTTTATGTTTTCCTTTGCTTTTCTGCTGAATTCGCCTGCTCGCCAGGCCAGGTTGAATGTATACAAAGTTCAGCAAAGT
Organism: Chiloscyllium plagiosum; assembly: GCF_037043375.1. Lineage (NCBI taxonomy): Eukaryota > Metazoa > Chordata > Chondrichthyes > Orectolobiformes > Hemiscylliidae > Chiloscyllium > Chiloscyllium plagiosum. The sequence continues at coordinate 619,667 of NW_028270209.1, read as the reverse complement.
CAAGCTATCTCTTCGACTGCAGAATTCAGCAAAGTGTTTGCAACGTTCAGAAAAGTTTCAGAATTATCAAAATTCAGAATTTTCAGGTTTCTCTTTCAGGTTTCTCAGAAAATGTTAAGTTTGTTTCTTTTCTATTACACTGACGGAAGGGAAATCAGGATCTCAGCTGTGGATCAAATAATGATTGATAAATATCACACACCACTTCCATAGTTTTGCAATCCACATTTCAATTTATATAGCTCCATATCAGGAGTGCATTTTAACAACCGTATCTCTTTGTAGTTTGCATATTTCCGTCTGTACAGAAAATCACTTTTCCATGTAGTTTGTATTGCATAAATGCATTTCATTAATATTTTTTCTGCTAATTCCTCATTGTAGATGTACCCTTGAATCTGTTCTTCATATGAGTTATAAACAGTAACATTCCAATGCTAGTGTGTGGGGAACATCACTGCCCCTCCGCCCAGACTGAACAGTCATGTCCCCGAACCCTTGCCATCTTCTCTCTTTTCCCTAATGTCATAATCACAATGTAAATGAAGTCCAGTAAACGATACTTCATCACAGTTCTTTAGCATCGATAACATCAACAACATGACTCACACCTGCCCTCTCTGATTCTGGAATAACAATCTGAATTGTGTTTGTCACGTACAATTCCCCGTTAACATATCCATGCGATTTGTTTGTTATAAAGCCACATTGTCTCAGGCACATTTTGCCATCAGATCATGGATGAAAGATGTTCTCTCAATGTTTTACTGATATTGCAATGATTGATCTGTAGTTACAGGATCTGTTTCTCCATGTATGAGCAGAGAAGCATGTTTATGGTCTGTTAAACCTCTGGCATTATTTAAATATCCAAGGCAGACTGAATGATTACACACAATCAATCTTCAACATTCCTTCCTTCAGTCACACTCACATATCACACCCAGAATGCATGAATGTTCAAAGTTATTTTTAAATTTAATGAAATAGGATTGAATTGAAAGGGCTTAACTGAGATGTTTATTCAGCGATTGTGATTATGTCAGTCTCCATTCGTCCCTAGAGAAGTTATCACTTCTATGAATAAGGCAATGCTTTCAGTGTTTTATCCCATCGTATGAGCAGGAGCATCACCCACACCAGTAACAGGGATCCGCAGCTTCAGAGAGAGAGTGAGGAGAGATCAGAAACTGATAGCAGTAGACTGAAATATTCCAACAATGGAAAGGAGTTTATCCTATGGTCTTTACTGGCTTTCCCGGCCTTGGATGTCATTAGAATCGCGGATTGAAGATGCACTGATGGTTATTCAAGCTGGTTACTATCCTATCCTTGCTATAGTTGGTGCTCCTGGTAAGTCACTCAAGCTGTCTTTGAAACGGTCTGAACTGAATTGATGCTCATGAAATGTAAAATTTGGACAGGTGCAAGTCAACGTTTTCATTTTCACTCAAAGTTTCCATTCCTTAGAAATTGTAACGAGCAAATTACTCAATACAAATTGATCACCAATATGCGAGGATGAAACAGACTGTTCTCAACCTCCTTGATCCATTTTCTCCTGTCCAGTTTACATCTCCATATCTTCCCCTCTCACCAATCTTTTCCAGTACCACCTTGTGACATCCCGTGTCCTCCTCAGCCTCATGCAATTCCTGAATAAACCTTCGTTTGTGCCTTTGTTACAGCTATTTCACGTCCCTTCTACCACGTGTCCATTGCAAAACAATTGCACTTGAGATGTTTAACTTGTTCTCTGCACAGAATCTGAAAGATGGGATGACAGTGCATGGTGGTCACGTCATTGGTTCTTAATCTAGAGCCACAGAATTATAATCTGTTGTTATCGGCTTGCCTCATGCCCATTAGAGAAAGCAGTTGGTCATCCTTCCCTGGTCAGCTTTCTGTGTGACTGCAAACCCAAAGCACTGTGTTTTACTCTTTTCTGTCCTGTGGAACAGCTGAACTAGCCACTCAGTTCAAGGTCGGCATAAGATGCTGGCCTGACCAGGTCTGCACAGATCCCGCAAGGGTAGATCAAAAGGAAAGATAGCTCCCTTCCTCTGCCTGTATCCAATATTCCAGCAGTTCATTTCCATTCAGTTAGGTGGCTATTCACTGTTTTAGATGTATTCTTTGTGATAGATTCTCTCCCCGAGACTGATGTCCATCTGAATAGGCACCTTCGGTGCTGGCTTTATTGATGCTGACCTACAGATGTAAGGATGTTTTAAATTCCAAATCAGTGACAGTGCATCGTAAATGAATGATTTCCTATTTCACACAAAAGGAACGGAGCCAACGAAGTGAGGGAAAGGAATTATTCGATCAAACCTGAGATTGTAGTTGAGGCAGTATTTGGGGCATTGTGGGCAGATTTTCTCGCCTTTATAAGAAGTGATCTTTCCACAGAGAGTGTGGAAAGGAGTTCCACCAGATTAATCTCTGGGATGATGGCACCATGAGGAGTGAGTGAACGTTGATGTGTAACGCTGTGAGAGAATTCGAGGTGATTGCATTGAACACTGGGGGGATGGGCAATAACTCATTATATTCTAAACAGACAATGAGAAGGTGATAGATTCCATGACTGTTGTTTCACTCAGGATGCATAATTCTGGATAGTTTAAGTGCCTCTGGGGACGTTACGCCCTCCCACCCCAACTCCCACTCCCCACGGTAATTGACAGGGAAGGAGAGGTCCAAGTTTTGAATAAACTCTCCCCACATGAAATCAGTGCAATTGGTGTGTGATCCTGCACTGAATGTCATATTATCCACCACCCTGACAGCAGCCACAACGCCTTCATTCTAAAACAGTTAACTATTCCCTCCAGCTTCTAACCTTCATGAAGAACATGAATCCATCTTCTCGGAGATGCAACCTGCCTCCTTGAGGTTTAAACCATAAGACGATAAGACATAGGAGCAGAAAGTAGGCCATTTAGCCCATTGAGTCTGCATCACCATTCAATCATCGCTGATAGGTTTCTCAATCCCATTCTCCGACATTGTCCTTGTAACCCTTAATCCTCTGGATAATCAAAATCTTATCTATCTCCGTCCCAAATATACTCAATGACCTGGCCCCCACAGCCTTCTGTGGCAACAAATTTCAAAGATTCGCCATTCTCTGGTTAAAGACATTTCTCCTTATCACTGTTCTAAAGGGCATTCCCTTTCATCTAAGGCTGTGCCCTCGGCTTCTAGTCCAATGGAAACATCTTACCAAAATCCACACAGTCCAGGTCATTCAGTATTATGCATGCTTCCGTTACAATCCCTCTCATCCTTCTAAACTTTATCGTATATAGACCCAGAGTCTCAAACAAGCCTCATACGATAAGCTTTTCATTCCTAAAACCATTCTCGTGAAGATCTTGTGAACATACCCCTGAGCCAGTACATCCTTCCTGAAATATGGGGCTCAAAATTACGCACAATACTCCAAATGTGGTCTATTCAGAGCCGTATACAACCTGTTTTATATTCAATCCTCTCGTAATAAATGCCACCAATAATAAATGCTGTTGTCCTCCTAACTACTGCCTCAACCTGCAAGCTTACCTTAAGAGAACCCTGCACTAGAACTCCCAAGTCCCTTTGCACTTCATATTTCTGAATTTTCTCCCCATTTAAAAAAATAGAACATGCCTCTATTCTTCGTGCCAAAGTGCATGACCTCACAATTTGCGACGTTGGAATGCATCTGCCGATCTCTTTACCTGTCTAACTTCTTCTTCAGCCTCTCCGTCTTCTCAATATGACCTGTCCATTTGCCTATCTTTGTATCATCTGCAAACTTAGCCAGACTGCCCTTAATTCCCAAATCTAGATTGTTAACGTTACGATTAAAAATTATGATTCCAAAACTGAGCCTTATGGAACACCACTTGTCACTGGCTGCCTTCCGGATAAGGACCATTTCATCCCCACTCTCTGCTTTCTGCCAGACAGCCAAGCTTCCACCAATGCCACTACTTTGTCTCTAACACCATGGACCCTTATCGTACTCAGTCATCTCTTGTGTGAAACCTTGTCCAACACCTTCTTGAAGACAAGGTGGATAACTGTCCTTGGTAGAGCCTGCTCATTTCGTCTTCAAAGGATTCCAACAGATTTATCAAGCATGACCTTCCCTTGATGAAACCGTAGTGACTTTGCCCTATTTTACCAAACACTTCCAAGTATTCAGAAATCTCATCCTTCACAATGGATTCCAGGATCTTACCCACGACCGAGGTTAAGCTATTCATTGTGGATTTTTTGTCTTCTTCCTTACTCCCTTGTTAAAGAGGGATGTCACGTTAGTGAGTTTCCAGTGCTCTGAGATTGTTCCTTACTGTAGTGATTCCTGAAAGATCACCACGATCGCCTCTCTTCTCTCATCAGCTATCTCCCATAAAACACTGGGATGTAGTCCATCTGGTCAAGATTATTTAACCACCTTCAATTCTTTTCTAGCATGTTCTCCATTGTGGTGGCCAACATACTCAGCTCCGGCCTCTCAATCGCTTGAATGTTTAATGTATTACTCGTGTCTTCCATCGTTAAGGCTGATGCGAAGTAATTCTTCAGTTCCTTGGCCATTTTCTCGTTCCCCACTACTATCTCTCCAGTATCATTTTCCAGGAGTCCAATGTTCACTTTTGCCGCTCATTTGTACTTTATATATCGACAGAAACTGTTACAGACTTCCTTTATATTACCCCAGACTTAATAATCTCCCTCCTTATTTTATTTTGTTTGCCCGCTCTTTTATCTTGGTAAACTTTCCAATCCTCAGGTTTACCCCTGCACTTTGCCACATTATATCCTTTCTCTTTTGCTTTTATGCTATACCTGACTTCCCTAGTCAGCTATGGTTGCCTCATCCTCCCTGTACCATGCCTCTTTTTCCTCAGGATAAATTTCTCCTGTATCCTGAATTACTCCAAAAATCTCCTGCCATTGCTATTGCACTGTCTTTCCTGCTGGGCCCGTCTCCCTGTCAGTTCTACCCAGCTCCTCCCTCATGTCTCTGTAATTGCCTTTATTCAGTGTTGATACCGTTACTACTGATTCTACCTTCTCCACCTGAAATTGCAGAGTAAGTTCAATCATATTATGATCACTGTCTGCTAAGAATTCCTTCACCTTAAGCTCCTTTATTTAGTTCGCCTGTACAAGCTGCTCCAAAAAGCCATCTCATAGACATTCCACAAATTCCTTTTCTTGCGAACCACTACCAACCTGAATCCCCAGTCCACCTCCATAATGAAATCCCACATGGTTATTGTAACTTTGACTTTCCTACAGAACATTCCAGCTCCTGGTGTATCTTGCACCCCAGCTCCCTATACATAACTCCAAATGCATTCTTTCACATTTTTGATTACGAGATTCTCCCGACACAGATTCTACACGATCTGACCTTACTTCATTTCTTATTATTGCTTATTGATTCAATTCCATTCTTAATAATGAAACAACTCTATCTCTCTGCTCACCTGCCTATGTTTTCGACAGGATGAATATCCTTGAATATTCAGCTCCTAATCCTGATCCTCTTGCAGTGATATCACTGTAATGCCCATGTCGTACCTGCCAATTTGTGAATGAGTCACAAGCGTATTTACCTTATTCCTTTTGCTGCATGCATTTCGATATGATAGTTTAGTCCTGTATTACCAGTCGCTGTTTTCACTGTCATTTGTTTGTCCTACCGTTGGTACTTAGACGGACCCTGACCACTGGATCATTGCCCGCCCAATCCAAGTTCTTCTGCAGCCCAGATGACATATCCCAAACCCAAGCACCAAGAAGGCAACACATCATTCAGGACTCTCAATCCCAATCATAAAGAACAGTAGCTATGTCTCTAACTCCAATTATCCATCACTGGGCGGCACGGTGACACAACACTGCTGCTTCAAAGTGCTAGGGACTCGGGTTCAATTCCAATCTCTGGACCCTGTGTATGTGGACTTTGTAAATTCTTCCCGCGTCTGCATTGGAAACATTAACTCTTTCGTCTCTCCACAGTATGTCTCTGTGTTTGCTTCGGATTTCAACCATCTACAGTATTTTTGCTTTGATTCGACAGAGAAATCTAGCAAACGTGACAGGTTTTTGTAAAAGCAGCCGTGCATCACGGGCTCCCTGGTTGTTTAGGAATCTTGCCCGACCCCTTCCGTGTGTGCAGTGTCCCTGGATACCCATTCCATCCCTTTCAGTCCCTCAATCCTTCGTCACTACAAGCAGCCTTTTCTTGTGCCACTCCTGGGACACCCCACACCCCATTGCCTGGCACTGGACATTCTCTTCACAGGACTGTGCACACAACGACACTGGGCACTTTCTGGCCCAGTGGGGATGCAGGGTAAAGATCCTGCCATTGAAAGGAACAGAATAACTAAAGTCCAATTGAATAGCAAAGCAGAGTAAACAAGCTGCATGACATCCATCTGCTCTGACATTTTCTAGTTTTCTGTTTATCTTCGTCCATCTGCAAATATATGGTTCATATGTATACCTTGGTAAAAATAATGACTGCAGATGCTGGAAAGCAGATTCTGGATTAGTGGTGCTGGAAGAGTACAGCAGTTCAGTGGTGCTCTTCCAGCACCACTAATCCATATGCATACCTTGTCAAACAGGTGGGGATAGATATCAGATCCTCTTCAGTGGACTCCACTTTCCTGAGGTCACATTTAAGTTTTTATTATCAAGTCTATCCACTTTAAAGAAAAGGCCTTGCTGGGGCTGTGTTGAAAGGATACTTGAACTTTGGAGGCACTAGAATATGTCAAAAGCGAGTGAGGTTAGGAATAGGAAGGTAGCACAGTTACATATATATGGCCAAACAGCTGGCAGGAGAGGCAGCATTTCTGATATGTGGATCATTGGGATTCCCATGCAGGTTGGACCAAAACATGAAGGACAGGATGGACCTGAACTGGCAGCAATCTCCGATATGTGGAGAGGGGTATAGCAAGAAAGACAGTGGAACAGCAATGGCAGGTGATTCCAAGATTAATTCAGCAGACACTGCAGAGATTCATGCTGAGGAATAGAGGCAAGATACAGGGAGGATAAGGCAACCAGGGCTGACGAGGGAAGTCAGGGATTGCATGCAAGCAAAAGAGCAAACATATAATGTGGTGAAGGGCAATGGGAAACTAGAGAATTGGAAAACTTATAAAGACCAACAGAGGGCAAAAAAAAAATAAGGAGGGAGAAGATGAAATATAAGGGTAAGCAAGCCAGCAATATAAAGGAGACTGTAAGAGGTTCTTTAGATATGTAAAGTGCAAAAGAGAGGTAAAAGTAATATTGGACCCTGGAAAATGATGCTGGAGAGACAGTAATGGGAAACAAAAAAATGAATGAAGAACTTTGCATTAGTCTTCATGGTGGAAGACATGAATAATTTCACAAAAGTTGAACAGAGTGAGAGGGCAGAGCTGAGTATGGTGGCCATCATCAAGAAGAACATGCTAGAAAACTGAATGGCCTGAATGTGGATAAATCACCTACACCCCAGCCTTGTAAGGGAGATAGCTGAAGAGGTAATGCAAGTATAAGGAATAATCTTTCAGGAATGACTAAAATCAGGAAAGGGCCAAGAGGCTGGAAATTGCTAATGTCACACCCCATTGAATAAGGGAGTTAAACAGAAAACGGAAAATTACAGACTGATTAGCCTTACCTTAGTTGTGGGTAACAACCTAGAATCCATCGTGAAGGATGGGATTTCTGAATACTTGGAGGTCTTTGGTAAAATAGAATAGAGTCAGCATGGTTTCATCAAGAGGAGGTCAGGTCTGACTAACTTGTTAGAATTCATTGAGGGAGTAACGAAGCAGATTAGACCAAGAAAAACAATAAATGTTATCCGCTTGCTTCTCAAAAATCTTTTGACAGGAGACTATTGAGAAAGATAAGGGCCCATAGTGTTAGAGGCAAGGTGCGTACATGGATAGTAGCATGGCTGTCTGACAGAAACCAGAGAGTTGGGATAAAAGAGTCCTTCTCAGGATGGCAGCCAGGGACAAGTGGTCTTCCACGAGACTCCATATTGGGACCACAACTTTTCCATTTATGCATTAATGATTTACGTGAAGGAACTGAGGGGATTCTGGCTAAGTTTTCAAACAGTGCAAAGATAGATAGAGGGACAGGTAGCATTGAAGAGGTGGTTCGGCTGCAGGAGGGTGCTCTAGCGCATCTCCCCAACTTCCCGCACCTCCGCCATTGATCTCCACCTTTCCAACTAAAACAAGGATAGAACCCCTCTGGTGCTCGCCTTCCATCCCACCACCCACAGGATACAACGCATCCCACCCATATCAGCAGAGAGCATTCCTTTCACAACTCCCTCGTGAGATTCACGCCCTTCCAACCCCACCCAGCCACCTTCCACTCCTGACACGTTCTTTGCCACTACAAGAGGTATGAAACCTGTGTCAACACTCCCGCCTCACCTCCATCCAAGGCACCAAAGGATCCTTCCACATCAGGCAAAGAACATCCTGTGCCTCCAAACACAACATCTACACTGTCCATTGCACCGGATCTCCTCTCCATTGTGGAGACAGGACATCAACTTGCAGAACGGTTCAGGTAACACACTCGGACACACACACCCAACAACCCCATTTCCCTGTCCTTGATTACTTCAACTCTCCCTCCCACTACAACAAGGACATGCAAGTTTTTGGCCTCCTCCATGGCCAATTTCTAGCCAGCAGTCGTCTGGAGAAAGAACTCATCATCTTCCACCAAGGGACACTCCACCACACCGTATCAAAGGCAATTTCGCCAATTTCCTCATCTCCCCTCCCACCACCTTATCCCAGATCTAACCCTCTAGTTCAGTACCGCCCTCTTGAACTGTCCAACCTGTCCATTTTCCTTCCCATGTATCTACTCCACCTTCCACTCTGACCTTTCGCTATCACCACTCACCTTCATCTAGCTATCGCTGTCCAAGCTACCTTCCTCCCAGGCCCAGCCCCTCCCATTTATCTCTCAGTTCACTTCCACCCAACCCCGTCGTTCTTGACGAAGACGTTATGCCTGAAACATCGAATCTCCGGCTCCTGGATGCCGCCTGACTGGCTGTGCTTTTCTAGCATCACACTTTTTGACTCTGATCTCCAGCATCTGCTGTCTTCACTTTCTCCTACTGAAGGATTTGTACAGGTTAGGGGAGCGAGCAAAGATGTGGCAGATGGAGTATAACGTGGGCAAGTGTGACATCATGCACTTTGCAAGGAAGAATACAGGCATGGACTATTTTCTTAATAGCGAGCAGGTTCAGAAGTCAAAAGTGCAAATGGCCGAGGGAGTTCCAGTCCAGGAGTCTCGAAAGGTAATCTTGCAGGTTGCCAATAGTTAGGAAGGCAAATACAATGATGGCATTTATTTCAAAAGGGCTTGAGTATAAAAGCAGGGATGTACTTCTGAGGCTGTTTCAGGCTTTGGTCAGGCCACATTTGGATTATTGTGCACAGTTTTGGGTCCCATATCTCAGGAAGGATGTACTGGCCCTGGAGCGTTTTCCAAGGAGATTCACGAAAATGGTCCCAGGAATGAAAAGCTTAACATATGAAGATCATCTGAGGGCTCTGGGTCTATATATGGCAGAGTTCAGAAGATGTTAGGAGGTCTACTCGAAACTTACAAGATACTGAATGGCCTGGACAGAGTGGATTTTGGGAAGGCATTACCAATGGTGGGTGAGACTAGGCCCCGAGCGGACAGAGTAAAGAGAAGACCTTTCAGAACAGAGATACGGACGAACCTCCTCAGCCATAAAGTGGTGAATCTTTGGAATTCACCGCCACAGAAGGCTGTCGAAGCCAGGTCATTGAGTATATTTAAGAGTGAGAGAGATAGGTTCTTGATTGTAAAGGGGATCAAGGGTTACAGGTAGAAAGCGGGAGAATGCGGTTGAGAAGCTTAACAGCCATCATTGAACGGCGGAGCAGGCTCAATGGGCCAAATGGCCAAATTTCTGCTCCAATGTCTTCTGGTTGTATAGTTAATATTGGCTCTCCTCATTCCTTATTGGAGTTGTATCCCGAAATTTGATCTTCATATGATGTATGAAGAATAAAATTCCAATAATGATGGCTGGGAAATATCATATTCCCTCCCTGCAGTTTCAGCAGCCATATCCCCAATATCATAATTACACTGCAATAGAAAACCAGTGAAATTTACTTCATCATAGTTCATTGACATCGACAACATGAACAGCATGACCCTCACCTGCCCTCTCTGATCCTCGAATAACCATTTGAATTGTGTGTCACATCTGTTAACATATCCATGCCATTGGTCTGTTACCACTCATGTTGTATGCACATTTTCCTGTCAGATTATGGACTAGAAAAGTTCTCTCCATATTTTACTGACATTATAATCACTGATCAGTAGTTACAGACTATATGTTTCGATTTATAAACGGAGAAACGTTTTTAAGTTCTGACAATCCTTTGACGTTACTCGCATATCTAAGGCAGATTGAATGATGACGTACAATCAATCTAATATCTCAAATATTTCTTCCCTCTGTTCACCCCCCCACACATATCCCATGCCAAATGTGTAACTTTAAACGTTTTTTTTTTGAATTTTAATAATATCAAGATTGAATTCAAAGGGGTTAACTGAAGCTATTTGTTCAGTGACTGTGATTAATGTCAATCTCTGTGGATCCTAATTATCACAATGGAGAGTCTTCATTGTTGAAAGATAAACGAACTCTGTTCAATGTGCAATCCCATAGTATGAGTCGGAGCATCGCTGACAGCACTAACAGGGATCAGCAGCTCGAAAGAGAGAGAGATGCGGAGGAGAGATCAGAATCTGAGAATATTAGACTGGAATGTTCCAACAATGGACTGGAGTTTATCCTGGGGTCTTTACTGGCTTTCCCTGCCTTGGATATCATTAGCATGGCGGATCCAGGATATCCTTTGGATTATTCAAGGTGGTTACTATGCCATCATCGCTATAGTTGGTATTCCTGGTAAGTCATTATATTTAATAGGAGAAAGTGAGGACTGCAGATGCTGGAGATCAGAGCTGAAAAATGTGTTGCTGGAAAAGCGCAGCAGGTCAGGCAGCATCCAAGGACCAGGAGAAACGACGTTTTGAGCATAAGTTCCTGAAGAAGGGCTTATGCCGGAAAAGTCGATTCTCCTTCTCCTTGGATGCTGCCTGACCTGCTGCGCTTTTCCAGCAACACATTTTTCAGCTTTCAAGTCATTATATTTGTCTACTAAACCGGGTTGACCTGAATTTCTGCTCATTATATATAAATTTTGTAAAGTGCAAGTCAATGCCTTCAGTTCCAAACAAAAATTCCTTTCCTTATATATTATAACTATCAAACTACTATTTATAAATTACTCACTGATATGCGAGAAGGAGCCAGACTGTTCTCAAACTCCATAATCCATTTTGTCCTTCACAGATTTACATCTCAATGTCCTCCCAACTCACCAATCCTGTCCAATGCCACCATCATGATATCCCAGTCTTGCCTTCAGTCTCAGTGCCACCTATGAATAAACCATTTGTGCCTTTGTTCAATCCGAATGCAATAGTTTCACGTTCCATCTAACCACATGTCCGTCACTAAATAATTGCTCTTGAGAATGTTTAACTTGTTATCTGCACGTACGGGAAGATAGTTTATGGTGGTCAAGCCATTGACTGATAATCAAGAGCCACAGAATAATGGTCTGTTAATATCGCATGAAGGACATTAGGGTGTTTAAAAGCAACCATTATCATTTGTTTTAAAAACCAATCTGCTTGCCTCAAGACCTTGAGGGAAGTCAATGTATCATGCTTCCTTTGTCAGGTTTCGGTGTGACTTATGTGATGAACACGTGGGTATACTGTACCATTGAGAGAATTAAAAGCCAGCAATAACTATCTGACAGCACCAAGTGTTCTGAAAAATAGATGTAATGTAACATTTGGTCGAACAACCTGATTAGCTCATTGTCTCGAAACAAAAACAAATTCAGCAAAACATTTTAAATTATACCCCAAAATAACCACCTCCAACCAAGTATGAATTTATGATATTGACAATCTTAAAAGCCAATGATACAATCCCCAATAGTTTGGCGGTACAAGACCATGGAAAATTGAACAGTTGAGAGGAGAACTGCCAAGCTACCAGCATGCAAAGACTGCCTGAAAAATAGCTCTCCTTTGGTACCTTTATTGATTAGTAACTGGTGAAGCAGAGTCCCCAAGAAGAAAAGAAGACAGGAATATGAAGAATAACTGAAAGCTTCCTGATTTTGAGGTGAGAAGTTTTGTTTTGTAAATCTTAATGAGGAGTCTTATCGGACTAGTATTGTGGAGGGGAAGGTAAAAGACAGGTTAGAGGAAGAAGTTGTAAATAGTCATTCGTTTATTATTCTCTGTTATACTTTAAGAAATAAAGTTGTTAATTTTTACTTTAAATAGATTTGTACTCGAGAATTATGACAGATTACTGCGTGGGATAAATCTTTTCTCTATTGCTGGTTTTAATTAAGCAGGAAGATGTATCCTGTGTTGTAACACTACAAACCCACAGCTATGTTTTTTATTGTTTACGGTACTGTGGAACAGCTGAACCAGCCACTCAGTTCAAGATCTGCATACATGCTGTGAGAGAAGAACAGAATTAAAGATCGCTCCCTTTCTCTGCCTGTTTTCTGTATTGCTACATCTCATTTCCATTCAGGTAGGTGATCATCCCCTATTTTAAGTGTATTCAATCTCATTGAAATTCTCCCTGAGAGTGATGCACAGCTCCATAGGCACCTCTGGTGCTCGCTCTATTGATGCCGACGTACAGTTATAAGGGACTTATAAATTCCATGTCAGTTGTAGTTCAAAGAGAAGGAATGGCTTTTTGTGGCACAGGAAAGAAATGGCAATGTCTAAGTGAGAGAAAAGATGCTTTGTGATCATCCAGGAGAGTGCTGTTGAGGCAGTATTTGGGGTACTGTGGATAGACTTTCTCCCAAGTTTCACCAGACTAATCCCTGGGATGATGGCACCATGAGCAGTAAGTGAAGCTCAGTGAGAGAATAAGAGGTGATTGCATTGAACCTTAAGGGGGATGGACAATCACTCATGATGTTTTAAACAGACACTGATGCGGTGATAAGTTCCATGTTTTTTTTTTCACTCAGATTACATGATTCTCGATAGTTTAAGAGACTCTGAGAACTTTTCACCTAACCACCCCCACTCCCTATTTTGACTGAGAAAGAGAGGAGAAAGAGAGGTGAGAGAGAGAGGGGAGAGAGAGAGAGGTTCAGGCTTTTGAATAAACTCTCCCAACATTAATACAGTTCAATTGGTGCGTGATCCTGCAATGAACGTCATGTTATCCATAATCCCGACAGCAGCAACAATACCTTCAATATAAAAGTGTTAACTCTTTCCAGCATTGTAGAGAGAAAGAAAGTCTTTTTACGCTACAGGAAAGAAACGGAGATGTCTAAGAGGAAAAAGAGTTATTTTGATCATTGCTGAGAGTGTTGTTGAGGCAGCATTTGGAATATCGTGGACAGATTTTCTCTCCTTTTTCAGGAATGATCACCTTGCCGCGGAGAGAGTGCAATGGGATTTCACCAGACGAATCCCTGGGATGGTGGTGCCATGAGGAGAGAATGATGATTAATGATTAAAATGAGAGGCGATTGCATTGAACCTTGGGGGGAGGGACAGTCACTCACGATGTTCTAAATAGACACTGATACGGTGAAAAATTCCATGGCTTCTTTTTTACTCGGGTTACATGACTGTCAATAGTTTAAGTGCATCTAAGAATATTCCCCTCACTCCACACCCAATCCCCATTTCGCATGAGAGAGACAGCGGACCAGACTTTGAATAAACTCTCCTCGCATTAATACAGTGCATTCTGTGTGTGGTCCTACACTGAAAGTCTCGTTATCCGCAATCCCGACAGCAGCCACAACACGTTCATGCTAAAACAGTTACCTTTTCCCACCAGATTCTGACCCCATGGAAAACATGGATGTGTCTTCTCCGAGATGGAAATTGCCTCCTTGAGACTTAGCGCTAATCATTTGGCTTCCCTCCTCACTGCCAGCAAACCTTGCTAAAGTAGATCACGATCTACAAACAATGGAACCATGATTAGCATCATGGAACCCTCTAGCATTTTTTATCTCTGCTCTGGCAGTGTTATTCACGGGTCTCTATCTTGACCTACTCAGTTTCAGCGGAGAATCACAATGCATTGCATCTTTGCCTTTGTTATTTAAATATTAAGAGCATGGATGTCACTGTCCACTGTTCTGGTTACAAATTCCACTTCCTTCCACTGTTTCCATCCCATTCCCTGGCCAATATCTGCGGCTGAAGATCACAAGTCACAACTGTGGGACATCCCTTTGACCATGAGCTGTATCTTGACACCATTCCCTGACCATTTCTAACTTGAAATACTCACTACTCCAGAATATATCTCACTGGTTTATTGCATCTGCTGTTTGAATCTTGAGCTATGAAATACAGTCTTAATGAAGCCAATAGTCTGCTGCTGATGCTCCTGGCTTCAATCCTGCCGAAGCAAATCTGATTCGAACTCACACCAAACCCCCATCCATCTGTCATTCATGTGTATACCGATGTATATTGCTGTTGTGTCTGGCAATGACTTTAGTTAAACATTCTCAAACACTTTACCTCATCTGTCCATGAAAATTCTCTCGTTCTCTCTGTTGATTAACAAAAAGCCTGCCAGATGTTCGTATTTAAAATTGTTTCCTCCATGTGCGTTCCTTCTCAAACAATGAGTTTCACGTTCAAACACACACACACACATTTACACACACACGCAGAGAGAGCAAACCTTCCCGTTGTAGGCAGTAATCTGATGCGAGTATAGTTAGCATATGGTAGTAAAGTTTGCAATACTCTCCATGCTGAGCAGATGCTGCAGTTTACTGATCAACACACTGACATGGTCTGCACACCTCTCCATGCTGGGCAGATAGTGCAGTTTACTGAACAACACACTAACATGGTCTGCACAGCTCTTCATGCTGGGCAGATAGTGCAGTTTACTGAACAACACACTAGCATGGTCTGCACAGCTCTCCATGCTGGGCAGATAGTGCAGTTTACTGAGTAACACACAAGCATGGTGTGCACAGCTCTCCATACTGGGCAGATAGTGCAGTTTACTGAGTAACACACTAGCATGGTCTGCACAGCTCTCCATGCTGGGCAGATAGTGCAGTGTACTGAACAACACACTAACATGGTCTGCACACCTCTCCATGCTGGGCTGTCATCTTGTCCCAGTTTATGTTGTTTGTGGTGTTCTGTGAAGCAGATTCAGAATTTGATGTAACAAACCATTCCAGCTGATCTGACAATGTCTTTATTCAACGTTCTCATTCTTGTCATTTTACTCACGAAGATCTCACTTCTCCAGTTAGTCCCACTGCCCTGTCTTTTTCCCCATATTTCCACATCTTTTCAGTTAATTAACTGTCTGTTTCTGTCTTTACTGTGAATCTCTCTGCCCCTCTGTATCTTTCTCTGGCCTTGGGTTTTGGCTCCCTAGTGTATCGAGTGCTGGAATTGTGTAGCTCAGAAATAATGAGATGGGATGTGTCAAGCTGTTGTTCCCTTCCCGGTATGTCCCATGTGATAATCTATGAACAGGCTTGTTTCAGAAGTCATGAGACACATCCTTGTAACTTGGTCTGTACCTGTGTTTTCCCCTCTCAGGTCATCTTGCTATCAGTAACACGAGGAAGCCCCTTGAGTAAACGACCAGGCATCTAAATTGTATGACAATGCTGTCACTTCTTTTTTAAAAAAAGGTTAGTTTCTCCTTTTTTTACAAAGCGATCTTAAAGGCCAAACTGCCTACTGATAACGGCTCAAGTAAACAACTTATGAGGCTTTTAGGGTTTTTAATAAATAGTAGTAACAATGGCCAGCTCACACAGACAGGCTTTCCAGCTTTTTTCTTGTTGATGCAACAGTTACCAGGTGCTTGGGGTCCCAGAAGGGCTTGAAGTTTTAGCAAATTATCCCTCGATGCTATTCTCTCTGAAACCTCACTTGGTGTTGTTTCCTCCTGGACTGGAGGACTGTATGCTAGAATGTATGTCTGAATGATCCTTTTTGCCAAGGTGGGGTTCAGATTAGATTGGATTACTTACAGTGTGGAAACAGGCCCTTCGGCCCGACAAGTCCACACCGACCCACTGAATAGCAACCCACCCAGACCCATTCCCCTACATTTACCCCTTCATCAAACACTACGGGCTATTTAGCATGGCCAATTCACCTAACCTGCACAATTTTGGACTGCGGGAGGACCCAAAGGAAACCCATGCGGACACGCGGGCATGTGCAAACTCCACACAGTCAGTCACCTGAGGTGGGAATTGAACCCGGGTCTCTGGCATGTGAGGCAGCAGTGCTAACCACTGCGCCACCGTGCCACCCCACGGTGCCGCCCTGTGTTTAGGTGATGTTAATAAATTGGAACAGTTCATTTGTAGAAGGTATTGTATCCATCATTCAGTTAAGGTTTCCAATAGTTAAGTTATTCTAAATTCCTCTTCATTTCCTATGGATTTTTCATTCGAGTGTTTAAATATATTGTGTTTTGCATAATGGTGAGTGGTTTGACTAGTAGAATCACATCTGTAACACCCACTTCCCATTTACCTTTAAAATAAGAAAGGTTTGGCATCCAAGCTACCTTTTTAAAATATTTTGAGGCAGTCTGGTTGGTCTATATTAAACTGGAGGCCCTTGTCTGGTTCTAAATCGATAACACCAAATTGGGTTTAGAATTACAATCCCTACAGTGCGCAAACAGGCCATTCGACCCAACAAGTCCACACCGACCCTCCGAGGAGTAACCTACCCAGACCCATTCCGCTACCCTATTATTACACATTTACCCCAAGGCACCTAACCCACACATCCCTGAAAACTACGAACAATTTAGATTGGCCAATACACCTGACATGCACATCTTTGGGTTATAGGAGGAAACCAGAGAATCTAGAATACGCTCCTGCAGACACTGGAGAGTATGCACCAGGAGGCTATTGGGTTCAAAGGTCACATCTGGTATGTTTAGTGTCTTTGGTTCCAGATGTTGAATTCGGTTGGTTTAAGCAGTGTTTTGTGCATAAAAAAATCTTTCAGTCACTAAGAGTTCTCTGGGTGTGGAAAAAGTGAAGTTGGGGGTTTTACAGAAGGTAATGAAGGCAAAGCTGTAGCAATTGACAGACAAGCTGGAGTTAGGGTTGTGTTTGTGAGAAAACGAGAGATAATTATAGGTATAGCTCGGCAATTACATTTGGTGGAACCGCCATCAGACTCTTTGGAAATGCCTAGAATTCAATTTCAAATAAGGTACTTTGAACATGAGGAATAATTGAAACAGTTTGAATTATGATGAAAAATACAAATAAAAGAAAAGGAAATGAAGAAGAAAGAGGGAAAAGGAGAGAAGAAAAGCAGAGAGTTCCAACTTCAAAAGTTAGCAATTAGAGAGGAAAGTTGACATAGAAGGCGGAGATGAAGGTTGACGGTCGGTGGGATGAGGAGGTTAGTGAGGTTGAGTAACCCTATAGTAGCCAATGGCCTGCTGTGTTTCTGTTTAAATACACCCAGCCATTATCTAAATTTGATGAGAAGGATGGGCAAGCCTTTTGAATTTCATTTGAGAAAGTGGCTAAACCAATGCAGTGGCCAGTAACCATGTGGATTTCGTTGATCCAAACAAAGCTGATAGGTATTTGCATCCCGGTCGGAGCCGGTATCTGGCCAGTATTGGGTGGTGAAGAAAGCCGTCTGAAGTGCATATGAGCTTGGGCCAGATGCCGACAGACAGCATTTCAGAAATCTAAAAAAAGGGTCCCTGGTTAAATGCACGTTGAGTTTGAAAGGATAAAACAAAGTAATTTTGAAAAGTGGGTAAGAGCATTAAAACAGAGCAAACCTATGATACTCTTAGAGAGTTTCTTATTTTGGAGAAGTTCAACAATTCACTTCCTGCAGTCGTGAGAACTCGTGTGGAAGAGCAGAGAGAAACAATGGCAAGATTAGAAACTGTAATGGCTGATGATGATGATTGAGTTCAGAAATCAAAGTTTGGTTTCTGTGAGGGATTGAGAAGAATGTGCGAGATCTTCTTAAAATCTGTGAGAGTAAGGTTTACTGGCATAGGCCAGGAGTAGCAGGTAAAGAGGTTACAGCATTAAGAGGTACAGAAATAGGTAACTCTTTTATGCTGAAACATGAGGAGCTATTTCATTCAGAGGGAGGATTGGAGAGATGAGAAGTGCTCCATTATGTAACGTGTGGTTGGAGTGTCCAGTGGAAACATCAACAGATTTATTCCACAATGGGGAAGGAGGCCTTGAGCTTGGTGTTGGCGTTACAATATTTCAGCATTTAAATTGAGAACACCATACATGCGAAAAATCTTTATCACTGATCGTGACCCGGTAAAGTTTTTTTGGAGAAGTTTAGGGAGAAGAATACCAGCCTGATTCAACTGAGCTTATTATTGCTGCCATTCAGTTTGAAATTATACAGGTGACAGGGCGAGGAAACCGAAATTTTGACACGTTGTGGAGACTTGGATGAAGAGAGACAAAGGCATTCTGTGGCAGGTGTAAGATGACTGAAATCGAAACTAGTTGTGAACATTTGTACGCTCAGAGTCAATGTAAAGTATATGCATTTCAGTCTACTAATAGAAGAAGATTAGGAGGTCAAAAAGAATCCACGTTGTATATTGATGGATTATTTTCTTAAAAATTGAGTTGGAAGATGCTATCAATGTAAAAAGGTTATTTTCTCTTGGGTTTATTTTTGAATAGAGGTTTTAAAGGCAGAGGTGCAGAACTGCTGTCTGAAAACAGTTTAAGTAAATAACTGAGAAAGCCTTTAGGTTTCATTAAAATGGTTGTAACAATAGAAGGGCAGTGGCCAGCTCTCCCAGACCAGGGTTTCTCATTTTGTTTTTAGCTGAAGCATTCAGAAGTTTCTGGGGATCACAAAACGGTTGGAAGTTTCAATATATGATCCCCAGCTGCTTAAACTATTCTGGGGGGATCTGGTCTGGTCTACAACACTTGTACAAAGGGGTTTCTGACTGACACCTGTAATTGAAAACTTAGTGGAGGGGCTGGGGATGGGTTGCTGGAGATTATGCTGTGAGCTGCCTCAGACATTCAGGGAGACTTGAGGGTTTGGTGACCCAACTCTGGATGGAGCATGGAGACTGTAGTTACTGTATCTGGGTGTGTAACATGAACACCAAATGGAGCAGAGGCTGCAGAGAGGGGAAGCTCTGAAACCACGCAGTGAGTGTGTATGGTGAAACGGATCTGCTGTATCCACATCGGGTTTTCCAGGAACAGCTTCCCAAGCTTCACTTAGCCAGGAGCAGAGTGTGAGGGGACCCTGACTGAACAAGGAGCTGATCACAGAGCGGTGTCACCTCCTTCAACACGATCCGCAGCTTCACACCCGGGGGAGGATGGCGCTGCCAGTGGCTGTTAGGGTCACTGGTTCATTCAACTTCTATGAACCAGACCTTTCCAGGCAGGACGAGGTGACATATCCATCATTTTCCAGTATCTCAACATCAATGTCACCATTCTGTGATGGAGGATATATATGGTGGACGAGGTAAATAGATTGTTTCTGCCTCAGCAGGGAGCTGCCGGGTGTATCCAGTGTAGTGGGATTCCCGATGGTGTACATGGCATCTGCAGAGTCCCCATGTCAATGGGGAGAGGTAGAGGAACTGAAGGAGCTCTCTCTCTATTAATGTTACACTATACACATGCACAGTACATCATGTTGGTGAATACCCACTGACCTGGCAGCAGTCCCGGCCTCTTCATTCAGAAGCAGTCAGATATTCCCATCGTCATCGGGTCCCCACGTAGAAAGAAATGAATATAACTTGGATAAAGGCCGTCCCCTTGATGCACGTTTCAAAACACCATCCCCACCACCAATCAACCACATCAAAGTATTCCATGTGTATGGAGAGCAATAGGGTCACTTGGAGTGTCTGGGAGCTGACGATCAGGGATGGAGCAAAACCTCCCATGTCTGAACGGATTTGAGTGAACCCCCCAATACACAGTATCATTAAGTCCTGTAATCCCTCTCCATTTCAGTAACATATTGCCTTCCATTATTCCTGTAAATTGAATGACAGGTTAAATCATGTTAAAGTCCAACTGCCAAACTATTAGCTATTGTCTTTAACTCTCTGAATCTATTTGCAGACTCTCCACCCTCTATTGCTAATTTAATCTCTTGCTTATCACAGCGACATATCAATTATTTGAAGAGGTGACAAGTAGGTTAGACCAGGGAAACCCAGTTGAAGTGGTCTATTTAGACTTCCAAAAGGCCTTTGATAAGGTGCCACACGGGAGGCTGCTGAGTAAGGTGAGGGCCCATGGTGTTCGAGGTGAGCTACTGGCATGGATTGAGGATTGGCTGTCTGACAGAAGGCAGAGAGTTGGGATAAAAGGTTCTTTTCCTGAATGGCACCAAGTGACAAGCAATGTCTTGCAGGGTTCAGTGTTGGGGCCGCAGCTGTTCACGTTATATATTAATGATCTGGATGAAGGGACTGGGGCATTCTAGCGAAGTTTGCCAATGGTACGAAGTTAGGTGGACAGGCAGGTAGTACTGAGGAAGTGGGGAGGCTGCAGAAGGATCTAAGAAGGGCTTATGCCCGAAACGTCGATTCTCCTGTTCCCTGGATGCTGCCTGACTTGCTGCGCTGTTCCAGCAACACATTTTCAGCTCTGATTTCCAGCATCTGCAGACCTCACTTTCTCCCTGCAGAAGGATCTACACATTTTGGGAGAATGGTCCAGGAAATGACTGATGAAATTCAACGTGAGCAAATGCGAAGTCTTGCACTTTGGAAAAAAGAATACAAGCATGGACTACTTTCTAACGGTGGGAAAATTAATAAAGCCATAGTACAAAGGGATTTGGGAGTGCTAATCGAGGATTCTCTCAAGGTAATCATGCAGGTTAAGTCCGTGATTAAGAAAGCGAACAATGTTGTCAATTATCTCAAAAATGTTGCAATATAAAAGCAGCGATGTGCTGCTGAGACTTTATAAAGCTCTGGTTAGGCCCCATTTGGAGTTCTGTGTCCAGTTTTCGGACCCACACCTCAGGAAGGACATACTGGCACTGGAGCGTGTCCAGCGGAGATTCACATGGATGATTCCTGGAATGGTAGGTCTAACATACGAGGAACGGTTGAGGATCCTGGGATTGTATTCATTAGAGCTTAGAATGTTAAGGGGATATCTAATAGAAACTTACAAGATAATACATGGCTTGGAAAGGGTGGACGCTATGACTTTGGTTCCATTAGGCGAGGGGACTACGGCCCGTGGGCACAGCCTTAGAAATAGAGGCGGTCAATTCAGAACAGAAATGCGGAGACATTTCTTCAGCCAGACAGTGGTGGGCCTGTGGAATTCATTACCGCAGAGTGCAGTGGAGGCTGGGACGCTAAATGTCTTCAAGGCAGAGATTGACAAATTCTTGATGTCACAAGGAATTAAGGGCTACGGGGAGAATGCGGGTACGTGGAGTTGAAATGCCCATCAGCCATGATTAAATGGCGGAGTGGACTCGATGGGCAGAATGGCCTTACTTCCACTCCTATGTCTTATGGTCTTATGCTCTTATGGACATCACCAAACTCGGCATCTGTATACCTGTTCCATCCTCCTGACAATTAATATAGACTGGAAATAATTGAGACCCAGCGCCGGTCACTGTGTGACCCTACTGGTAACGTTCTCGCTAACTGAATTATCCTGAGTGCCTGCTTCCTGTATGATACCCAGTCCTCCCCCATTCCTGTCCAACACAGTCGAAGAGTTGGATAAGAACAAGGAGCATCTGTGAGGTATCCAACCCCTCGATGAGGCTGATGTCAACGCGGCCTCTGTTCCACTTTCCTGCCATCTCTCCATCCTAAAACTCTAGTCTCTTGTTGTAGATTGCGCCACATGAAAGACAATCCACTCCACATCTATACTTTCAATTACTTTTAGCATTTTACAGACCTCAATGAGATCTCCTTTCATTCTTTTAAACTCGAAAGTATAGGCCTAAACTGCTCAATTTCTCTTCATAAGACAAACACTTCAAATATGGAATCAATCTAATGAAGCTCTTCTGAATTGCCTCCAATGGAAATACCTCATTCCGCAGGAATGAGGTATCCTCACAAATGCCTTGCATAGCTACACCAACACTCCCTACCTTTCTACTCTATCCTTGTATAAATAAACACTGAAATTATGCTTGCATTTCTCATTACTAGCAGTACCCGCAGGCAGGTTTTCTGTGATATGCAAGCAGACACCCAGATCCCTCTGCACCTAAGCACTTTGAACTTTCTCTCCATTTAGATAATAATTTGTCTTTCTATTCTACTGGCTAACTTGAATAGCTCCATATTTATTCACTTGAATTTTCCTTGCTAAATGTTGGCCCATTCACCAAACCTATCCATATGTTTTAAAATCTCTTGCATCATCATTCCGAAGTAATTTCCCACCGATGTTAGTGACATCTGAAAATGTGGCATTGTATTTTCTCTCCAGTCAACCAAGTACAGTAATACCATCGATTGCAAATGGTTGAGGCATGAGAACTGAAATCAATGGCTCAAACTGCATTTGTCAAAAAGAAAATGACACATTTATTCCATCTGACTACATTTTGTTGGTTAACCAATCCTCCATCCAAGCTAATAATTTACTCCTAAACCCATGTTGTCTGATCTTACCATTTACTCTTTGGAGAAGCGAAACATCCGATGCCTTCAGGAAGACCAGATATGTTCCATCTCCAGGATTCCCACTAACCACCTTGTTTGTGACATCTTCAAATAACTCAAGCAAACAACTCAAACATGGTTTAGCCTTCGTAAAACCATGTTGACCCTGAAGAATTATGGTTTGAGTTTGCGAATATCCTGAACAATGAATTCTAAACATTTGCCTTAAATTACAATAGTTTATTATTACACTTTACTCCCTAATGCACACCATTATTATAAGCTCTTCCCTTTTGAAAACCTTTACATTTTCTTTGAATTCCTGTTTAATGGGCACAAGGCTCCAATTGCTGAATAAGAACCACGTGTGGCTGAATGGATGCATCATCCTGCTGGTGTACAATATCAATGGGCTGACGTCTTTCTGGTGTCCCCATGTTGCCATCTCCAAGGCCAGAATACCTCCTCCTGTTGATACTTTAGAGGATTGGGAGATTATGGATTCTTCCTGTTGCTGTGTAACATTTTGAAGGGCAGATGGGTCTTCTCATACTTCTCCATAACAGGTGGATATACTGAACGGTCTCCTCATGTATCCCGGAGTTGGGACCGACGGATTGATTGGTCTTCTCTTATTCCCATACAACAGACACGTGTCTAAATTACCTCTTCCTTTCTCATGAAAGAAGTCTCAGGTAGTTTTTATCCTATCCAAATCCCTTGCAATAGCCTCGGTGGGTCTGAATGGCCTCCTGTTATCCCAGTGTAACAATCTCCAGTCACTGTGTGACCTTTTCCAGTTCCTATGTTACAGGTTTGAGGAGGCTGAATGGACTGATCCTGTTGCTGTTTAACAGGATACTGGTGCAGCATGGCCTAATGTTATTGGCTCGATTAGGCTGACTGGCCTCCTTCAGCAAATGTAGAGGGGTTGAATTGCCTCTTTCTGTTTTGGTGTAACAGGTTCGAAGGCCTGAATATCCTCCTGTTGTTCCTGGGTAACAGGCTGGAGAACGGAATGGATTACTCCATTATCTATGTAATTCACTTCACTTGTTAACTCATTCTGTCAGCTATGTTCAAATAAGATCATCTTTAATTTTTGTAAACTCCAATGGCTACTGTGTCAACCTGATCATCCTTTCGTTATAAGCTAGCACCCTCATTGCAAGAATCAGTTGAGGGAACCATCTCTGAGCTGCTTCCAATATAATAACATCCTTTCTTCATTGAAGACATTAAATCTGTACACACTACTCCAGATGTGATCTCACTAAGATCCTGTATAGCAGCAGCAACACTTTACCTGCCTGCTGTAAAGTTCCCACCCAGGTTAGAGCTGTCTCAGCTGTCTGGGCGAATACAGAGCATTGTTGGAAGATCATTGTCCTTCTCTACTCCATCAGCATTACGGGAGATCTGGAGAAGTTAAAGTTGGAGAAGGTCATATATGATGTGAGAGATGTCTACTATTAATCTCCCCAGAGCCCACGTTGCTCAGATTCCACAGACTCTAGTAAGGTGGAGCGCAAAAACAGCAAGGAGGAGCAAACATTGATGGGAGTTATATATCAAAGTGAAAGCTGCAATAGAAATGCTGGACATTTTATAAAACAGGAAATTAGATGTGCACATTTGTGGGTACTTCAGTAAAAATGTACTGTTTACATTATAACTAAACTATGTTAACCCAATTGAATGCTAATGCTGGGAAAAATGGATTTCGTGACCACGTGTGAGATGGTTTACATTAACATTATGTCGAGTACTGAGCTCGAGATCTGGTTATTTAGGAATTGGTGTTGAGTGATCAGAGGAGCTAATTGAAAATTTTGCTGTAAAGGACCTTTTGGGAACAGTGACCACAATGTATTGGTTTTCTTTTGTGCTGGTTGAGTACAAGACAATTTTTGTTTTATTTGCAGTAACCGTTATAAAGCTGAGTCATGCAAGCCCTGAAGGTGTGAGGAGAAAATGGGGATTACAGATGCTGGAGTTCAGAGTCGAAGAGTGTGGTGCTGGAAAAGCACAGTCAGACAGCATACTAAGAGTAGATAAATCGATGTTTTGGGCATAAGTCCTTCATCAGGAATGAATCTTCTGGGCCAAGGGCGCTGAGAGATAAATGGGAAGGGGGTGCGGCAGGAGGGAGGCAGCTTGGATTGCGATAGGTAGATGAAGGTGGGGTTGAAAGTGATAGGCGACGAATGGAGACAGAACGCCCTATCTACTGCATCCATTAAACCCAATGTGGTTTTCTCTACATTGCCGAAGCAGTAGGTCAACTTGTGGATCATTTCAGAGAACACCTCTGGAACAACCACATTGAACAAATCCATCACTTTTTGGCTGAGCACTTCAATTCCCCTTCCCACTCTGCCAAGGACATGAGGGTCCTGGGCCTGCTCCATCGCCAAACCCAAGCCAGCAGAAGCCTGGAGGAAGAAAGCCTCCTCTTCTGCTTTGTGACCCTCCAACCACAGGGGATCATAGTGGATTTCCCCATTTCCCCATTTCCCCTAATCCCACCTTATCCTACTCCAACCTTCCAAGTCAGCAGCGCTCTTTTGAACGTTCCTATGTGTCCATCTTCCTCCTTATCAATCTGGTCCACCCTCCTTCCTCTCCGACTATCACTTTTAACCCCACCTTCATCTTCCTATTAGATAAAAGGATGCAGCTTAGAAAAATGCCAAGTGTTGCAATAAGCTAGTAGATTCAGAGAAATGTAGGACCCAGCAAAGGATGACCAAGAAACTGAGAAGAAAATCAGAATGAGAAAAAGCGTGCAAATGAAAGAAAAACATGAAAACTGCTAAAAAGCGTCCATCAATGTATGAAAAAAGAACTAAAAACAAGGTCAAATGTGGAACAGTTGGTGTGTGTTCAGGATAATTTATTGCAGAGAACAGAGAAATCACAGGGAAAAGAAACAGTTTCTTTGTGTCTATCTTCAAGGAAGAATGTCCAGGAATTCTTCCAGAAATACCAAGTGACCATGGGACTTGTGTAAGTAAAGTCTAAGATCATTCTTATCCATGTTGAGGTCATCTTTGAAAAGAAAGCTTGATCGAGTATTTACAAATCTGACAGACTAGATGCACATCATACAAGAATTTCAGAGGAAGCAGCAATAGACATGTTGATTGCATCGCGGATTTTCACTTTATTTTCCGACACAATCCCGAAAGTCATTTAGCCAATCTGGATAAGACAAAGGTTATAAATATTATCCAACAGTTCAAGAAAGGATGAATTTGGAGAATGGTGAACTACAGACCAGTTATCTTGTCATCTGCAGTTAGGTATCTGTTGGACTCGATTACAAAGAACATGCTACTAGATATTTAGAAGGTAATAACATAACTGGGGAGTGTGAGAATGTACCGACGAAAGGAGAACCAGAAGTGACAAACATAGTTTTGGAATGGTTTGAAGATGATTCTTGCGGACATAGGCAATGATGAACCATTGGATAACGTATAGTTGGATATTCATGAGCTTTTTTTTAAAGAACTCACACAGCAAGTTCATAAGAAAAATTAAAGCGAGAGGTATTGTGAAGAACATATGCAAATGGATAAGTAAAAATTAGGTTTACATTCATGTGAATGTAATTGGAAGATAGAGGATGTCGTGCACCAGTTGCATCGAGCGTTGGTGAGACTAAACTTAGAGTATTGTGTACCGTTCGGAGTCCCAATCTAAGAAAGAATATATTGACTACAGAGGAACTTCAAAAGGTATTATCCAGATTAATCCGTAAAATGGCATGATTGTCTGACTGGGAATCTCAGCCTGTAATCTCGAGTTTCAAAACATGAGAGTTGATTGTTGTGACTCTGAGAAACATCGAAAGGACTGAATAACAGAGGGACATGAAGAAATACAAGTGGGCGGGATAAGGGAGAATCCCACGATATTCTACACGGACAAATAGAACAGAATAATCAGCAAACAGTTAGTGTCCATTAGAAACCAAAGGGGCAATCTGCGTGTCAAGCTGGAGAACATTGATGGAATGTTACATGAGACCTTCCCATCTATTTTACTTGGGAGAAGGAGGAGGCAGGTATAGAATTCAAGAAGATGGACTAGGAAGCTCTTGAACAGATTTATGTAAAATGCAAGCAGGTATTTGAGGTTTTGTTCTGTACAGATTTGGAACAATCTCCATGTCTGAGTGAGTTGTATCACAGGAGGCTGATGGGGTCAAAGGAGGAAAGACCCTGACTGAATATTTTCATTAGATTCTGGCCATAGTGGAGGTGCCAGAGAGCTGGAGAACTGCTCATACAATTCCACTTCGCAGTAAGGGTGGGAGAGATAGACCAGGTAACTATAGATGAGCGAGTATTAGATCACTGTTAAGGAAACTACTGGATAAAATAGGGAAGAAGAAAATCGAACTCCAATCAGAGTCACAAGGTTTGATCAGGGATAATCATCATGACTTTATCAGAAGGAAGTCACATCCAATGGATCTGATTGAATTAGTTTGAGGAGGTCGATTATTTAGCTTTGTAGGAAGGCCTTTGACAAATTTCGACCTGGGAAACTGAAAATAAAGTAAAATCTCATAATATGATGGATAGCTTGACAAGTTACAACTAAAATTGTCTTAGTAGCAGAAGACAGAGGGTGGTGAGAGAAAGCTGTTTGTGTGACTGGAGACCAGTGTCCCCTGGTGTTCCACAGGGATCAGTGCTGTGTCCCTTATTGTTTGTGTTATTCATAACAAAATATAGATTTGAATGCGGAGGTGGCTAGGTGGAGAGTGGGGGAGGTGTGATAAGTAAGTGTATGTTTGACATAAAGATTGGCTGGGTGGTTAGCAGTGAGGGGAAGGCCTTAAGTTACAGGAAGATCCAGATGGAATGGTCAGATGGGCACATCAATGGTAGATGGAATGTAACCCTGATAAATATGAGGTGATGCACTTTGGGAAATGAAACCTGGCAGGGGAGGACTCAATGAATGGCAGCACACTGGGAAGCTCAGATTGTGCTTCTCCACACATCCCTGAATGTGACTGGACAGGTTAATGCTAAAAAATGTGTTGCTGGAAAAGCGCAGCAGGTCAGGCAGCATCAAAGGAGCAGGAGAATCGATGTTTCGGGCAGATTCCTGAAGAAGGCTTATGCCCGAAACGTTGATTCTCCTGCTCTTTTGATGCTGCCTGACCTGCTGCGCTTTTCCAGCAAAACATTTTTGAAGCTCTGATCTCCAGCATCTGCATTCCTCACTTTCTCCTGGACAGGTTAATGGACTAGTTAAGAATTGGCCCTTGGGTGTAGCGTTTCCTAATCAGGGTGTAGATTATAAGAGCAATACAGGGCTTTGGTTCGGCAAAAATGGAGTACTGTATGTAGCTCCGGGAACCACATCCCAGGAAGGATGTGATTGTACTGGAGAGGGTGCAGAGGTGATTCACCAGGATGTTCCCTGGAATGGAAAGTATCAGCTATGGAGAGAGGCTGGATAAGCTCGGGTTGTTTACTTTGGAGCAGAGAAAGCTGAGGAGTCAGTGATTCAGGAGGATAAGATTATCAGCGACACGGACAGGGTGGATAGACAGCAGCTGTTCCTTTTAGTGAGAGTGTCAAGAACAAAGGAGAACACTGTTAAAGTGAAGAGTTTGAGGTTCAGAGAGGACTTAAACATTTTTTCACCTCGAGGTGTGGGGTTCTGGGATTACTTCCTGAGAGGGGAATGATCACCTCACAATCGTTAAAAAGTACTTGGACGAACAATTGGAAGTGTCATAACATTCCAGTTTATGGGCCTGGTGTAGGAAAGTGGGACTAGTATAGATCGTGCTGTATTTCTGTTGGCACAGAGTCTCTGCCCCTGTGAGTGTATGGTGTAGAAGGTCAATTATTGAGCAGTTTAAGGCAGGAATTGATGGATTCTGAAGAGTTATATTCATAAGGGTTTTAAGAGTGAATTGTATTAGCTTGTTAAATTATGTCAATGTGAGAAATATGAGAAAACAAGTGCAGTTTCTTTACAGTTTGAAACCAGAAAATGGAAAATGTGGAACAGGGAAATGGCAGAACTATGAAGCCACTACTTCAGTTCTGTCTTCACAGAACTTTTTGCCAATACAAGGAAAACCGAGTCTGGTGTGGGAAAATGATAGAGTACATGGAACAATAAACATAGTAAGTAAATGGTTTAGCAGAAATTATTGTTGCTGAAAGTAATGGACATATACAACACTAACATAGATTTATGAAATGGAAATTATGTTTCAGAAACAAACTGGGAGACAAATGAAAGAGAAGCAATGGGTGTAAAACATTTTGATTTTTAGAAAAATGTTAGGTGTTGTGGGTCATCAATAGCAGTGGAATTGTACTCCCGCATAACCTCATGGCCTGGCATATCCCCCTCGCAACAATTACCACCAATCCAGAGGATCAACATTGGTTCAGTGGAGTGTGCAGGATGGCAGGAGCAGCACCAGGCATACCTGACAATGAGGTGTCAGCCTGGTGAAGCCACCAAAAAGGACTACTTACGCACCAAGCAGCATAAGCAGTAAGTGATAGACAGAGCTAAGTAATCCCACAAGCAACGGTTCAGATCTAAGTTCTGCAGTCCTTCCACATCTAGTCGAGAAACATTGGGGACAATTAAACAATTCACTGGAGGAAGAGGTTCCACAAATAACCCCTTCCTCCATGATGGAAGAGCCCAGCACTTCAGTGTATAAGTTAAGGCTGATGCATTCGCAACAATCTTCAGTCAGAAGTGCTGAGTAGATGATCCATTTCTGCCTCCTCCTGTGGTCGTCAGCAATTCCGTTACGAGTCATCAACCAATTTGATTCAATCCACGCGATATCCAGAAACGATTGGAGATACTGCATACTCCGTGGGTCCATAATCTGACAAACTTCTGGCAATAGTACTGAAAACATGTACTCCATAACTTGCCACTCCCCTAGCCAAACTGTTTCAATACACTTACAACAATGGCTTTTCCTCATTATGTGAAAATTACCCCAACTATCTCCTGCATATAAAAAGCAGAACAAATCTAATCCGGCCAATTAGCACTTCATCAGTCTACTCTCGATCATCAGTAAAGTGGTGGAAGGTCTCAGTGCTTTTAAGCAGCAACCTGCACAGCAATACCCTGGTCAATGACGCCTAGTTTGGGCTCCACCAGGGCCACTCAGCTCCTGACCTCATTACTGTGGTTCAAACATGGACAAAAGAGCTGAATTCCAGAGGTGGGGTGAGAGTGACAGCGCTTTAAATCAAGGCTGCATTCGACCATGTGTGGTATCAAGGGGCCTTAGCAACACTGGAATCAATGGGTATCAGAGGCAAAATCCCTGCTGGTTAGATTCATACCTGACACGTAGGAAGGTGGTCATGGTTGATGAAGGTCAGTCAACTCAGCTCCAAATCTGTAGGAATCCCTCGAACAGTGACCGAAAGCTTCTTCAGGGCTGCTTCATCAATGACCTTCCTTCCATTTTAAGGTCAGAAGTGGGGATGTTCGCCAATGATTGTACAATGTCCTGCAACATTTGTGGCTCCTCACATACTGAAGCAGTCCATGTTCAAATGCGGCAAGATCTGGAGCTTTTCCAGGCTGACAAGTGGCAAGTAATATTCAGGCCACACGAATGCCAGACCGTGACCATCACCAATAAAATACAATCTTACCTGCCCCTTGGCATTCAATGGTGTTACTATCAGTGAATCCCCCAGTGTCAAATTCCTGGTGGGTAATAATTGCTCAGAAATTCACTGTTCTCACCACATGAACACAGTACCTATAAGAGCAGGTCTGAAGCTAGGAATACTGCGGCGAATAGCTCACATCCTGACTTCCAAAAGTCTGTCCATCATCTACAATGCATAAGTCAGAAGTGTAATAGGAGACTCCCAATTTGCCTGGATGAGTGCAGCCCCAACAACACTCAAGAAGCTTTATACCATCCAGGACAAAGCAACCAGTTTGACTGTCCCTTCATCCACAATGCTCCACCATCAACACTCAGCAGCAGCAGCAGTGTTTTACTATCTACATGCTGCAATGAAATGATTCACCAAAGATCCTTAGATACCATCTTCCCAACTCACGACCATGTCTATCTAGAAGGACAAGGGCTACAGATGTATGGGAATACCATCATCTTCAGGTTCCCTCCAAGCCATTCACCATCCTGACTTGGAAATTTATCACCGCTCCTTCACATTCGCTGGGTCAGAATGCTGGGATTCCCTTCCTAATGACATTGGAGGTCAACCACAGCAGGTGGACTGCAGTGTTCAACAAGGCAGCTCACTACCACCTTCTCAAGGGCAACTAGGGACAAGCAATAAATGCTGGCCCAGCCAGTGACTCCGAGATTCACGGAATAAATAAATATAAATTAACAGAGGACGGTTGCTGTGGTGTCGCAGGGAACGGTACTTGGGGCCCAGCTGCTCAAAATGTCCTTTAAATATTTGGTTGCTGGAATCAGATACAATATATCCCAGCCTGCTGACAACACTAACGGATGTGGGATTGTGAGTGGGTGAGGAGGATGTAATAAAGCACCGAGAAGATTAAGACAAGTGGAGTGAATGGGTAAATACGTGACAGATGGAGGACAATGTAGATAGAGGTGACGGTGTGCTCTTTGGTGGAAACGATAAATTGGCAGACTACCATTTGAAAGGGATTGCTTGAAACATGTTGATTTACAAAGGGACGTATGCTCCTTTTTGTTCTTTCCTTCTGCATAAACCTCTGAGGCCCATGCAGCTCAGTGAGTTCTGTAACCAGAAGTCAATACTGGGCATGGCATTGGCACGCTGCCCAGTGTACACAGACCCACCAAGTGGGGAGCTGTAACATTGAAAAGGATCTGCATCTTCTTCTACACCATCGCTGAAAGTAATATTGCAGAAACAGAAAGCAGTGAGGAAGATAAGCGGTTTGTTGACCTTCATTTCAGGGGGATGTGGGCCCAGGAGAAAAGGTGTCTTACTGCAGCTATACAGGGCCTAGTGAGATATCATCTTGAACATTGTGCAGTATTGTGGGCAGTTTTGGTCTCCTTACCTAATAAAGGACAAACCGGACATTGATGGAGAGCAGTGAAGGATGACCAGACTGATCTCTGGGATGACGGGCTTGTTGTGGGAGCAGAGTTTGTGGAGACTGGGCCTGTATTCCATGGGGTTTAGGAAAATGAGTGGAGATCTCAGTGAAATATACAAAACTCTGACAGGGTGAGACAGATTGGAATCAGGGATGATAATTCCCCTGGGACTTCTAAAACAAGGCCACAGTATTCGGTCCAGGCAGGCAACTCTGCATTGAGATGAGAATAAATGTCTGCTCTCACTGACTGGTGAACCTGGGGAATTCGCTCGCACCTGGAAACCGAGACACTGATTGTAAATAAGGATTTAGAGACAGTAAAGGGATGGTGGGAGAGCAGGAGTACGGTGTAGAAATGAAGGGCCAACCATCATTATTTTGAATTGGTTAACAAACTCGATGGACCAAAGGTACGACTGCACTGCCTATTTTATAGCTTCCCAAGGTTACTAACATTAACGGATATGTATATCTGTGGGGTAAGTGTATTGAGAAGATTTTTTCCATGAACTAGAATGGGGAGGCTAAATGTGTTTTCCATTCCCGATGTTTCTGTGCAGTCTGTGGGAATGCTCTGTAAATGTTGTCACAAGCTCTCAGATGTTAGGAATGAGGTTTCTGCAGGGTCGACAGGACTGTGTTCCCATTCCCTTTTCCGACATTGATTCTTGAGGCCGGGTGTTCTGTACGGTTTCATCCTTTCAGACCTCGGAGTAGTTTGATACAAATGAGTGCCTTGATTGGCAATTTCAGAGACCATTGAAATGTTTATCACATGTCAGGGTCTTTGGAGTCACTATTAGGCCAGCCCAGGAAATGACGGGAGATTCACTTCCTGAAAGTACATTGGAGAAGGAAATTCTGTTTATAATCCATATTGGCTTCAAGGTCTCTGTTACTGACCCCAGGTTTTAGATCTCGATATTTTATTAATTGTCTTTAACTTCCACCCGCTGCCAGAGCATTAGCCTGGTCTGGATCAGTAATCCAGTGACATTTCCACAACAGCACCATCTCCACATGGGGACCTGTCAAAAATCACACTGAGCAGGTTATTTCTGTGCTGCTTGACAGCTCTGTCAAAAAGAACTCCCACCAATTTGACTGTCATGATGGGAATGAGGAGGTGGTAATTGGTCAGATTGTAATTATTCCCGTCTTAAGGAACGGGACATAGCTGAGTAATTTTCCACATTGCCAGGGAGATGTCAGAGTTGGAGCTGGAATGGAAAAGCTTCCCTAGGGACACGGCTTGTTGTGCAGCACAAGTCTGCAGTCCTATTGCAGGAATGGAGTCAGGACCCATTGTCTGTGTCGTATCTACTGTGTTCAGCTGTTTCTTCATGTCACGGGCAGCGAATCAAATTGGTTGAAGACTGGCATCTGTGATTTTGTGGACATCATGATGAGGGTGAGGTGTATCATCGACTCAACACTTCTGGCAGAAGATGGTGCAGATAAAACATCCTTCTCTTTTACACTGATGTGCAGGTCTGTTCTATTATTTAGGATGGGGATGTTTGTGGAGCCCTCTCCTCCAGTCATTTGTTTAATCGTCCATCACCATTTATGACTGAATGTGGCAGAACTGCAGGGCTTCGATCAGATCTGTTGGTCATGTCTGGTAGCTTTAATGAGTTAGCATCAGTTGTTGTGGTTCTGTTCGCCGAGCAGGAAGTTTTTGTTGCAAACGTTTCGTCCCCTGTCTAGGTGACATCCTCAGCGCTTCGGAGCCTCCTGTGAACCGCTTCTGTGGTGTTTCCTCCGGCATTTATAGTGGCCTGTCCCTGCCGCTTCTGGATGTCAGTTTCAGCTGTCCGCTGTAGTGGCCGGTATATTGGGTCCAGGTCTATGTGTTTGTTGATGGAGTTTGTGGATGAGTGCCATGCTTCTAGGAATTCCCTGGCTGTTCTTTGTTTGGCTTGCCCTATAATGGTAGTGTTGTCCCAGTCGAATTCATGTTGCTTGTCGTCTGCGTGTGTGGCTACTAAGGATAGCTGGTCGTGTCGTTTCATGGCTAGTTAATGTTCATGGATGCGGATCATTAGCTGTCTTCCTGTTTGTCCTATATAGTGTTTTGTGCAGTCCTTGCATGGGATTTTGTACAAATCTTCACCCAAACATTGAGTTAGCATCAAATTAAGGTTCATGTGATTCTGACTCTGACATGTTCACCCACACTCGTCACTGAGCCATAGATGGTGTTGATGGTAATGACAGACTGAGGTGTTATCCTGGGCAAAACGTTACAGGTTGTGGTTGAATGCAGGTCTGCCTCTCCTGCTGCTGTGGTCTACAGCACTACATGAATACGCAGTTTCGAGCTGCAATACCTGCAATGCAATTCTGCTGTCTGTTCCCCAATTCTCACTGACACCCATTCACCCATCAGCCCTGCAGTCAGTGACCTAACCTGGTTTCTGATTTGGAAATACTTCAATTTTCATACTCTCATTCTGCTGAGGGTCTGTCTCCCCGGGTCATGCTTCCAAACTGACACAATCCGCAAAAGCATTTAACTGATCTTAATTCAAATGTTTAATTCACCTGAATCTTTTTCCTTGAGATTTACCATCTTCTGTGTTTAAAGTCAATGTGTTTCCTCTGTTTCTTGCCCTGACCATGATTAAGAGCTTTGTAGTGTCAGTGATGCCAGCATTATGTAGTTTCAGAGCCAATAAATTCTCTGGATTCCCAATCATCTTCACCACATTGTATATTTTCTCGTTTGGTTTGATGCCTTATCACTCATGGCTGCCTTGTTCTCCCGTGAGTATGTTTCAATTTCTTGGGGTTGTATTTCTTGTATTATCTTCCGAATTATCCCCCAAACCTCCTCTCATTGCTGCTCCATGGTCTTACCTGCTCAGCTCCCCCTCCAATTAACTCTGGCCAGCTCCACCCGCATGTCTTTGTAGTTACATTGCTTAATTATAACCACATTACATCTTGAAGAGAGCATTAGATATAAACTGAAAGAAGGAGTTTTTGGAGATGGGACACGAAGAATAATTCGTGGATTTCTTAACTAGATACAAAGGGACAATGAGAGAGAGGTTATAGATATGGAGATGTGGAAAATGAGAAAACTACATTATCGAAAGAAGTAGATGAACATCCCTCAATGTTTTGGCAATGCCTGTGTGTTGTGGTCCTTTGTACAGTGCATGCACAACAGAGTAATATGTTCAAATGCTGAGTCTGATGCCAGAATATTTATCTCCAATAATATGACAGACACTAGCTTTGGAAAGAACACAGCAGGCCAACATATTGAAAGCCCGGAAGAAAGGGGATTAACTAAAATAAGTTGGGACACCAGAATCAAAAATTTGGAGCACACTTCCTGGGTAAGAATGTGAGACTAGAATTGGGAATCCCAGAAAAGGAGGGAACGCTGAGAGGATCAAATCATGTTTTAATGTTTTATCAATTTTATACATCATATGCATCATTTTTCGTTAACTGTGTCTCTGTTGTTCATTGACAATGTGTTGTGCACATATGAAGAATGCTACTTATCTGCACACACACATTGATTAAACAGTGTATATAAAATCATTTTTCCACCATTGAAACTGTCCTGTTGTCGTGTTACGAGGATACATGAACACCAACTAGCCACCAAAAGTCATGACGCACTATCACTATGTTCCATAAATACAGACAAAGAAGGTCACCACTTTGACTGAGACAAAGCACACACACATACTAAAACACGCAAGGACCTTCTTAAAGGAATGGTATTCTAACCAGAAATCCATCAATAAACGCATCAATTTAGATACTGTCTGCATTCTCTTGTTAAAATAACCGGAAATATCATCACCCACTTTAAGAAACCAAGACCTATAAATAGAGAGGCGGGACATACCACCAGAGCTTCAGCAGATACTCTCACTGATGATGTCACCTAGTGGAATTTATGAGTTCTCTGTCTCTCACGTTTTGACAGATTATGATGTGAGGTGAGCTTTTCTAGGCGTGTGGTTTTAATTTACAGAGGGATTCGACATTGATGTCATAACAGTTTGGGGCCTTGCCATTTGGCACTTGGACCAACGTGAACAGATTTGAGATACAACAGGCCCCAGAAAATTCCAACTCATTGCAATCAGTGACTTTGATCTTCAAATAAAACCAGTGGGAAAATTCGTTTTATTTTGTTACTTGTGGTTGGTTAAATGAAAAGTGAGGGAAATGGCTTTAAACATTACTAAAGAGGTTCCCAAATTTTCCAAGGAAGTTTAGAAAGACAGAAGGAGGACATTTTTTAGAATTAGCAAATAGGTTGGAATTGTGTTTAACAAGGGATAAAAGAGAAGTTGAAATTGTAATGGAGATGGTCAAGCACTTTGATGTATCAGAGAAACAGGCAACTGTAGTAGAGTTATAAAAACTTAAATTGCAAATGTGGCAACTGGAGTTAGAAGATAAATAAAGGGACGGAAACAGAGAGAGAGACGAAAGTGAAAGAGAAGAAAAAGAAAGAGAGAGGGGATTTGAAATTCAGAAGTTGGGAATTAGACAAGAAAGTTAAATTAATAGGATGGAAGTGAAGGGAGAACATAGGGATGAATACAACTAGGTTAGTAACTTGCCATATTTCGGTGAGAAAAATGTCATAATCTTTTTTATTTCATTTGAAAAAATGGCTAGGCAGATGACGTGTACAGTGAACTTGTGGGTAATGCTAGTTCAGACGAAGCTGGTGGGCACAGCTGGTGAGGTATGTGCAGCACTGTCAGATGAGGGATCAAGAGATTATCAAGATGTCAAACTGGCTATTTTGATTGGTTATGAATTGGTACTAGAAGCATATAGACAGAAGTTCAGAAAAATAGAGAAGGAACCAGGTCAGACTTATATTGAGTTTGAAAGAATTAACCAGTCATTTTGACAGGTGGGTACTGGCCTTAAAAATGGATAAGACCTGTGAGGCTTGTGGGGAGATTATTCTGCTGGAGAAGTTAAAAGACTCACTTCTAGGGATAGTAAGAATTCATGTGAATGAATAGAAAGTTCAAGAAGTGAGAAGTGCGGCAGAAATGGCAGGTAAATATGTATTGTGGCATGTGATGAAATTTAGCTTCTGGCAGGAATTTCATCCTGTGAGGGATAGACATTTGGAGAATGGACGATCACACATTACAAAGCGAACAGTAGCTCACAATAGTTTACCACAGGTGAAGAAAGAAGCCCAAGAGGGTTGAAAGATGGTGAAAGGCCTCCGGTGCTCTCACTACAACGGAGTGGAACACATAAACTTACAGTGCTGGTAGTTTAAAAAGGGCACAGGGAAAAAGTTGTTTTCACTGCAGTAAGCTGGGACACACCGTGCTGGGCGTTAAAGGAAAACACTTTGGGGAAAGATGCGGTAGAAGAGGCTAAGCCCAGTGGCATTAGTGAAACTGGTAAAGGAGACGCCAAGTGGAGCCGAGGAGCTGCAGGAAATTGTACAGCCGAGGCAAGGGCTGGGTATGGAGGCAGTGCCTGATCTCTCTAAAGAATGCACCTCTGTAGATAAAGTTTACACAGAAAGAACGGGGGAGTTGGACAAGAAGTTAGAATTTTGTGAGATACGGGATCTGCTCAGTCTCTAATAGTTGAGAAGTGAGGCGCCGGAAAAGCACAACAGATCAGGCAGCATCTGAACAGCAGGACAATCGAATATCAGGTAAAAACCCATCGTCAGGAATATGGTGGTGGACAAGGGGGCTGAAAGATAAATACGAGGGTAGTAACTGAGCTGGTGGGAGGGTCACTGGGAAGGCGATAAGAAGATGTAGGTGGGAGTGATAGTGATATGTCGGAGGGTAGGGTGGAGTCGGTAGATGGAAAGGAAGATGGCTAGTTAGGGTAGTCCGAGAGGGCAGTGCTAGCTTGAACAGTTGGATCTGGGAAAGGTTGGTGGAGGGGAGATTTGGAATTTGGTGAAGTCAACGTTGATGCTATACAGTTTGAATATTCCAGCTGTTCTACCACCGATAGGAGTCCTATCATCCTCCTGTCCGACCTACCACCATCATACCCCGCTTGCATCTACCTAACGCCTTCCAAGCTCCCTTCCACCTATCTCCACCCCCACCCTCCCATTTATTTCTCAAACTCCTTCCCCCTCCCTTACCTCCCACTTTCCTGATGAAAAGCATTTATGCCTGAAACGTCAACGCCCCTGCACCTCGGATGCTGCCAACGTGCTGTGCTTTCCCAGCCCTACACTTTTCAACTCTCGTCTCCAGCATCTGGAGCCCTCACTTTCTCTCACCCTCTAATAGTAAGAAATGAAAGTTTTTTTCACTCTTTCTGGCATGTTAATCAAGAGCATGTTAATTTGTGGAATGGGGACAGAAATTAAGCATTCCCTTGTGTAACATCAGAATGGGATGACAAATCAAGATAAGGGAAGTAACAGTAACAGTGAGTAACAGAGTGTCAGTTCCAGGAATACAGTTTATTCTTGGGAACGATTTAGCAGGAGGCAAGGTGCGATAGGCACCCCTTGTGGTGGAGCAGCCAAAGGAAGACTAGGGAATTGGTGAGTTAAAAGATAATTAACTAGGAATTTTTTCAGACTGTGTAGTAACAAGATCCCACTGTCAAAAGTTACAGCAGGAAGGAAAAAAGAACGAAAAAGACAAATGGGTTGATGCTCAATGAACTGACCCCCTGTTTGATGTAACGGTGCAGGAAAAACCTGAACAGGCACAGAAAAGGAATCAGAATATATTGTTGAACGTTATTAACTTAAAGATAGAATCATAAAATTAAAATGGAGACCCCGATAGGTTACTGCAGAAGGAAAATGGGCCGATGTGCACCAGATTGTGTTCGCAGTAACGTACAGTGTTACGGGTAGCTCATAAACTAACAGCAGGCCGTCACTTAGGTGTACAGAAGACTCAGGCTAAGGTACAGAAGCATTTCTAGTGGCCTGGAATGCGCAAGGACGCTGTTAATTTTTGTTGTACGTGACATACATACCAAATGGTAGGTAAGTAACAGGCAGTAATAAAACCAGCACCTTTCTTGCCAATTCCTGCATTGGAAGAACCTTGCCCGTGGGTTATGATTAATTGTGTAGTTCCCCTTTCTAAAGTAAAAGTGGAAACCAATATTTGCTGACCATAGTGGATGCGTCTACCAGATTTCCAGAGGCAATTCCATTATTGGAGTGTCAAGGCAAAAAGGGAGGTGGAGGAGTTGGTACCTTTCTTTACTCACTGTGGACTGCCCAGAGAGATTCAGTCAGACCAAGGGTCTCATTTTACCACTCAACTGTTTAATGAAGTCATGGATGGCTTAGGAATACAACACTTAAAATCATGGGCGTCCCATCCTGAATCCCAGGGAGCCTTGGAAAGTTAGCATCAGACGCTGAAGACTATGTTAACAGCGTACTGTCAGGGTTGGCCAAATGATTGAGATAAAGGTGCCCCATTAAATTGTTTGCAATTAGAGATGCCCCAAATAAATCTATTCACTTTACTTCCTTTGAGTTAATATTCGTACATGAAGTGAGAGCTCCTTTGAAATTACTTAAATAAAAATTGACAGGACCGAAGTCGGAAATCTCACACTTGGATTATGTGTATGAGGTGAAGGAGAGAGTAGATGGAGTAGGTGAGTTTGCTAAACAGTATCTGAAGAGCACAACATAGAGTGAAGCAGGTGGCAGATAAAAACACTGAAACTTTGAAGATTTCCTGTGGGGATGACGTATTAGTATTGCTACCAGTGGTAAGAAATCTCTTCAAAGCCAGGTTTAGTGGCCCCTTTCAAATTAAAAAAAAATGTGGAGTCAGTTAAACTATCTAGTAAAGATACCAGAGATGACAATAAAACTTTACCGAGTATTTCATATAAATGAATAATGCACCACCACATTTAAGACTCAGGAACAGAGCTGTGGCCAGATGAACAAATTGTGCAGGTTATCTGTATGATGTAGTGATCTTTAGCAAGTGATTGAAAGCTCCCATGTTACAGTTGACAGAGCATGTTGAACGATTACAAAAAGCAAACTTGGGAATAAACTTAAAGAAAACAGAATTCTTGAAAGCAGAGGGGACGTTCCTGGGACATTACATTGGCCATGGAAGGTTGCCTCCATGGAACACAAAGACGAAGGGCTTTGAGGAATTTCCACGACCATCCTCGAAGAAAGAGGTGCTTCGATGTTTGGAACTGAGTGGATTCTATCAGAAGTTTGTTCCAAACTTCAGCAGTGTATGGGCACCACTGATGGATTTATTAAAGAAGAAGGTGGACAGAATTGTGGTGGACAGAACAATGCCAGGAGGCATTTGAGAATTTTAAAGCAGGATTAATCACCGCACCAGTTTTAGCTGCACCAAATATTCTGAAACCCTTTGAAAATTCTGTTTGATTTTCGGGATATAGGGCTCGGAGATGTATTGATACAGAAAGATGATGATGGAACTGAATGGCTAATTGGCTACTTGTCGAAAAAACTCAATATCCACCAGAAAAAAAATACAAAATCTCCATTATTGAACAAGAATGATTAAGTTTCAGACTGGCCTGACAATACTTTAATGTGTATATGACAAACAAATTGTCGGAGATGGTTGTGGACAATGACAAATCTCTCGCATTTTTTGGAATAGGTAAAGAGCAGAATATGAGACTATTTCATTGGAGTCTTACCTTACCGACTTTAAACTCACAAAATGTACATGCTGCGGATCCTACAATGTGATAGCAGATGTGTTTTCACGGATTTAAAGGGAAAAGTATAGGTAAGATTTGCCTTATTCCAGTGTTATAATGGTGTGCAGAATTAATATGAATGATATAACTGAGATCAATACTTTTGTATTTCATAAAATTGGGATTAAGAATTAGAGGAAAAGAAATGTAGCCATCTTTTCATTCTGCTGTTTCATTTTATTTCCTGAAGTGGGGAGATGTTACGAAGCCAAAAACATGTAGGGTACTTTAAAACAGAACGGGTTTTGCCGAATAGAAATTAAAGCCACAGATGCCAGCTAAATGTCACACTGTTCCACATGTCACCATTAGCTGAGAAATAGATACCTGAGTTTTGGTTGCTGTTTTGACAGCCATTCAAATGAAACCAAAGAGTTTAAATAACGCTCAGGAAACCAGAAGCCAACAGAATTGAATATTATTGTTTGGATAGCTGGACAGCAACCAAATTATGAGAATTACTATAACATGGGGAGTATACAAACCCAGCATTTTGAACACTGGTGGGAGAGCTACTGCCATCCAACAGCAGAGCCACTGCTGTAGAGCAGGAGTGCTAACTGGCCATCTCAAACACTCTCTATCAAAGATACATGTTCATGCAAACGTACTTGCAATAAAAAAAATGACCAGGGAGATCAGCAGCTGAAAGAGTGAACACAGTGGGGAAGATAGAGACTGTGTGGTCTTGAGATTGTAATGTTTAATATGTGGGCTGTTGGAACAGCATATTTTTACAGAGTTGGAGTCAGATAGTAAGTCGCTTGTATCTGTGAATAGTTGATGTTTAGTGTTCACTATTAAAGTTAAGAAACAAACTTGTTAATTTTTGTTTAAATAGTCGAATATAGGAGATCTGTGTCACTCATATTTTAACAGATTACGAGGTGAGGCGAGCTTTTCTGGGTGTTTGGTTTTAATTAACAGAGGGGTTCATCTCCACCTTGTAAATGTCCATCCACGTTAGCCCCATTTCCCTGCAGTTGGCCCATATCCTTCCAATCCTTTCCTTTCGAATATTTATCCAAATGCATTGAAATGTTGTTAATGTTCACCCCCCAACCACATCTTCTGGCAGCTCATCCATGTGCCAGCCTCTGTGTAAAGAAGTGGCCCCTCAGGTTCCCTTTTATTCCTTCCCCTTGAACCTTACACTGATCCCCTCTAATCCTCAATTCTGTACACCTGGGAAAAAGACTGAGATCATTAACCCTATCCATACCCCTCGTGATTTTATACAGCACTATAAGGACTCCCTCAGTCTCCTACACTTTAACGAAAAGGTCCTAGCTTGTCCAACCTCTCCCTTCAACTCAGACCATTGGGTCCTAGCAACGTCTTTGTAAATTTCTTCTGCACTCTTTCTAATTTAATAACATCTTCCCTATAACAAGGTTACAAAAACTGAACACAATACTCCAAGTGCGGCCGTACCAAAGTCCTGTGTAACTGTAGCTTAAGTTCCCAAATTCTATACTCAATATCCTGCCTGATGAAGGCCAATGTGCTAAAAGCCTTCTTCACTGCCCTGTCTACCTGTGACTCTACTCTTAGAGAACCGTGCCCGTGAAAACCAAGGTCTCTCTGCCCAATGCACCCCTTAAGACCCTCCCATTCACCGTGAAACTCCTACCTTGATTTGAGTTTCCAAAATGCAAGACGTCACACATCTATATTAAATTTCATTTGCCATATCTCGGCCCACTTCCCCACCTGATTAAAGTCCTGCTGCAATTTCTGATAAACTTCCTCACTGATCACGCTACCACTTATTTTAGTGTCATCTGCAAACGTACTAATCATGCCTTGCACATTCTCAACCAAATCATAGATAACAAACAGCAATGGACACAGCCTCCAGTCTGACTATCATCCTTCCACTAAACCCTCTACTTCCGATCATCAACCCAACTGTGTATCCGACTGGCCAGTTCCCCCAGCATTCCACGTGATGGAACTTTCCAGAGCAGCCTGTCATGTGGAAACTTATCAAAGGCCTTACTGAAATTTACAGCTTTGTCCTCGCAAACCTTCCTGGTCACTTTATCAAAGAACGCTAACAAATTTGGGAAGCATGATCGCACACTCACAAGTCTACTGTGAATGCTCTGAATCAAACCCTGTGTAAGTAACGGGTGCAGTCAATGGTATGCTGTCCTTCA
Source organism: Chiloscyllium plagiosum (assembly GCF_037043375.1). Classification (NCBI taxonomy): domain Eukaryota; kingdom Metazoa; phylum Chordata; class Chondrichthyes; order Orectolobiformes; family Hemiscylliidae; genus Chiloscyllium; species Chiloscyllium plagiosum. Next base: position 576,788 of record NW_028270209.1, on the reverse strand, counting down.
TTGTAAGATGATTCGAGTACATAAGCAAGGCCATCTTCCTGCTGTTGTAGAGCCTTGCGGAGAGAGCTTTTGGGACACTCTCTACTGATTTGATCTCCTTTGTAAGGAATGATCTCGTTCCCACAGATACAGATGGCGGTATCATGAGGGTAGAGTGAAGAACCTGAGAGCTTAATCTGCAGAGCTGTGAAATACGAAGCAATGGTGATGCTGAAACGAGGTGTAGCAGGTGTATTTCCAAAAGACACATTGATAGGGTGAGAAATTCCATACTTTACCCAGGACTGATTGGTGTGATTTATTGTCACGTGTACCTCAGTACAAGGAAACACTTTCTTTCTGAGCAGTGGAGGCAGATCATAGTAAGCATGGCCAGACAGATCATAGTGTGGAAATAGATTTCGACAGAGTAAGGCATACAGGTTACACTGCACAAGACAAGCACTCGACAAGATCAACATGAGCAAGATCAGCATTATTTGAACATAGAGAGTCGATTCATCAGTCTAACGTGACTTTCCTAATAGTTTATATGCCTAAATTAACTATCCCCATGTTATTGTGCAGTCGGCATGTGAGCCCGTACTGAACGTCAGGTTGCATATAATCCCCAACAGCAGCCACAGTACCTTCGATCTGAAACAGGACACCAACTTCCGCCCTACATAGAGAACACCAGGCTGGCTTCTTGGAAATGGAAGGTGCCTTCTTGAGACTTCACACAAGACATATGGCTTCCCTCCTCACCACTAGAAAACCACGTTAAAGTCCCACGTGTGTATCATGAGCAACGGAGCCAGAAGGAACAACGTGGAGCAGTCTGTCTGTGCAGCCTCTGCTCCACTTGTTCATCATGTTGGAGCATCAATCTGGAGACAGTGAGGACTGCTGATGCTGGAGATTGTAGTAGAGAGTAGATTGCTGGAATAGCACAGCAGGTCAGGCAGCTCCGAGGAGCAAGGGAATCCACGTTTTGGGCATAAGCCATTCATCAGGAATCAGCATCAATTACCTCATTCTGTCCCTTTGCAAGTGCGTTGAGGGGAAATGGCCTCATACTGTTCCTGTGTAAGTGACTTAAGGGCTGAATGGCCTCCTTCTGTTCCTGTGTAATAGACTGAAGGAGCTGAATGGCCTCATCGTGTTGCTGTGGAAGTGGCTTTAGGGGCCGAATGGCCTTCCCCTGTTCCCGTGTAAGAGACTCCAGGGGCTGAATGGCCTCCTCCTATTCCTGTGTAAGCGACGCAAGGGACTGAATGGCTTCTTCCTCTTCCGATTCGACAGGACCAAGGGCCTGATTGAGTTACCCCTAGTTCCTGTTTGAAAGCTCGATGTGCTGACAAGTGTGATGATGCTGCAGGCTTTGAGAGGTTCTTTTGTCCTGGTTTCTTTTCAGAGAGAGATTGAATGATCGTTACCAAACTGGTTAGTTAAAGCCACTGAGTAAACAGCTAGGGAGGTTTTGGGTTAATTTTAATGCAGACTGAATGGGTGTGGCCAGCTCTCACAAATTACGATCTCTGGGTTTTGGTTTCTAAGTAGCATCAGAAACTATTGGGATCTCTACAGAGTTGGAAGCTTCAGTGACTATCTCCTGGCTGCTACTCTCTCTGAATTTTCTCTTGGTGCTGTTTTTAATTCCTGGATTAGAGAAATGTTTGTGACAATCTGTGTCTGAATTTTCCTTTTTGCCAGGGGCTGTGTTTATGGGATTTTCCTATATTGGTTCAGTTAATTAGTAATAGTTCCTAGATTTGTTATTCTGTTAACTTGTCCAATAGAACTACATTTTTCTAAATTCCTCTTTCTTTGCTTTGATTTTATCTTTCGTATTTCAATAAATGGTGTTTAGCTTCACACCGAGTAGTTTGACCTGTCACATTGCATCTGGAACAATCACTTTATATTCCGTTTAAAATAAAAAAAAGAGTCTAGGTTACCGCCTTCCAATATTTTCGAGGGGCTCTGGTGTGGTCCATCACACTAGACTCCTTCTCTTCCTGAGTAATATGCTGGAGGCACTGAATGGGCTGTCCCTGTTCTTCTCCAATAGTGTCAATGGGCTGAATGGCTTCCCCATATTCCTGTGAAACCAGCGTGAGGTGCTGAATGAACTCTTATTTTACTGTGGCAATGTGCAGTGTCAGGCAGTGCTGGTAGATGAATGTTACGGACCATTTAACAGCACATGTCTCAATGGAGTCTGGGTCTTGCTGCACATTGACACAGACCAGTTCAGGAGCTGAAGGGGGTACAAAATGTTCTGAACATTGTGGAATCTTCAGTGACCATCCCCACATTCTGATCTTATGTTGGTGAGGGTGGGGACGGGAGACATTGATGAAGCAGCTGAAGCTGTTTGTGAAGGGGAAGCTACCCTGAGGATCTCGCACAGAGGTGACCCAGGACTGAGATGATGAACATCTTCCTTTGCGCCATGTTTGACTCCAAACACTGGAAAGTTTACTCTGATTCCCATTAAGTCCAGTTTTGTTTAGCTCCTTGATGTCAGCAGACGTCAACCACTGCCTTGATATCAGGGCCAGTCATTTGTACCTGAACCCTTGTCTCAACCTCTTTTGATCATATCAATAAACCATGATATAGGAGCAGCTAGTGTTTTCTTCAAACAGGTGGGATTGAATGTCAGGATTTCTCGTCTCAATAATGTTGGGGAGAAAAAATGACTGAAAGTATTTGAAGAGGAGGTAGATAGATATTGACCTGTCAGAGAGTTGAGGGCAATGATAAATTGGGTATGAAAGAGGATTTGAGACAGAGAGCAGATCAGTCATGATCTTAGTGAAAGGCAAGGCAGGCTTGGGGAGTGAATGACCGGTTCATGTTTCTGATGTTCGCACATTCTGTTATTGGAAAGTTAGTGGGTGTTATTTTCATGAATGTCTGTATTGGAATGTTGCACGCAGGGAGACCAGAGGAATTTGTGAGCCATCGCTGAGTGAGGCATGGCGGCTGTATTCTCAGTGAATCTGAGTCTAAACATGATCAACAAATGAAGCATAAGTTGCAGAGAGGGGAAGCTTTGTAAAGAGAGATGAGGGGCGTCTTTCATACCCGTGCCTGGATTTTCCAATTGCATTTCCCAAATCACTTCAAAGCGTGTGTGACAGTCTTGAGAGGCTGAATAGTCTCCTCTGTTTCTATGCAACAGGTTATAGGAGTAAGTGGCCTCCAACTGTTCCTGTCCAGCAAGTATGCGGGGCTGGATGGAATGCAGAAACATGGGACTGAGGAGCAGGAGTGGGACATTAGATACTTTGAGCCTTCTCCACCAGGGTCTAAGATTGTGGACTCAGCCCCACTTTCCTGTTTGTACACTATTACCCGTGACTCACTTCCCTGTCAAATATTTAACTAAACAACTTTCAATCCATGTGAACATAGAGGCACAATAAACTTCCAGTGAAGAGAATTCACCCTTGAAAGGTCCTTTCAGAATCTTTCGCCATCCCTCTTATAGAATCTGACAGTCATGCAGAACGGAAACAGACCCGTTAGTCCAATCTGTTCACTCCGATCAGATATCAAATCTGACCTAGTCCTATTTGCCAGCATTTGGCCAATATCCCTCCTCTTTCAGATACATTTTAAATGTGCAATTGTAGCCGCCTTCACCACTTCCTCTGGCAGCACGTTCTGCACACACACCACTCTCTGTGTGAAACATTTACCTTCAGGTCCATTCTAAATTATTCGCCCTCTCATTTTCAAACTATGCCCTCTTGTTCGGGACTCCCCTATCTTGGGGAGCAGAACATGGCTGTTCAGAATATCCATGCCTCTGATGATTCCACAAACCTGTATAATGTCACCCTTCAGCCTCTGACACTCCAGAGGGAAACACCTCAACCTAATCAACCTATCCCTGAAGCTCAAACCTCCAGTTCTACAACCGAGTTGTACGCAGTATTCTTAAACTGGCCTCACCAACATCCTGTACAGAGGCAACATGCCACCACAACTCCTATACTCAATACTCAGACTGATTAAGGCAAATGTGCCAAATGTGTTCTGCACTACTCTGTCTACCTGCGACTCCACTTCCAAGGAACTATGTACCGGCAGCCCTATGTCCCTTTGATCCACAACAGGACCTGACAATTCAGTGTATAATTTCTGCCCTGATTTGCCTTCCCAAAATGCAAAAGCTCGTATTTATCTAAATTTAACTATATCTGTCAATCCTTGTCCCTTTGTCCCATCTAATTGTGGTCTCGTTGTACTCTGAGATAATCTACCACACCACCTTGCTGATGTAATCTGTAACCTTACTAACTTTGGCCCCAGTATTCACATCTAAATCTTTTACCTAAATGATGAAATGCAGTGAAGTCAGTACAGATTCTTACAGCACACTGCTGCTCACAAGCCTCCAGTCTGAAAAATATCCCTCTTCCTTCAAGCCAATTGTGACTAGCTTCCTCCGTATCTCGTGTGACCGAACCTTACTCATCTGCCTACCAATTGGAATGTTGTGAGCACCTTACTGAGGTCCATGTAGACAATGTCTACCAAACTGCCCTCATCAATCTTCTTTGTCACCTCTTCATAAAACTCAATCAAGTTCATGAGACATGATTTCCCATGGAGAAAGCCACGTTGACTACCCCGATCAGCCCTTGCCTTCCCAAATGTATGAGCTGAAAAATGTGTTGCTGGAAAAGCGCAGCAGGTCAGGCAGCATTCAAGGAGCAGGCATAAATATGTATGTAAATCCTTTCCCTCAGAATCCCCTTCAAGAACTGACCCACCACTGACATCAGGCTCACCGGTATATAGTTCCCCGACTTTTCGGGTCATGTTTCCTTTTCAATTCCCACTGCTGCACTGCTCACAACAAATGTCAAATGTAACCAAGTTTGTGATAAGGCCGATGATATCGATCTCAGACTGGGTCAGAGTCAGTTTTAGCAACAAGTCAGGCTAGTTTCTTTAATCTGCTAAAATAAGCACGTTTATGATCCAGAGCAATGTTACTCAAACTATCTTGGAAAGATGAATGGCAAACAGTTTGGAAATTACAAATAAAGAATCGATATTTCCCTTTCTAAAAACACTGACACACACACACAAACAAACATCTCTGCAATTTCAAGTTGAACGCGCTTTGTCCATATATTATTGTAACTCATGACAAAAGGAACAATTGAGAGATTGTTCAAAATGTTATTCTGCTTCTGAAGACATTCTACTCACACAAACTGCTAGCAATGGGATTTCATCTTGGAACAGTTGGATTTGGCTGAAATCCCTTTACATTCGGCAGTGAAGAGATTCCAATGAATTCTGGCCAGGGATCGCCCAAGGGTATCACAGTGGCTCAGTGGTTAGCACTGCTGCCTCACAGCACGAGGAACTTGCGTTCAATTCCAGACTCGGGTGACTATTTGTGTAGAGGTTGCACATTCTCCCCTTCTAATGGTTGTTCCAGTTTCCTTCCACAGTCCAAAGCTGTGCTGGTTAGATGGATTGGTCATGATAATTTGTCCGAAGTGTTCAGGGGTTTCTAGGTTAGGTGCATCGGTTGGAGTAAATGTAAGGGAGCTGGCCTGGGAAGGTTGGTATGGACGTTTTGTGCCGAAGAGCATGTTTGCACACTGTAGGGATTCTATAAAAAGAAGAATGGTAACGATGACTGTAGATTTTTTGTTTTAGCTCGCACACATTGCTGTCATGAGGAACAATGAAGGAGAGAGAGTGTAATCGGCCATTCCTTCTCGGGCAGATTACATTTTCTCTCTATCTGAGCTGAATCACACAATAATGTCATCCTCTCCCAAACTGGACCATGTGAGGTCTCCTTGTACGTTGTCCAAACCAAGTCTCCATCACATTCCCTGTTCCATGTTGATGCATCATTGCTACTGTCATACACAGAGCCATACCCTTAGCAGAAAATGGTCTCGGTCTATTTGAAGGTATGTTTATATGTCGCTGCGTCATTAAAAAAATAAAATGTTTAATGTATTCCGAATATTGTGTTAAAATGAATGCATTTTGCAACAAATACAGTCATTGCTGGAAAAGCTCGGCAGGTCTGTCAGCATCCAGATGTCTTTTACATGCTGTATTTGTACCAGCCTCCACCACTTCCTCTGGCAGCTCATTCCACATGCACACCCTCTCTGTGAAATGGTGCTCGTGGGTTCGTCAAAAACTTTCCCCTCTCAATTTCAACCAATGCCCTCTCGTTTTGTATGCCCCAATCTGGGGAAAAAACCATGACTACTCACCCTATCCATGACCATTTTGATTTTATAAACCTTTACTGCTGCAAAATGTGACTCCAATCAACACGAATGGCTGTACTTTCAGTCACCCTGGGCCTAAATTCTGAAATGCAATACTGACACCTCTTCCTTCTCCATCAAGCCACAATTCTAAATCCGTTTTAATCAGTTTGTTCAGGTGCGTTATGAAACACTTCTGTGGCATTTGCACCTGCACCTTTGTGCCCGGAGGTAGGGACACTAGCATCACTCGGCAATATCCATAAAGCTGTACCATTATTCTCCTGTGTGTTTGCTCATCAGCCTCTTCTGACATGCTGTGACATACCTCTGCAACAGGCAGGACTTGAATCCAGAACTTCTAGTCCAGAGCTTGGAACACCAGCACGCACGTTCAGGAATCAAATCCAGACCTCTGGCTCAGAGGCAGGGACATTACCCACGACACTACCATATCCAGATTTTGGGTCATATTTTAAGCGTCAGCTTTCAGCTCGGTGTGGATTTATTATAATCAGGCTACCAATACTGAACTACACAAAACACTTTGTATTAAACAAGGGCAAAATATTTGTCTTAACTGTAGGATGTTGAGTGTACGGGATTAGTGGTGCTGGAAGAGCACAGCAGTTCAGGCAGCATCCGAGGTGCAGTAAAATCGACTTTTCGGGCAAAAGCACTTCCTGATGATTTTACTGCTCCTCGGATGCTGCCTGAACTGCTGAGCTCCTCCAGCACCACTAATCCAGAATCTGGTTTCCAGCATCTGAAGTCATTGCTTTTACCTTGTTGGGTGTACGTGCTGTGCCATCGAACTTAACTATGAACAGCTTTAATCGCTATTATCTGTAGTCTGCAATATTAGGGAAAGAAATCCTGCAGACACACTCTGCACAATGAAGGGTCTCGAATAGATTTTCATTACTGAACACCAGAGACGGAAAAAGACCATAATATTGGCCCCAAAAAACCGATCAGTATTACCCAACTCTCACGTGTGACTGCCTTCTTCCTAAAACCATGAAGTGATACCAGACCGCTGATTACTGTTCAGCCTCTCCTCCCCACTGACTGTGTCTGCAATCTGTCCCTCCTCCCCCTAACCACAGAAGGCAAACCAAGTTCAGGGTCTTTGTGAAAATCAAGGCCGGAGTGTGCAGGCCTCCTGGAGAGGGGAAGGTAAGGTGGCAGTAATATGACTCACTGGGCTGAGGAGTGGCAGATGGAGTTTAGTTTGGATTAATGCGAGGTATTGGATTTGGTAAATCAAACAAGAGCAGGACCTATACAATTAAAAGCAGGACCTTTGTCAGTGTTGTAGGACAGAGACCTAGGCCGTCAGCGTCCCCATTGGGCGGTGGGGGGTAAAAACCCTATCAAGTGTCATTGGTACTTTGGATTTTGTTTCGTTCTTTTTTTATGGTTTTAGCTTTGGAAAGTTTTGAGAGCTTGTGAGTTGCAGTAGTTTTAGTTTGTACAGATTTAAGGCTCGATGAGTCTTTTGTCATTAATGCTCATTCGATATGAAATTCTCTGGAGTTCAAATGTTGCTGCAGTGTGTTATGGATAATGATGTGCTTAAATTGTGTATCTGGAACATTAAGGGGAGCCATCTGCCAGTCAAGAGGAAAAATATACTTTTTCATCTTAAAAAAGAGAGAGTTGTCCTATTGCAGGAGATGCACCTGGATGACACAAACATTTGACGTTACAGCAGGGCGGGTTCGATCGGGTTTATTTCTCATCTTTTAATACTAAGAGTGGGGGTAAAGTCATAATGGATAGGAAGAATCTTCCATTTAAATTACTAGATTGTATGAAACACCCATGGAAGGATCATAATCGCAAAGTCTTGAACTACGGGAGTTAATACAGTATTTTAAATGTTTATTGCCACCCGGTGCACCCTCTTAAAATCCTGGGAGATGCATTTTCTAAATTCACTTATCTTGCATCATGGCACATGATTGTAGAAGGAAATTTCGACTGTCTTATGGCCCCACGATGGACAGAATGTCCAAAGCTCCCCCAATGCCCTCGTTATAATGTAAGCAATTAATGGATTTGTGTCTAGAACTAGAGCTAGTGGATGTCTGGAGGCAGATCTACCTCACAAGTAGGGATTTTATTTTCTTCTTTAACCCGCAGAAATGGCACACGAGGGTTGATCTCTTCCCCATCCCTGCAACAATCTTAGATTCAGTGGCATCCTGCACAATTGGGAATATTACCCCAACATGCCTGCCCCAGAAGTTGGATAAAAGTCACATAAAATTATGTTGTATGCAGATTGTCTTATGTTTTTGTCAAATCCCGCAATTTCGGCAGCTCACATGATGCAATGCAATAATTCGCTTGCTGCCTTTTCGGGCTCTATGATTAATTTTACAACATTGGAGGCCATGTCTATGGGAGGTCTTGGGGAAATTCCTGATGAGGGCAAATCCTGGTTTCCTTTTAAATGGTCACGGGGGTGTAGGGGGGCGAGGTTCTCTATTTCAGTATATTCATTACGTCCGTCTTTGATCATTTATTTAACGTGAACTATGTCCATTTGTTTGACAAAATTAAACAAAACCTTCAAAGATGGGAGGCACTTCCAATATCCTGGCGTGGTCGGATAGCTCTTATTAAAGAATGTCCTTCCTCATTTACTATACCCCGTGTGAATGCTTCCTTTGATGTTTCCCACATAGGTATTTAGGAGACATAATGGCTGGTTTAGCTCTTCTATTTGGCAGCATGAGCGACTCTTTATCAAGCTAACCAAATTGCAACTACCCCACAGATTGTGGGGAGTAGATCACCCAGATAAAAGCTATCAATTAAGCTCTTTTTTATCCTATGTTAGTGCCTGGGCTGCTGAGGACTCGGCTTCAATACTGTGAGATATTGAACCCTATCAGATAAAGTGAACCCTTATTAGTCTGTTTTTCTTAACAAAATTGACAACATTTATGAAGTATTGTCATAACCCAATAATTATCAATATTGTTAAAGCATGAATGACAATGCGTCAGATTGGGGCAATACAGCCAAAATCATGTTTCTTACCCCTGTAATTGGTACACCGGGTTGTCATCTGGGAATAATGGATTCCAGGTTTAAACTGTCGACAGCAAGGGGTGTACCTTGCTTGAGTGATTTAGAATTAGTAGAATCCCTACAGTGTGGATAGAAGCCCTTGGGCACAACAAGTCCGCTTCGACCTTCTGAAGAGTAACCCACCCAGATGCATTCCCCTACCATCCCATATTTACCCTGATTAATGCCCAAACCTACACATCCCTGAACAGTATGGGTGATTTATCAATCACCAATTCATCTAACATGCGCATCTTTGTACTGTGGGAGGAAACCCACACAGACACGGCGAGAATGTTAACTCCACACAGCCAGTCACCCAAGGCCAGAACCAAAGCCGAGACCCTGGTGCTGTGAGGCAACAATGCTCACAAATGAGTCACCACGTGTTATTTGATGGAGAAACAATGATATCATTTGATCAAATAACTCGTGCGTATGGACTACCTAGTTGAGATCTCTTCTGTTTTTTTTTCCAGATCAGAGATTTGATTAAAGAAAAACACACTTTTACCACACTCTTACAGATCCGATAAAGGGAAGAGGGCTCTTATTGCTTAGAATACACTCTCTGTCAGTACCCTTTATCATTAGTTGGAGAGTGTCACCTCAGATGAGACTGTGCAGCGTTGTGATGTCTGCTAGTGAGAGTTGGGGGTTCAGAACACCTCGGAGACATGGGAGGACATTTGTGAAAATGATCGAAGGATTTTGATCTGTAATAGGATCCATTCCATGCAGTTGAAAATTCTTCGTAGGGTCTATCTGACCCCAGATTGTCTCTCAAAATGCAAAGTGGGATTATCTTCAGCATGCCCTAAATGCAGAATATCTACAGGCACTCTTACTCATTGCTTGTGGTCCTGCTGCAGACTTCGTCTATATTGGAGCACTGTGTCAGATGTGATAGAGTGTGTATTGGGGACTGAATTGGAGATGGACTTGGTTTCTGTTTTCCTGGGCCTGCCCAGGGTACTTTCCACAGATGAATATGGGAACAAAGTTATATCCTATCATTCTGTACTTTCCGTGCTAGGAAAAATATTCTGTTGCGATGGATGTCTGAACTCCCCCACCCCCAGAGAGGAAGAACTGTGAACATAAAAATGTGTATCAGTTAATGCTCTTGATGAACAAGAGCTATCCTTTTGTTATGCTGAGCTGTATTATTTATTCATTATTGTTTGTTTAGTTTTGTTTTTTTCTTCTGTCTGTGTAGTGTTTTAATTTGTTTTGTATGTACATGAAATTGGATGTTATTTTGTTTTCAGTTAGTTGAGTTGTGTTGTTATTGGTTTATTATAATACTAAAAATCTCTTCTTAAATATTTTTTTTAAATTAAAATGCTAACATTGATAGAATACAGTCCCAAAAAACTCTCATTAGAAAGACCACTCATGGTGGTTTATCCTGAGGATCACCACATCTCGGGTGATGGGGTGAGGCTGAGAGATTGTCCCCTCCATGGTAATCTTTGTCAGTGTGAGGGACTGAACCTGCGCTGTTGCTCTGCCTCTACATCAAAAACCTGCCGTTCTGCCAACTGAGTGGGAGTCTGTGTAACTGTTACAGACAGAAACAGTCACAGACAATTTTTAAGAGAAACATGCATAATAAGGAAAGTGGTACAGTTCAGATAACGGTCAAGATAACGCCTGAGGGTAAAAATGTTTTTTTGCTCGAAATTGTATTTATAACGAGACGTGTTTAGAAGTTGTTTTTGGTTTAATATCATTAAGGTGAGTCAAGTAACTCTTATGTGTTACACACTGGCACACTACCATTTTCCTGAAACTGGGAAATATTTGGAACACTATCTGGAACATTCTATAATCGGCATTCTCCAGGATATTCTATGACTGTGTGGGAGGTATTGCAAAGGAGAGAGAGAGAGAAGGTGTTGCATGCAGTAGTGAGAGTGGGGGACCACGAGCCTTGTTCGGGGGTAGTTGCAATCACAGATATACAGTGATTGTGAGGGAGCAGACAGAATGCGGTGACCCTTATCCTGACAGAGCGGGGAAGGTTATTGATGCTTATCCTGTATTGCTGGACATTTCTTCAGACCTCAAATACTGCACTGAACTCGGTAGTGAGCACAGACCATGCTCGGTGGGTCTGGTGGTGTGGCACCTTCTGGGATGGGAATGTTCCCCCTCTGTACTCGCCCATCCAATACGCCCACCGTGCTCTGTCAACAAACCATGGTGTAATTGCACCTTATCTACCAATTTGCCATTTCCCTGTCTTTGCTCTGTATCCATCTAATCCTTTCCTATCATTGTATTTGTCCAAATGCCTTTTCAATGTTGTTATTGTACCCACTTCAGCCACTTCCACTGGCAGCTCAGTCTAATTTGACAGTTCATCTTGGATTCCATGCGATCTAGCCTTCTAGAGCGGCCTAATATGTGAAACCTTATCAAAGGCCTTACTGAAATCCATATATAATATGTCTACAACCCTGCTCTCATCAACCTTCCTGGTCACTTCCTCAAAAATCTCTAACAAAATTTGTAAGGCATGATCCGCCACGCACAATGCCATGCTGACTGCTCCAAGTCAAACTCTGCCTTTCCAAATGCACGCACATCTTATCTCTCAGAACCTTCTCAAGTGGTTCACCGAAAACAGGTGTGAAGCTTACTTGTCCATATTTCCTAGGCTTTTCTTCGCAGCCTTTCTTGAATAAGGGCACACCATTTGCCACCGCCCAGTCTTCCGGGATCTTTGTCCCTAAGCTTTTTCTCTCGCCTCTTACAGTGATCTTAGATATATCTGGTCAGGACCAAGAGATTTGTCTGACTTTCTGCGTTCTAATATGTCCAACAGCAACTCTACTGTGATATGGACAGTACCAAGATATGACAACCAACCTCCTAAAGGTCACAGATCTTCATGTCTTTCTTCGTGATAAACACACAGAGGAAATTGAGGACTTCACCCATCTCTTGAGGTTTTACGCATGCATGCCGGTTTTGGATTTTAAAGCATCCTATTCTCTCTCTAGTTGCTCTTTATCTTTCCTATACTGAATTTGGATTCACTCTAATCTTCTCAGCCATGACTACCTCATACCCCCTTATGGTCCTGCTTATTTCCTTCTTCAGTAATCTCCTCTATCCCCTGTAATACTCCAGGGATTCCCTTGATACGAGCTGCCTGAACATGAGCCACGCCTCCTTTTTTCTGGTCAAAGCCTCAATATCTCTTGACATCCAGGGTTCTCTCTTCCAGTCTCACATAACCTTCACCCTCATAGGAAAATGGAAACCTTGAACTCGAGCTATCTTACTTTTAAAGCCCTCCCACTTGCCCGAGATTCTTTTACCTGGAAACAAACAACTCCAATCATCCCCTGCAATCCCCTGTCTAACCTAGTCTCGTGCAGTTGAGTGACTGCCTCCTGTTCCTGTGTCCCAGTTTCAAGCAGTTGAATGATTCCCTCCTGATCCCAAGTTTGTGAAAATGGATGTCCTCCAATTGCTCCAGAGTAACAGGCTCCAATAGCTCCGTGCTCACCTGCTGCTCATGTGGAATGGAATTGAGGGCCTGAATGGCCTCTTCACATTCTTTACAGCTTTTCTTGACTAAAAGCCTTTCTCCTGTTTCTGTAAAACACCATCAAAATGTGAATGATGTATTTTTGTATTTGACTGACAGTACTTGAGCAAACACGCTGACTGATAAACTTCAGAAGCTGCATAGCCTCCTCCTGCTCCCATGTTAAACACTCAAGAGTCAATCGACTCTCAGAGATGTATAACATGGAAGAAGATCCTTCGGGTCTGGTCATCTGTACCAACCAAATATCCTAAATTTATCTCGTCCCCCTAGCAAGCAGTTGGCCCATCTCCCTCCAAACACTTCCCGTGCACATACCCATCCAAACGGTGTAACTGTACCTGCCTCCACCACCTCTTTGGGCTGTTCAATCCATACACGCAGCAGTTCTGTGTGAAAATGTTGTCCCTCACGTCCCTTTTTAAATCTTTCTCCTCTCACCTTAAGCCTTTATATTCTATATTTGGAATCGTCTATCCTGGGAAAATACATTGACTGTTTACTTTTTCTATGCCCCTCATGATTTTATGTACCTCTTTAAGGTCCACCCTCAGCCTCAACACTTGAAAACAGCCCCAGCCTATTCAAACTCTCCCTGTAACTCTAACCCTCCAACACCTGCAACATTCTTTTAAATCTCTTCTGCACCCTTTCAAGTTTGACAACATCTTTCCGACAGCAGGTTGACCAGAATTAAAGGCAGTATTACAAAAGTGGCCGAACCAATGTCCTGTACAGATGCAACGTTTCATGCAATTGCTTAGATTCAAAGCACGCACCAATAAAGGGAAGATCACCAAGTGCCTTCTTCACTGCACTGTCTACCTGTGACGGCACTTTCAAGGAACTGAGAACACAGTAGCTCAGTGGCTAGCATTGCTGCTTCAGAGCGCAGCGATCTTGGTTTAATTCCATCCTTGAATGAGTGGCTGTGTGGAGTTTGTACATTCTCCCCATGTCTGTGTGAGCTTCCTCGGGTGCTATGTTTCCCTCCGACAGTATAACGATATACAGGTATGGGTAGATTGGCCATCCTAAATTGTGCATAGTACCTTTGGATGTGAGGGCGACGGGCATTAGCCATGGGAAATGCAGGCTGAGAGGGATAGAGTAGGGGTTTGTCCAGTGGGATACTGTTTAGAGGGACGGTGTGGCCTTGATGGGCCGAACATCTGTCTCCGAACTGTAGGGATTCTATAATTTCTATGGAGTTCTCCTTGATTGGCAACTTTCGACAGGACCCTACCTATATGTCTGGCCCTGACTTTTCTTGCCAAAATGCAATACCTCACATTTATCTAAAATAAACTCCATCTGCCACTCCTCAGCTCACCTAACTAAGTTTCCATTATATTCTGAGAGATCATTCTTCATGTCGACAACACCACCAAATTTGGAATTATCTCCAAACTTACTGACAATACGTCATATACTCAAGTGCAAATGATTTGTATAAGTAACAAAAGGCAGTGGACCCACTATTGATGTTTGCGAGCAGCGCCACTGGTCACAGGTCTTCAAGTTAATGAACAAATGCCAACTGTCACACCCTGTCTCCGATATTCAAGAAAAGTTTGGATTTAAATTGCACGCTCTCCCTGGATTCCAGGCAGTCTAACCTTGCTAACCAGTCTACCATGTAGAACATTTTGGTTTTCTTACTGAATTCCATAAAGACAACATTCACTCTCCTGCCTTCATCAACCATCTTCATCACTTCCTCAAAAAATTCCACCGAGTCAGTGAGACGTGATCTCCAATGTACAAAGCCCTCTTCTGTCCTTGTCTTTCCAAATGCATATTCATCGTTTCCCTCAAAATCCCCTCCAACAATTTAGTCACTATTGACGTCAGGCTCACCGATCTATAGTTACCTGGGTTTTCCTTAATTTCTGAAATAATGATACTATGTTAGCAACTCTCCAGTCTCTTGCCACCTCATCTGTGGAAATCAATGTTACAGATATATCAGCAAAAGGCTGAGCAATTTCTTTCCTAGCTTCCCACAATATTCTGGGGTACAACTGATCAGGTCCCTGGGCTTTGTTCACCTTTATATGTTTTTAAATGTCCAACATCAACTTGTAATATAGATACTTTTCAAGATATCACTATGTATTTCTTCATTCTCTCGCTCTTGTAACCTCTTCTACGTTAAATACGAGGCAAAATACTTGTTTAGTATCCCTTCCATCTCCTATGGGTCCACACATAGGTAGCCTTACTGACCTTTAAGGTGCCCTATTGTCTCCCTAGTTAATATTTTGCCATTAAAGGATTTGTAGAATTTCTTCAATGCCTCATTAACACTATTTCTGAAGCCATCTCATGGCCACAATTTTCTGGCCCAATTTCCCCCTTGACAATACACTTTTTGCCCTTACACTCCCCTCGGGATTCACTTAATCTCAGCTCTGTTTTCCTGACATATGCCTCCTTCCTTACCTTGACCATAACATCAATATATCTAGCCATCCAGCACTCCCTGCACCCACCAGCCTTGCCCCTCTCACTAATAGGAACATGTTGGCTCTGGACTCTCTGAAACCACGTTTTGATGGCCTTGCATTTTCCAACCATCCCTTTACCTGTGAATAGGGTATTCCAATCTGCCTTTCACAGGGCTCGCCTAACACTTTCAAAATTGGCCTTATTCAAAGTTAGAACTTTAATGTTTACATCAGGTCTTTCCTATTCCACAACTAGTTTGAAACTAACATTTATGCGTAACAGACTTGAATGTTAAATAAACATTTCCTGCCCCTCTGCAACAGGCTCGAGAGGCTGAGTGGACTCCTTGTGTCCCTCTGTAATAGACTGGAAAGGCTAAATGACCTCCTCTTGTCCCTCTGAAATAGACTCAAGAGGCTTCATGGCCTCCTCCTGTCCCTGTGTAACAGATCCGAGACATTAAATGAGATAGCAACCCGTGGATTACGAGCAGCCGTTAAACTGTATCTGATGGAGTTACAGAAACACAAACAACACAATGTACTCCAGGTGCCCTCTCAGTAACACTTTATACAGATGCAGCGACACATCTCTTTGTTTTGAATGAATCTTTCGGCAAAATGTGCCAATATTCCAGCTTTCCACCTTTTCAAGTAGCACTAGGCTAATATGGGCTGAATGGCCTTCTCTTATCCCTCTGTAAGAGGCCCATAGGGACAGAATTGCTTCGGTCTGTTCCTGAGCAGCAGTCTCAATGCTCTGTCTCAGGGTTATGAAAGGATTTGACAACAGGGCATTAACACCAGGAGTAGCCTCACACTGGTCAACAAGTGCCGTACTTTTTGTTCAGGTATCGAGAAACTTGCCCACCCGACTTTTTTTGATGCGGCCGATCTGTTATTTTATAACTGCCTCCATTCATAAACAGAGTGGAACATATATTGACCCCTGCAGTGTCCTGTTAATACTCTCATGTACAAATTAATAAAAAGAGTTAAAAGATTGAAACGTTTATGATCCATCCCTCAGCAACCCTCATCCATTCCATCCATACCCAATAAATGAAAAGAGATGTTTTGAACAGGTTAACTGAGCCTATTTGTTCAGTGACTGCGATTAATGCCAATCTCCATGGATTATAATTATGCCAGTAGAGGGTTTCCATCTTTTAATGATAAATGGGGTCCGTTCAATGTGTTATTCCATAACATGAGCGGGAGCATCACCGACAGCACTGATCGGGATCAGCAGATCCAGAGAGAGGGAGAGGAGAGATCAGAATCTGAGAACATTAGACTGGAATGTGCCAACAATGGATCAGAATCTGAGAACATTAGACTGGAATATTCAAACAATGGATCAGAATCTGAGAACATTAGACTGGCATGTTCCAACAATAGACAGTCGCTTATCCAATTATGTTTGGTATCTTTCTGCATTTGATTGGTTGTCATTATCATTGCGGATCTATTACGCTCTTCTCATTATTCAATATTTTTATTATCCCTTCCTGGCTATCATTGGTGTTCCTGGTGAGTGTCACTGTCCAGATTTTGTTTCTATAAACCAGTTATGACTGTATTACTGTTATTCCATGTAGTCTACACTTCCTGCCACTATTATTGTTCCTGTTGAATCTCTCAATCCAGATATTCACTCTACAGACCACTACTAACTACATGAATGAATGCGTTCAATTACTGTCTCGCTCTCTGCTCTGGCAGTGTTACTCCGGGTCTCTATGTTGATCTATTCAGTTTCAGGGGAGAACCACAATGCATTGTAGCATTGCCTTTGCTGTTAAGAGTATAGAGGTCACCGTCTACTGCTCTGGTTACAAATTCCACTTCCTTCCACTGTTTCCATCCCATCCCTGGCCAATATCTACAGCTGAAGCAGACAAGTCACAACTGTGGGTGATCCCTTTGACCACAAGCTGATTCCTGACACCATGTCCTGACCATTTCTAACTTGAAATACTCACCACTCCAGAATATATCTCACTGCTTATTCCATCTGCTGTTTGAATCTTGAGCTATGAAATACAGGCTTAATGAAGCCAATAATCTGCTGCTGACGCTCCCGGCTTCAAACCTGCCGAAGCAAATCTGATTCGAATTCACACCAAACCCCCATCCATCTGTCATTCATGTGCACGCTGATGTATATTGCTGTTGTGTCTGGCAATGACTTTATTTTAATATTCTCAAACACTTTATCTCATCTGTCCATGAAACTTCCCTCGTTCTCTCTGTTGATTAACAAAAAGCCTGCCAGTTGTTCGTATTTAAAAGTTTCCTCCATGTGCGTTCCTTCTCAAACAGTGAGTTTCGCATTCAACCACGCTAATCGCGCACACACACACAGAGCAAACCTTCCCATTGCAAGCAGTAATCTGATGCGAGGAAAGTTAGCATATGATAGCAAAGTTTGCAATACTCTCTATGCTGGGCAGATAGTGCAGTTCACTGAACAACACACTAGCATGGCCTGCACAGCTGTCCACGCTGGGCTGTCATCTTGTCCCAGTTTATGTTGTGTGTAATGTTCGGTGAAGCAGATTCAGAATTTGATGTAACAAACCATTCCAGCTGATCTGACAATGCCTTTATTCAAAGTTGTCATTCTTGTCATTTTACTCTCGAAGGTCTCACTTCCCCAGTTAGTCCCACTGCCCTGTCTTTTTCCCCATATTTCCAAAACATCTTTTCAGTTAATTAATTGTCTGTTTCTGTCTTTAATGTGAATCTCTCTGTCCCTCTGTATCTTTCCCTGGACTTGGGTTTTGGCTCCCTAGTGTATCGAGTGCTGGCATTGTGTAGCTCAAAAATACTGAAGTGGTGTGTGTCAAACTGTTGTTCACTTCCTGGTATGTTCCATGTTATGGTCCATGGGCAGGTGTGTTTCAGAAGTTATGAGACACATCCTTGTAACTTGGTCTGTACCTGTGGTTGTCCCTCTCAGGTGACCTTGCGATCTGTAACACGAGCAAGCCCACTGAGTGAAGGACCAGGCATCTATATTGCCTGACAATGCTGTTACTTTTGAAATAAAACGTTAGTTTCTCATTTTTTTTTAAGTAAGAGGTCTTAAAGGCCAAAGTGCCTACTGAAAACGGCTCAAGTAAATAATTTACGGGGCTTTTAGGGTTTTTAATAAATAGTAGTAACAATGGACAGCTCACACAGACCAGGCTTTCTAGTTTGTTTTTTCTTGCAGCTGTAACAATCACGGGGTGCTTGGGGTCCCAGAGGGGTTGGAAATTTTAGTAAATTATCCCTAGCTGCTACTCTCTCTAAAGCCTCACTTGATGGTGTTTCCTCCTGGATTGGAGAACTGTATGCAAGAATGCATGTCTGAATGTTGCTTTTTGCCAAGGGGTGTGTTTAGGTGATGTTCATAGATTGAACAGTCCATTTGTAGAACGTACTGTATCCATTATTCGGTTAAGGTTTACAATAGTTAAGCTATTCTAAATTCCTCTTCACTTTGTATGGATTTTCATTAGAGGATAGTGAGGTTGGGCAACCCTATGGTAGCCAAAGGCCTGATCAGGATCTGTTTAAATATATCCAGGCATTATCTAAATTTGATGAGAATGATGGGGGAGCCTTTTTAATTTCATTTCAGAAAGTGGCTAAACAAGTGCAGTGGCCAGAGAACATGTGGATTTAGTTTATCCAAACAAAGCTGATAGGTATTTGCATCCCTATCGGAGGAGGTGAAGAAAGCCATCTGAAGTGCATATGAGCTTGTGCCAAAAGCCGACAGTGTTTCAGGAATCTAAAATAGCATCCCTAGTTAAATGCACGTTGTGTTTGAAAGAATCAAACAAAGTAATTTTGAAAGGTGGGAAAGGGTATTAAAACAGAGCAAAGTTATGGCACTCTGAGAGAGACTCTAATTTTCGAGAAGTTAACAATTCACTTCCTGCAGTCGTGAGAACTCGTGTGGAAGGGCAGAGAGTTACTATGGCAAGATTAGAAGCTGAAATGGCTGATAATGATGATTGGGTTCAGAAATCAAAGTTTGGTTTCTGTGAGGGATTGAGAAGAATGTGCGAGATCTTCTTAAAACATATCCCTGTGAGAGTAAGGTTTACTGGCGTAGGCCAGCATTAGCAGGTGAAGCGGTTACACCACGAAGTGGTACAAAAGGATGTAATATTTTTACGCTGAGACATGAGGAGCTATGACATTCAGAGGGACTATTGGAGAGATGAGAAGTGCTCCATTATGTAACGTGTGGTTGGAGAGTCCGGTGGAAACATCAACTGATTTATTCCACAATGGGGAGGAGGCCTTGAGCTTGGTGTTGGCGTTACAACATTTCAGCATTTAAATTGCCAATAACATACCTGAGACAAATCTTTGTCACTGATCGTGACCCCTTAAAGATTTTGGAGAAGTTTAGGGAGAAAAATACCAGTCCGTTTTTATTGAGCTTATTGAAATTATAAAGTTGACAGGGCGAGAAAACCTAAGTTTTGACATGTTGTGGAGACTTGGATGAAGAAAGACAAAAGGCATTCTGTGGCAGGAGTGAAATGACTGAAATCGAATCGAGTTGTGAACATTTGTATGCTCAGAGTCAATGTAATATATATTCGTTCCAGTCTACTAATAATGGAAGATTAGGCGGTCTAAAATGATATTGATGGATCATTTTATTAAAAGTGGAGTTGTGAGAATACTATCACTGTAAAAAGGTTATTTTCTCTTGGGTTTTTTTTGACGAGAGGTTTTAAAGGCAGAGGTGCAGAACTGCTGTCTGAAAACAGTTTAAGTAAATAACTCAGAACGCCTTTATGTTTTATTAAAACGGTGGTAACAATGGAAGGGCAGTGGCCAGCTCTCCCAGACCAAGTTTACTCGTTTTGTTTTTAGCTGCAGCATTCAGAAGCTGTTCGGGTCCCAGAATGGTTGGAAGTGTCAATACTTGATCCCCAGCTGCCTTTCTCTCTGAGATCTCTATTTATGTTGATTTCTCCTGGATCAGAAAACTGCAATGTAAGAATCTGTATTTGAATATATCTTTGTGCCAAGCGGTGTATACCAATAAGGTACGGTATCTATTGTATGTGTAATTGTTCCAACATATAAGTCATCCCGAAATGTTTTTTTCTTTGATTGTATTTTAACTAAAGCATTTAAATATATTATATTTTGCATAATGTAGAGTGGTTTGACCAATCACAACATATCTGTAAGGCACACTTCCCATCTATATTCAAAATAAGGAAAGGTTTGGGTCTAAGCGGCCTTCTTACAATATTTTGCGGGAATCTGGCCTGGTCCACAACACTTGTAGCCGAGGGGTTTCTAACTGACTCCTGTTATTGAAAAGTTAGTGCAGCAGCTGGGGATGGTTTGCTGGAGGTTGTGCTGTGAGCTGCCTCAGACATGCAGGATTTGGCGACCCAACTTTGGATGGAGCCTGGGGACTGTAGTTCCAACATCTGGGTCTGCAACATGAACAACAAATGGAGCAGAGGTTGCAGAGAGGGGAAGCTCTGAAACCACGCAGTGAGTGTGCATGGGGAAAGAGAACTGCTGTGTCCACCCCGGATTTTTCCGGAACAGCTTCCCAAGCTCCACTTAACCCAGGAGCAGAGTGTGCGGGGACACTAATTGAACAAGGAGCTGGTCACAGAGCGGTGTCACCTCCTTTAACACGTCCTGCAGCTTCACACCAGGGGGAAGGATGGCGCTGCCAGTGTCTGTTCGGGTCACAGTTTCATTCAGCTTCTATGTTCTGGAACCTTTCAAGCAGGACTGGGTGACATATCCATCATCTCCCAGTATGTTGCCATCAATGTAACCATTCAGTGACGGTGGATATGTATGATGGATGAGGTAAATGCATTGTATTTACCCTCAGCAGGGAGCTGCAGGATGTATCCAGTATAGTGGGATTCCCGATGGTGTACATGGCATCTGCGGAGTACCGTGTCAATGGGGAGAGGTAGAGGAACTGAAGGCGCACTCTCTATATTAATCTTGCAGCGTGCCCATCACAGTACATCATGTTGGTGAATACCCCTGTCCAGACAGCAACCACAGCCTCTTCATTCACAAGCAGGCAACCATTCCCATCGTCTTCAGATCTCCATGTAGAAAGGAATGAATGTATCTTGGATAAAGGCCATCCCCTTGATACACGTTTGATAACAGCATCCCCCATCACCAACCAAACACTTCAAAGTATTCCATGTGCACGGAGAGCAATGGGGTCACTTGGAGCGTCAAGGAGCAGACAATCAGTGATGGAGCAAAACTTCCCATGTCTGAACGGGTCTGAGTGAACCCCCCAATACACAGTATCATTAATCCCTGTGATCCCTGTCCATTTCAGTAACATATTGCCTTCCATTATTCCTGTAAATGAAATGACAGATTATATCATGTTATATTGCAGCTACCAAATTATTATCCATTGCATTTACCTCTCTGTATCTATCTGTAGACCCTCCACACTCTCTTGATAATTTAATCTCTTGCTTATCACAGCAACATGACCAAACTCAGTATCTCTATATCTGTTCCATCCTCCTGATCATTGATATAGATTGTAAATAGTTGAGGACCCAGCACTGGTCACTGTGTGACTCCTCTGGTGACGTTCTGTCAAACTGATTTAGACTGATTTATCCGGAGTGCCTGCTTCCTGTTTGATACATAATCCTCCCCCATTACTGTGTAACACAGCCGTAAAGCTGAATATGAACAAGGAGCATCAGTCAAGAATCCAACCCTTCGAACTTGCTCCGCCATGGAATACAAGCATGACTGATGTCATCGCGGCCTCTGTTCCACTTTCCTGCCATCTCTCGATCCTCAAACTCTAGTCTCTTATTGTAGATTGCGCCACATGAAAAAAATCCACTCCACATCTACACTTTCAATTACGTTTAGCATTTTACGGACCTCAATGAGATCTCCTTTCATTCTTATAAACTCGACAGTATAGGGCTGAACTGCTCAATTTCTCTTCATATGACAAACACTTCAAATATGGAATCAGTCTGATGAAGCTCTTCTGAATTGCCTCCAATGGAAATACCTCATTCTGCAGGACACCCAAACTGTACTCCAGTTGCAGCCTCACTAACGCCTTGCATAGCTACAGCAACCTTTCTACTCTATCCTTTTACAAATAAACGCTGAAGTTATGCTTGCATTCCTCATTACTTCAAGTACCCGCAAGTAAGTTTTCTGTGATATGCAAGCAGGCAACCAAATCCCTCTGCACTTAAGCACGTTGAAGTTTCTCTCCATTTAGATAATAATTTGCTTTTTTATTAGGCTGGACAACTTGAATAACCCCATATTTATCCACTTTAATTTTCATTGCCAAATGTTAGCCCATTCACCCAATCTATACATATAGTTTTTAAATCTCTTGCATCATCATTCCGAAGTAATTTCCCACCAATATTAGTGTCATCTGAAAATGTAGCTATAGTATTTTCTATCCCGTCAACCGAGTAATAATGTCGATCACAAATGGTTGGCACCCTACAAATTGCATTTTCCAATAGAAAATGACACATTTATTCCATCTGACTGCATTTTGTTGGTTAACCAATCCTCCATCCAAGCCAATAAATTACTCCTAAACCGATGCTGTCTGATCTTACCACGCACTCTTTGGAGAAGCGACATACCTGAATCCTTAACGAAGACCAGATATATTCCATTTCCAGGATTCCCACTATCCACCTTGTTTGTCACATCTTTAAATAACTCAAGAAAACACTTCAATCATGATTTATCCTTTGTAAAACCACGTTGACTTCGATGAATTGTGGTTTACGTTTGCAAATGTCCACAACAATGGATTCTAATAATTTGCCTTAAATTACAATACTTTATTGTTACATTTTACACCCTAATGTATTCAGTTATTATAAGTTCTTCCCTTTCTAAAACCTTTACGTTTTCTTTGAATTCCTGTTTGATTGGCAAAAGGGTTTTAAGAGATGTGCTCCACTTGCTGCATAAGCGGTTTGTGTGGCTGACTGGACCCATTCTCCTGCTGGTGTACAAAATCGATGGGATGAAGTCTTTCTGGCGTTCCCATGTTATCATCTCCAAGGCCAGAATGACCACCCCCTGTTGATGCGTTAGAGGGGTGGGGGATTATGGAAACTTCCCGTTGCTGTGCAACATTTTGAGGGGCTGATGGGTCTTCTCATATTTCTCCATAATAGGTGGAGATACTGAACGGTCTCCTCATGTATCCCAGAGATGGGACTAAGATGGCGATTGGTCTTCTCTTGTTCCCATACAACAGACACGTGTCTGAATTACCTCCTCCTCGTTCTCATGAAATAAGTCTCAAATAGTTTTTATCCTTATCCAATTCTCTTGCAACAGACTCGGTGGGTATGAATGGCTTCCTGCTATCCCAGTGTAACAAATCTCCAGTCACTGTGTGACCGCTTTCAGTTCCTATGTTACAGACTTGAGGAGGCTGAATGGACTGATCCTGTTGCTGTGTAATAGGATACTGGTGCAGCATGGCCTACTCTGGGGCCAGTGTTGTAGATTAGAGGGGCTGATTGGCCTCCTCCTGTAAATATACAGCAGGCTCCAGGGCTGAACAGGTGTAACAGGGTCAAAGGCCTGAATGTCCTTCTGTTGTTCGTGTGTAACAGGCTGGAGAACGGAATGGATTCCTCCATTATCTGTGTAATTCGCTTCAGTTGTTGACTCCTTCCTGTCATCTATGTTGAAATAAGATCTTCTTTCATTTTTGTAAACTCCAATGGCTATTGGATCAACCTGATCTTCCTTTCGTTATAAGTTAGCACCTTTATTGTAGGAATCAGTTGTGGGGACCATCTCTGAACTGCTTCCAAGATAATAACATCCTTTCTTCACCGAAGAGACCAAATCTGTACACACTATTCCAGATGTGATCTCACTAAGATCCTGTACAGCAGCAGCAATGCTTTACCAGCCTGCTGTAAGGTTCCCACCCAGGTTAAAGCAGTCTCAGCTCTCTGGGGGAAATACAGAGCATTGTTGAACGATCATTGTCCTTCTCTACTCCACTAGCATAACGGGAGATCTGGAGAAAATGTGACGATGATGCTTAAGAAGATCATAAATGATGTGGCAAGATGATCTCTACCATTAATCTCCCCAAAGTCCACATCACTCAGATTCTACAGAATCTTGTAAGGTGGAGCGTAAAAACAGCAAGGAGCAGGAAACATTGACGGGGGTTATATATCAAAGTGAAAGCTGCAATACAAATGTTGGGCAGGTTATAAAACAGGAAAATGAGATATACACAATTGTGGCTACAGCAGTAATAATGTACTGTTTACATTATATCTAAACTGTGTTAACCAAACTGAATGCTAATGCTGGGAAAAATGGATTTCATGAGCATGTGTTAGATGGCTGGCATTAACATTTTGTTGAGCACAGAGCTAGACATCAGGTTATTTAGAAATTGATGTTGGATGATCAGAAAAGCTAATTGAAAACTTACTTTAAAAGGACCTTTTGGGAACAGTGACTACAATGCATTGGTTTTCTTTTATGCTCTTTGAGTACACGGTAGTTTTTGTTTTATTTGAAGTAACTGTTATAAATCTGAATCATGCAAGCCCTGAAGGTGTGAGGAGAAAGTGGGGCTTACAGATGCTGGAGATCAGTGGCGCTGGAAAAGCACAGTCAGGCAGCGTACGAGGAGCAGGAGCATTGTCGTTTCGGGCACAACCCTTCATCAGGAATGAGGCTTCTGGGTCAAGGGAGCTGAGAGTTAAATGAGAAGGGGGTGTGGCAGGAGGCAGGTAGCTAGGAATGCGATAGGTAGATGAAGGTGGTGTTGAAAGTGATAGGTGATGAAGGGAGACAGAACGCCTCATCTACTGCATCCTTTCAACTCAGTGTGGTCTTCTCCACATTGGCGAGACACACGTGGATCATTTCAGAGAACATCGCTGGAACAGCCACATTGACCAACTCCACCACCTTGTGGTTAAACACTTTACCTCTCCTTTCCACTCTGCCAAGGACATGAGAGTCCTGGGCCTCCTCCATCGCCAAACCCTAACCACCCGAAGCATGGATGGAGAAAGGTTGTTCTTCTGCCTTGGGACCCTCCAACTACAGGGGATTAATGTAGATTTCACCAGTTTCCCCATTTCCCTTAACTCCACCTTATCCCAGTCCAATCTTCCAACTCAGCACACTCCCCCTTTTGAACGTTGCTATGTGTTCATCTTCCTTCCCATCAATCTGGTCCACCCTTCTCTCCGACCTAACACTTTTAGCCTCACCTTTAACTACCTATTAGGTCAATGGAAGCAGCTTAGAAAAATGCCAAGTGTTGTAGTAAGCCAGTGGATTCGGAGAAATGTAGGACCCAGCAACGGATGACCAAGAAACTGAGAAGGAAATCAAAAAGCGAAACAGCATGCAAACAAAAGAAAAACATACAAACTGCGAAAGAAAAACATAAAGACTGCTAAAAAAACATAAAGATTGCTAAAAAAAAAAGCACATCAGTGTATGAACCTAATGTAAAAACAAGGTCAAATATGGAACACTATGCGTGCGGGCAGGGTAATTTATTGTAGAGAACAGAGAAATCACAGGAGAAAGAAACAGTTTCTTTGTGTCTATTTTCAAGGCAGAATATCCAGAAATTCTCCCAGAAATACCAAGTGACCATGGGACTTGTGTAAGTAAAGTTTAAGATCATTCTTATCAGTGTTGAGGTCATCTTTGAAAAGAAAACTGGATTGAGTATTTGTAAATCTGACAGATCAGATGTACTTCATACAAGAATATCAGAGGAAGCAGCAATAGACGTATTGATTGCATTGCGAATTTTCATGTTATTTTCCAATATATTCCTGAACGATATTTAGCCAATCTGGATATGGCAAAAGTTATAAATATTATCCAACAGTTTAAGAACGGATGAAGATGGAGAGTGGTGAACTACAGATCAGTTAACTTGTAATCCGCGGTCGTGTGTCTCCTGGGCTGAATTACAAAGAACGTGTTACTGGGTATAGAGAAGATAATGGGAAAACTGGGGAGGATGATCATGCATCGATGAAACGAAAACCATACGTGGCAAACATTTTTTGGAATGGTTTGAAGATGATTCTTGTGGACGTAGGCAACAAGGAGCTAATGGATAACGTATGGTTGGATATTCAGGAGGGTCTTTTTTAACAACTCTCCCACTAACTTCATAAGAAAAGTTAAAGTGAAAGGAATTGGGAAGAACGCGTGCAAATAGGAAACGAAAAATTAGGTTAACATTCATGTGTATGTAATTGCAATATAGAAGATGTCATGCACCAGCTGCATAGAGTGTTGCTGAGACTGAAATTAGAGTATTGCCGTTCCATTTGGAGTCCCAATGTAAGATAGAATATACTGACTACAGAGGAACTGCAAAAGGTATTTTCCAGACTAATGCATAAAATGGCAAGATTGTCTGATGGGGAAACTCAGCCTGTGATCTCGAGTTTCAAAAGATGAGAGGTGATTGTAGTGAAACTTAGAAGCTTAGGAACATAGCGGGGACTGAATAACAGAGGGACATGGAGAAGTGCAAGCAGGCGATATTAAGGAGAATCCCACGGTATTCTACACGGACAAGTAGAACAGAATAATCAGCAAACAGTGAGTGTCCATTAGAAACCAAAGGGGCAATCAGTGCGTCAACCCGGAGAACATTGATAGATTGGTACATGTAAACGTCACAGCTGTTTTACTTCGGAGAAGGAGGATGCAGGTACAGAATTCAAGAAGATGGACCGGAAAGCTCTTGAAGAGATTTATGTAAAATACGAGCAGGGGTTTGAGGCTTTGTCTGGTATAAAATTGGACAAATCCGCAGGTCTGGACACTGTTGGAGTCAAGGGAAGAAATTTAAATTGGAATCTGACCACAGGGGAGGTGCCAGAGGACTGGAGAGCAGCTAATATGATTCCACTTCACAGTAAGCGTGGTAGATATTTGCCAAGGTAACTACGGATGAGCAAGTATTAGATCACTGTTCGGGAAACTACTGGAGAAAATAGAGAAGGAGAAAATCGAAGTCCAAGCAGAATCGCAAGGTTTGATCAGGGATAATCATCAGGACTTTATCAGAGTGAAGTCACACCTAATGAATTTGATTGAATTAGTCTGAGAAGGTCGCTTATTTAGTTTTGCAGCAAGGCCTTTGACAAAGTTCCACATGGAAAATTGGAAAAATAATGTAAAATCTCACAATATCAAGTATAACTTGACAAGTTACAACGAAAATTGTCTTAGTGTCAGGAGGCAGAGGGTGGTGGGAGAAGTCTGTTTGTGTGACTGGAGACCAGTGTCCACTGGTGTACCACAGGGATCAGTGCTGTGTCTCTTATTATTTGTAGCATTCATAAATGGTATAGATGTGAATCTGTAGGGGGAGGGGGGTGGGTGGAGGGGTGGGAGTTGTGATAAGTAAGTTTGTGTTTGAAACAAAGATTGGCCGGGTGGTTGGCAGTGAAGAGGAAGTTCTGATTTTACAGGAAAATACAAGTGGAATGATCAGATGGGCAGATCAATGGCAGATGGAATGTGATCCTGATAAATATGAGGTGATGTACTTTGGAAGGAGGAACCAGACATGGGGTGTACACAATGATTGGCAGCACACTAGGAAGCTCACAGGGTGTTTCTCCACAAATACCTGAACGTGACTGAACAGGGTAATGGAGTAGTTAAGAATTGAACCTTGGGTGTAGCGTTTATTAATCAGGGAGTAGATTATAAGTGCTATACAGGGCTTGGTTTAGTCCATCATGGAGTACTGTATGTCGTTCTGGGAGCCACATTACAGGAAGGATGTGATTGTACTGGAGGGGTTGCAGAGGAGATTCACCAGGATGATCCCTGGGATGGAGCATATCAGCTATGGATAGAGGCTGGATAAGCTCAGGTTATTTACTTTGGAGCAGAGGAGGCTGCGGGGGATGTGATTCAGAAGGATAAGTTAACAAGGGGCATGGACAGGGTGGATAGACAGCAGCTTTTCCTTTTAGACAGAGGGTCAAGAACCATGGAGCACACTTTTAAAGTGGGCGGCACGGTGGCACAGTGGTTAGCACTGCTGCCTCACAGCACCAGAGACCCGGGTTCAATTCCCGCCTCAGGCGACTGACTTTGTGGAGTTTGCACATTCTCCCCGTGTCTGCGTGGGTTTCCTCCAGATGCTCCGGTTTCCTCCCACAGTCCAAAGATGTGCAGGTCAGGTGAATTGGCCATGCTAAATTGCCCGTAGTGTTAGGTAAGGGGTAAATGTAGGGGTATGGGTGGGTTGCGCTTCGGCGGGGCGGTGTGGACTTGTTGGGCCGAAGGGCCTGTTTCCACACTGTAGGAAATCTAATCTAAAAGTGAAGGGTTCGAGGTTCAGAGAGCATTTAAAGATTACTTATTTTCAGCCAGAGGGTGTTGAGGTCTGGAATGTACTTCCTGAGAGGGGAGTTATCACGGCTAACCTCTCAACCGTTAAAAGTACCTGGAAGTTTCATAGCATTCCAGGCTATGGGCCTGGTGTTGGAAAGTGGGACTAATATAGATCGTGCTGTATTTCTGTTGGTACAGAAACTATGCTCCTGTGAGTGTATGATGTGGAGCTGAGCAGCTTAAGACATGAATTGGTGGGTTTCTGAAGATAATGTTCACAAAGATTATAAGAATGAACTGTTATAGCTTGTCAAATTATATCAATGTGAGAAGTATGAAAAAACAGTGCAGATTTTGTTCCAGTTTGAAACCAGAGAATGGAGAATGAGAAACAGGGAAATGGCAAAACTATGAATCCACAACTTCAGTTCTGTCTTCACAGAACTTTCTGACAATACCAGGACAACCAAGAATGGTGTGGGAAAACGAAATAGTACATGAAACACAGAATATAGTCAGTAAATTGTTTGGCAGAAATTATTGGGACTGAAATTAATGGTCATAGACAACACTAACATAGATTTATGAAATAGGAATTATGTTTGAGAAACTGACGGGGAGACAAATGAAAGAGAAACAATGGATGTAAAACACGTGGATTTTCAGAAAAATGTTGATAAATCGCCCAGCCTAGTTTGAAAATCAAATCTTAGTGGATTGGGGCGAATACATGGCCATGTTTCTAGAATGGGACAGCTGGCAGGAAACAGTGAATAGAAAAAAACAGACACGTGAAGCAACAGCCTGACCTGGTATTTAAGGTCTGATTCTGTGAGTATGACTATGTCCCAGACACCCCATCACCTTCCCCGGATATCTACTGTTTCACCAGCAGGACAGACAAAGCAGACGTGGTGGCACAGTGGGATACAGTTGGAAGGGAATTGCTCTGGGAGTCCTCAACAGTGAACTGTATCCCAGGAAGACTCATGGCATTAGTTTACACATGAGAAAGGAAACCTCCTGCTAATTACTATGTGCCAGCCTCTCCCAACTGATGAGTCAGTACTCCTCCAAGCTGACCAACACTGGAGGAAGCACTGAGGGTGGCAAAGGCACAAAATGTACTCTGGGTTGGGGATGTCAATGTCCACAAAAAGAGTGGTTCAGCAGCAGAATTACTGCTTGAGCTGGCCGAGTCCGAAAGGATATAACTGATAGACTGGGTCTACGGCAGGAGGTGAAGGAACCCACAAGAGGGAAAAACCATATTTGACCACAGCCTTACTAATCTGCCAGTTGCAGAAGTATCTGTCCATGACATTATCGTTAAGAGTGACCACTGCATAGTTATTGTGGAGATAAAGTCACACCTGCACATTGAGAATAAGCTCCACCAGCATAGGTGGCACTATCACCGTGCTAACTGGGACTGACTTCGAACAGATCTATCTGGGTTTCCATAACG
Source organism: Chiloscyllium plagiosum (assembly GCF_037043375.1). Taxonomy (NCBI): domain Eukaryota; kingdom Metazoa; phylum Chordata; class Chondrichthyes; order Orectolobiformes; family Hemiscylliidae; genus Chiloscyllium; species Chiloscyllium plagiosum. The sequence goes on along the minus strand of NW_028270209.1, from coordinate 546,554 downwards.
TGTTGCAAGTCATCAATAGCAGCAGAATTGTACTCCAGCACAACCTCATGGCCTGGTATATCCCCCTCACAACAATTACCTTCAAACAAGAGGATCAACCTTGGTTCAATGGAGTGTGCAGGAGGGCAGGAGCAGCACCAGGCATATCTGACAATGAGATGTCAGCCTGGTGAAGCCACCAAACAGGACTACTTGTGCGCCAGACAGCATCAGCACTAAGTGATAGACAAAGCTAAGTGATCCCACAAGCAACGGATCAGATCTAAGCTCTGCAGTCCTTCTAGTTCTACATGAGAATAGTTATGGACAATTAAACAAGTCATTGGAGGAGGAGATTCCACGAGTATCCCAATCCTTAATGATGGAAAAGCCCAGCACTTCAGTGTATAAGATTAGGCTGGTGCATTAACAACAATCTTCAGTCAGAAGAGCTGAGTGGATGATGCACCTCAGCCTTCTCCAGTGGTCCTCAGCAAACCAGTTACCAGCCATCAGCCAATTTGATTCACTCCACGCGATATCCAGATTCAGTTGGAGATACTGGATACACCAGAGGGTACATACTCTGACAACATTCTGTCAATAGTACTGAAAAGTTATTCTCCAGACCTTGTCACTGCCCTCACCAAGCTGTTTCAATACCGTTACAACAATTACATTTCCCCGATTACGTGGAAAATTACCCCAAGTATCTCCTGTATATAAAAAGCTGAACAAATCCAAACCGGCCAATTACCAACCCATCGGTCTACTCTCGATCATCAGTAAAGTGGTGGAATGTCTCAGTGCCTTCAAGCTGCACCTGCTCAGCAATAACCGGGTCAATGACGCCCAGTTTGGGCTGGCCCAGGGCCACTCAGCTCCTGACCTCATTACCATGGTTAAACATTGACAAAAGAGCTGAATTCCAGAGGTGGGGTGAGAGTGACAGTCCTTTAAAACAAGGCTGTCTTCTCCCAAGTGTGGCATCAAGGGGCGTAAACAAAACTGGAATCAATGGGTATCAGGGGCAAACTCCCCGATGATTAGAATCATACCTGACACGGAGGAAGATGGTCATGGTTGATAAAGGCCAGTCAACTCAGCTCCAGGACAAGTCTGTAGGAGTCCCTCGGGCAGTGGCCTCGGCCCAAACATCTTCAGGGCTGCTTCATCAATGACATTGCCTCTATTCTAAGGTCATAAGTGGGGATGTTTGCCAATGATTGCACAATATTCAGCAACATTTGTGGCTCCTAAGATACTGAAGCAGTCAGTGTCCAAATGCAACAAGATCTGGACAGTATCCAGGCTGAAAAGTGGCAAGTAATATTCACGGAACACAATTGTCACACCGTGACTATCACCACTAAAATACAATCTAACCGCTGTCCCTTGGCATTCAATGGTGTTACGATCACTGAATCCACAGTGGGCTGCAGCGGTTCAACAAGGCAGCTCACCACTACCTTCTCAAGGGGCAACCAGAGACAGGCAATAAATGCAGGCACAGCCAGTCACACCCAGATTCACCAAATAAATAAATTGAAAAAACAGATTTTTCTTAACAGAGGAAGGTTGCTGAGGTATCATAGGGATCGGTGCTCGGGTACAGCTGTTCACAATATCCATTAAAAATGTGGTTGTGGGAATCAAATACAATATATCACAACCTGCTGAGAAAACTAAAGGATGTTGCATTGCGAGTGGGTGAGGAGGTTGTAAAAAAGTTTTAAGGTGACTAAGGCAAGTGGAGTGAATGGGCAAATATGTGGCAGATGGAGAGCAATATGGGTAGAGGTGACGGTGTGCCCTTTGGTTGGAACAAGAGATTGGCAGCTTTTCATTTTAAAAGGGATTGTTTGAAACATGTTGATCTAAAAAGCGACATATGGGCCTTTTTGTTGTTTCTTTCTGCGCAGACCTCCGAGGTCCCTGCAGCGCAGTGAGGACTGAACCCAGAAGTCAATACTGGGAATGGCATTCACACGCTGCCCAGTGTCCATCGACCCACCAAGTGGGGAGCTGTAACATTGCAAAGGATCTGGATCTCCCTGTAAACCAGTCACTGAAAGCAATATTGCAGGAACAGAAAGCAGTTAGGAAGATCAATGATGTGCTGACCTTCATTTCAGGGGGATTTGAATCCAGAAGTAAGGGTGTCTAACTGCAGCTGTACAGAGTGTTGTTGAGATCCCGTCTCAAACACTGTGCAGTATTGTGTGCAGGTTTGGTCTCAGTACCTAATAAAGGACAAACCTGACATTGAGGGAGTGCAGTGAAGGATGACCAGACAGATCTTTGTGATGACAGGCTTGTTGTGGGAGCAGAGTTTGGGGTGACTGGGCCTGTATTCCATGGGGTTTAGGAAAATGGGTGGAGATCTCAGTGAGATATATAAAGCTCTGACAGGGTGAGACGGATTGGAAGCAGGGATAATAATTTCCCAGGCTCTGGTGTCTAAAACAAGGGTCCACAGTATTAGATACAGACAGACCATTCTGCAATGAGATGACAATAAATGTCTGCTCTCAGCGTCTGGTGAACCTGGGGAATGCACTCGAACCTGGAAGCCAAGACACTGAATATAAATACGGACGTAGAGACAGTAAAGGAATGGTGGGAGAGAAGGAGAACGATATGGAAATAAAGGGTCAGGTATCATTATATTGAATTGGGTAGAAAACTCGACAGACCAAATGGACTACTGCACTTCCTACTTTATCGCTTCCCACGGTTAAACACATTAAGGGATGTGTACAGTGTGTGGGAAAAGAGCATTGAGGAGATGTTTGAACATGAACTGGAATGGGGAAGGCTCAATGTGTTGTATGGCCTACTCCATTCCCGATGTTTCTGTGCAGTCTGTAAATGTTGTCACAAGCTCTCAGATGTTAGGAAGGAGGTCTCTGCAGGGTCAACAGGACTGTGTTTCCCATTGCCTTTTCCGATACTGAGGCTGGGCCCGGGTGGTCTTTCTGGTTTTATCCTTTAGACCCCGGAACAGTTTGATGCAATAGAATGTCCTGGTTGGCGGAATCAGAGACCATTGAAAGGTTTACCACATGTCTGTGTGTCTGTAGTCACGTTTAGGCCAGACCAGGAAAGCACGGGAGATTCACTTTCTGAAAGTACATTTGTGAAGCGAATTGGTGTGTACAATCGACATTGACTTGAAGGTCATTATTTACGGACACCAGATTTTGCATCTTAATATTTTGTCAATTGTGTTTAACTTCCACCAGCTGCCAGAGCATTAGCCTGGTCTGGATTAGTAATCCAGTGACCTTTCCACAGTAGCACCATCTCGACATGGGGACCTATCTGAAATCATACTGAGCAGGTTATTTCTGTGCTGTTTGATAACTCTGTCAAAAAGAACTCCCACCAATTTGACTGTCGTGGTGGGTCTGAGGGGGAGGTAACTGCTCAGATTGTAATTATAATCCTCTTAGGAACTGGATATTTTTGAGTAATTTTCCACATTACCAGGGCGATGTCAGAGTTGGAGCTGGAATGAAACAGCTTCCCCAGGGACACGGCTTGTTGTGCAGCACAAGTCTTCAGTCCTATTGCAGGAATGGGGTCAGGGACCATTGTCTTTTTCGTACGTACTGTGTTCAGCTGTTTCTTCATGTCACGTACAGCAAATTGACTTGGTTGAAGACTGGCATCTGTGATTTTGTGGGTATCATGGCGAGGGTGAGGTGGTTCATCAACTCAACACTTCTGGCTGAGGTTGGTGCAGCCACCACATCCTGGTCTTTTACACTGATGTGCAGAGCTGTTTGATTACTGAGGATGGGGATATTTGTGGATCCCTTTGCTCCAGTCATTTGTTTAATCATTCATCATCATTTATGACAGAACGTGACAGGATTGCGGAGCTTCGATCAGATCTGTTAGTCAAGTGTGGTAGCTTTAATGGGTTCGCATCAGGTTTAGGTTCACGTGGTTCTGATCCAGTCATGTTCACCCACAGTCATTACTGAAACATAGATCGTATTGATGGCAATGGCAGACTGAGGAAATTATTTGAGGCTAAATGTTACAGGCTGTGTTTGAATGCTGTTCTGCTCCTCCTGCTGCTGTAGTCTACAGCACTACATAAATACGCAGTTTTGAGCTGCAATATCTGCAATGCAATTCTGCTCTCTGTCCCTTAGTTCACATCGAGACCCATTCACCCATCAGCCCTGTACTCAGTGACCTACTTTGGTTTCTGATGTGGCAACACTTCCATTTTCATACACTCATTCTGCTGAGGGTCTCTCCCTGGGTCATGCCTTCAATCTGACATATTCTGCAAAACCAATTAACTGATTTTAATTCAATTGTTTAATTCATCTGAATCTTTTTCCTTGAGTAATACCATCTTCTGTGTTTAAAGTGAATGCCTTTCCCTCTGTTTCTCTCCCTGAGCATGATTAAGAGCTCTGCAGTGTCAGTGATGTCAGCCTTATGTAGTTTCAGAGCCAATGAATTCTCTGGATTCCCAATCATCTTCACCACATTTTATTAGATTAGATTTAGATTAGATTACATTACAGTGTAGAAACAGGCCCTTCGGCCCAACAAGTCCACACCGACCCGCCGAAGCGAAACCCACCCATACCCCTACATTTACCCCTTACCTAACACTACGGGCAATTTAGCATGGCCAATTCACCTGACCCTGCACATCTTTTGGACTGTGAGAGGAAACCGGAGCACCCGGAGGAAACCCACGCAGACACGGGGAGAACGTGCAAACTCCACACAGTCAGTCGCCTGAGGCGGGAATTGAACCCGGGTCTCAGGCGCTGTGAGGCAGCAGTGCTAACCACTGTGCCACCGTGCCGCCCACTATGTTTCCTCTTTTGGTTTGATGCCTTATTACTCATGGTTGCCTTGTCCTGCCATGAGTATGTTTCATCTCCTTTGGGAGAATTTCTGATATCCTCCGAAATAACCCTTAGAAATTCTAGCTTTTGCTGTTACATGGTCTGCCTGTTCAGTTCCCCTTCCAATTGACTGTGACCAGCTCCTTCCAAATGTCTTTGTAGTTACATTGCTCAATTATAATCACATTACATCAAGAAGAGAGCAATAGATATAAACCTAAAGAAGGAGCTTTGAGAGAAGGGACGCAAAGAATAATTGGTAAATTCCTTAACTCGATACAAAGAGAGAAAGAGCGAGACAACATAGATGATGAAATGTGAAATATGAGAAAACTAGATCATCGAAAGAAGGAGATGAACATCCCCCAATGTTTTGGCAATGCCTGTGTGCTGTGGTCCTTTGTGCAGTGCATGTACAACAGAGTAATATGTTCAAATGCTGGGTCTGATGCCAGAAATCTTATCTCCAATAATGTGACAGACACGAGCTTTGGAAAGAACCCAACAGACCGATGTATTGAATTCTGGTAGAAAGGGGATTAACTGAAATAAGCTGGGACACCAGAAGCAAGAATTTATAATACACATCCTGATAAGAATGAGAGATTGGAGTGGAGATTTCCAGAAAAGGAGGGAACGTTGAGAGAAGGGGAGCATATCATTTTAGATGAGAATCAAATTATGTTTTAATGTTTTATAAATTTTATACATCATATGCAACACTTTCAGTTAACTGTGTCTCCGTTGTGCATTTAGAATGTGTTGTGCACATATGAAAAATGTTACATATCTGCACACACACATTAATTAAACAGTGAGTATAAAATCATTCATCCGCCATTGAAACTGTCCTGTTATCGTGTTACCAGGATACATGCACACCAACTGGCCACCAAAAGACATGACCCATTATCACTATGTTCCATACATACAGACAAGGAAGGGCACCACTTTGATTGGGACAACACACACACATACTAAGACATGCAAGGACGTTCTTAGAGGAATGGCATTCTGACCGGAAGTCCGTCAATAAACACAGCAATTTAGATCCTATCTACCTTCTCTTGTAAAACAAAAGAACTGGAAATGACATCACCCGTCTTAAGAACCCAAGACCTATAAATAGAAAGGCGTGACATCCCACCAGCGCTTCAGCAGAGCATCTCACTGATGATGTTAATTAGTCATAGTATCGAATCTTCAGAAAACAAACCTTCAAGCATAGCGAGCTAACTTGCATACATGCAAACTGTTATTTTTCTTTTATTAGTGAAATTTGGGAGTCCTTGTCACTCATGTATTAACAGATTACGAGGTGAGGTGAGCTTTTTTGGGTTTGTGGTTTTAATTAACAGAAGTGCTCGACATAGATGTCTTCACAGTTCAGGGCCCTGCCATATGGGAATTGGGTAGATTTGAACAGATTTCGGGTACAAAAATTTTTCCAGACTGTATAGTAACAAGATTGTGGGCGGCATGGTGGCACATTGGTTAGCACTGCTGCCTCACAGTGCTAGAGACCCGGGTTCAATTCCCGCCTCAGGCAACTGTCTGTGTGGAGTTTGCACATTCTCCCCGTGTCTGCGTGGGTTTCCTCCGGGTGCTCCGGTTTCCTCCCACAGTCCAAAGATGTGCAGGTCAGGTGAATTGGCCATACTAAATTGTCCCTAATGTTAGGTAAGGGGTAAACGTAGGGGTATGGGTGGGTTGCGCTTCGGCGGGTCGGTATGGACTTGTTGGGCCGAAGGGCCTGTTTCCACACTGTAATGTAATCTGTAATCTAATCTGCAATTCCACTGTAATAAGTTAGAGCAGGAAGGAAAACCAAAATAAAAAAGCCAAAGGAGATGATGCTCAGTGAACTGACACCCTGCTTGATGTCACGGTGCAGAAAAAAACCTGAACAGTCAGAGGATCAGGCAGAGGATCAGGCAGGGGTGTTTAGTCCTGAAAGGCTAATGGACGTACAACAGATATATATATATATATATATATATACACACACACACACACAAAAAGGAATCAAAATATATTGTCGAACGTTATTAACTTAAAGATAGAAAGCTAAAATTAAAATGGAGACCCCGATAGGTTAGTGCAGAAGGGAAATGGGCCGATGTGCACCACATTGTTTTCGGAATAGCGTAAAGTGTTACGGGTAGCACATAAACTAACTGCAGGGGGTCACCTAGGTGTACAGAAGACCCAGGCTAAGGTACAGAGGCATTTCTAGTGGCCTGGAATGCACACGGACGTGGTTATTTTTTGATGTACATGTCAAACATTCTAAATGGTAGGGAAGTCACAGGCAGTACTAAAGCCATCACCTTTGTTACCAATTCCTGCATTCGAAGAACATTTCATGTGGGTTATGATTAGTTGTGTAGCTCCCCTATCTAAACTAAAAGTGGAAACCAATATTTGCGAGCCATAATGGATGTGTCTACCAGATTCCCAGAGGCAATTCTATTATGGAATCATGATTCGGAGATGCCGGTGTTGGACTGGGATGTACAAAGTTAAAAATCACACAACACCAGGTTATAGTGCAACAGGTTTAATTGGAAGAACACTAGCTTTCGGAGCGACGCTGCTTCATCAGGTGATTGTGCAATTTCCTGATGAAGGAGCGTCGCTCAGAAAGCTAGTGTGCTTCCAATTAAAAGTGTTGCACTATAACCTGGTGTTGTGTGATTTTTAACTATTATGGAGTGTTAAGGTAAAAAGGGAGGTGGAGGAGTTGGTAGCTTTCTTTACTCACTGTGGGCTCCGCAGAGAGATTCAGTCAGACCAAGGTCTCATTTTACCGCTCAGCTGTTGAAAGAAGTCATGGATAGTTTAAGGAAGTCATGGATAGCTTAGGCATACAGCACTTCAAATCAAGAGTGTCCCATCCTGAATCCCAGGCACCCTTGGAAAGTTAGCATCAGGCGCTGAAGACCATATTAACAGCATACTATCAGGATTACCGGAATGATTGGAATGAAGGTGTCTCATTAAATTGTTTGCCATTAGACAAAAATTATTTGCCCCAAATAAATCTACTCAGTTTACTTCCTTTGAGTTAATATTTGAAGTCAGAGGTCCTTCGGAATTAATTGAATATAATTAATCACACACCTTATATATGTGAGGTGAGGGAGAGATTAGATGGAGTAGGTGAGTTAGCTAAACAACACCTGAAGGGCACAGTATAGAATGAAGTACGTGGCAGATAAAAACTCTGAAATTTTGACGATTTCCTGTGGGGATGACGTATTAGTATTGTCACCAGTGATAGGAATCCCCTTCAATGCCAGGTCTAGGGACTCAGGAACAGAGTTATGGTCAGATGGACAAATTGTGTAGTTTATCTGTATGATGTAGCGATTTTTAGCAAGTGATTTAAAGCTCACGTGTTGCCGATGCCAGAGCATGTTGAACGTTTACAAGAAGCAAACTTTGTAATAAACTTAAAGAAAACTGAATTCGCGAAGGCAGAGGTGACGTTTGTGGGACATTACATTGGACATGGAAGGTTGACCCCCATGGAACACAAAGACAAAGGCTTTGAGGAATTTCCACGACCATCCTCGATGAAAGAGGATTTTTGGAACTGAGTGGATTCGATCGGAAGTGTGTTCCAAACTTCAGCAGCGTATTGGCACCACTGATGGATTTACTGAAGAAGAACACAGAATTGTGGTGGACAGAACAATGCCAGGAGGCATTTGAGAATTTTAAAGCAGGATTAATCCCCGCACCAGTTTTAGCTATACCAAATATTTTGAAACCCTTTCAAAATTCTATTTGCTTCTAGGGATATAGGGGTTGGAGTTGTATTGATACAGTAAGATGATGATGGAATTGAATGGCTAATTGGCTACTTGTCGAAAAAACGCAATATCCACCAGAAAGAAAAATACAACATTCTCCATTATTGAAAAAGGATGATTAAGTTTCGCACTGACCTGACAATATTTTAATGTTTATGTGACAAATAAATTGTCGGAGATGGTTGTGGACAACGGCAAACCTCTCGCGTTTTTTGGAATATTTAAAGACCAGAATATGAGATCATTTCATTGGAGTCTTATCACACCCACTTTAAACTTACAAAATGTTCATGCTGTGGGTCCTAAAATGTGATAGCAGATGTGTTATCGTGGATTTAAAGGAAAAAGTTTAGATAAGATTTGACTTATTCCAATTTATATAGGTGTGTAAGATTAATATGATTGATATAACTGAGATTAATACTTTTGTATTTCATATAATGGGATTAAGAATTAGAAGAAAAGAAACGAAGCCATCCTTTCATTCTGATGTTTTTTTTTCTGAAGGAGGGAGGTCTTATGAAGCAGAAAGCATGTCAGCTCACTTTAAGACAGAACGGGTTTTGTTGAATAGAAAGTACAGCACAGATGCCAGCTAAATGTCAGATTGTTCCATATGTCACAGTTAGCTGTGAAATGGATACCTGAGTTTTGGTTGCTGTTTTGACAACAATTCAAATACAACCAAAGTGTTTAAATAATGGTCAGGATACCAGAAGCCAACGGAATTGGAATATTATTGTTTAGACACCTGGAAAGCAATCAAATTATGAGAATTGCTGTATCATGGGTAGTATATAAACCCAGCATTTGAACACTGGAGGGAGAGCCACTGCCAGTTACTGCTATAGAGCAGGAGTGCTAACTGGCCATCTCAAAAACTCTCTTTCAAGGATACATATTCATGTCAAACCGATTTGCAATAAAAAATGGCCCAGGGAGATCAGCAGCTGGAAGAGTGAACACAGCGGGGAAGATAGAGACTGTGTGGTCTTGAGATTGTAATGTTTAATATGTGGGTTGTTGGAACAGCATATTTATACAGAGTCGGAGTCAGATAGTAAGTAGCTAAGAAAAGAGGGGCTTGTATTTGTGAATAGTTGTTGTTTAGTTTTCACTATTAAAGTTAAGAAACTAACTTGTTATTTTTTGTATAAGTCGTGGAATGTCGGAGATCTGTGTCACTCATATTTTAACAGATTACGAGGTGAGGCGAGCTTTTCTGGGTGTTTGGTTTTAATTAACAGAAGGGTTCGACTCCACCTTGTAAATGTCCATCCACGCTAACCCCAATTCCCTGCAGTTGGCCCATATCCTTCCAGTCCATTCCTATTCACATATTTATCCAAATGCGTTTGAAATGTTGTTAATGTACCCCCCAACCACATCTGCTGGCAGCTCATCCGTACACCAGCCATTTATGTAAATAAGGGGTCCCTCAGATTCTCTTTTAGTCCTTCCCCTTTAACCTTAAACTGATCGTCTCTCGTTCTTGATTCTCTGAACCTTGGAAAAAGACTGAGAGCATTAACCCAACCATCGTGATCTTATACAGCTCTATAAGGACTCCCTCAGTCTCCTACATGCTAAAGAAAAGGTCCGAGCTTGTCCAACCTCTCCCTATAACTCAGACGATAGGGTTCTGGTAACATCCTTGAAAATTTCTTCTGCACTCTTTCTAATTTAATAGCGTCCTCCCTATAACAAGGTGACAAAACTGAACACAATACTCCAAGTGCGGCCTTACCAAAGTCCTGTGTAACTGCAACATAAATTCCCAACTTCTGTACTCCATGTCCTGCCTGATGAAGGCCAATGTGCCAACAGCCTTCTTCACTGCCCTGTCTACCTGTGGCTCCACTCTCAGAGAACCGTGCACCTGAACCCCAAGGTCTCTCTGCCCACTACATCCTTGAAGATCCTCCCATTCAACATGAAACTCCTCCCTTGCTTTGAGTTCCCAAAATGTAAGACATCACGCATCTATATTAAATTCCATTTGCCATTTCTCGGCCCACTTCCCCACCTGAGTGAGGTCCTGCTGCAATTTCTGATAAACTTCCTCACTGAACATGCTCCCACTTACTTTAGTGTCATCTGCAAACTTACTAATCATAACTTGTACATTCACAACCAATTCATAGATAACAAACAACAATGGACCCAGCCTCCAGTCTGACAAGCATCCTTCCACTAAACCCTTTGCTTTCTACCATCAAACCAACTGTGTATCCAATTGGCCAGTTCCCCCAGCATTCCACGTGATGGAAACTTCCAGAGCATCCTGCCGTGTGGGACCTTATCAAAGGCCTTACTGAAATCCATAGAGACTATATCTACCCCTCTGTCCTCATCAACCTTCCTGGTCACTTCATCAAAGAACTCAAACAAATTTGGGAAGCATGATCTCTCACTCACAAATCTATGCTGACTGCTCCGAATCAAACCCTGTGTAGGTAATGGGTACAGTCAATGGTATGCTGTCCTTCATTTTATGATGATTCGAGAACATAAGTAAAGCCATCTTCCTGCAGTTTTAGAGCCTTGCTGAGAGAGCATTTGGGGCACTCTCTAGAGATTTGATCTCCTTTGTAAGGAATGATCTCCTTACCACAGACACGGGTGATGGTAACATGAGGATAGAGTGAAGAAGCTAAGTGTTTAACCTGTAGAGATGTAAGGGATGAAGAAATGGTGACGCTGAAACACGAGGAATGGCAGCGATCACTTATTTGCAAAAGAGACATTGATAGGGTGAGAAATTCCATGCTTTACCCAGGATTGATTGGTTTGATTTATTGCCACGTGTACCTCAGTACAGGGAAACACTTTATTTATGAGCAGTGGATATAGGTCATCGTAAGCATGGCCAGACAGATCATAGGGTGGACATAGACTTGGACAGAGTAAGGCACACAAGTTACACGGAACTGGACGTGCATTAGACAAGATCAACATGAATAATATCAGCATTATTTGAACTTAGTGAGTCCATTCATCGGTCTAACGTGACTTTCCTAATAGTTTATATGCCTAGATTAACTGTCCCCAGTTAATGTGCAGTCGGCGTGTGAACCCTGTACTGAACGTCAGGTTGCTCACAATCCCCAACAGCAGCCACAATACCCTCCATCTGAAACAGGTAGCCATTCCCACCAGCTTCCGTCCTGCATAAAGAACAGCAGGCTGTCTTCTCGGAAATGAAAGGTGCCTTCTTGAGACTTCACACAAGACATATGGCTTCCCTCCTCACTCCTCATGGCGAGAAAACCATGTTAAAGTCCCACGTGTGTGTCATGAGCAATGGATCCAGGAGGAACAACATGGAGCAGCCTGTCTGTGCACCCTCAGCTCCAGTTGTTCATCATGTTAGAGCATCTATTAGGAGACAGTGAGGGCTGCCCATGCTGGAGATCAGAGTAGAGCATCAATTGCTGGAAAAGCACAACAAGACAATCGACGTTTTGGGCATAAGCCATTCATCAGAATCAGCATCAATTAACTCATTCTGCCCCTGTGTAAGTGCATTGAGGTGGGAATGGCGTCCTACTGTTCCTGTATAAATGGCTCAACGGGCTGAATGGCCTCCTCTTGTTCATGTGTAAGTAACTCAAGGGGCTGAATGGCCTCGTTCTGTTTCTGTGAATTGACTCAAGGGACTGAATGACTTCTTCCTTGTTCAATTGGACAGGGCCAAGGGCCTGACTGGTTAGCCCTGGTTCCTGTTTAATAGGTCGATGTACTGACAAGTGTGATGATGCTGCAGCTTTAAGAATTATTTTGTCCTGGTTTCTTTGAAGAGAGAGATTGAATGATCATTAACAGGCTGGTTAGTTAAGACCACTGAGTAAACAGCGAGGGAGGCCTTGGGTTTATTTTAGTGCAGCCTGAATGGATGTGGCCAGCTCTCACAGATTAGGATCTTTGAGTTTGTGGCAATCTGTGACTGAATACTCAGTTTTGCCAAGGGCTGTGTTTATGGGATTTTCGTGTATCGGGCCAGTTCATTAGTAATAGCTCCACGATCAATTATTCTGTTAACTTGTCCAATAGAATTAAGTTATTCTAATTTCCTCTTTCTTTGCTTTCATTTTATCTTTCGTGTTTAAATAAATAGTGTTTAGTTTCACAGCGAGTAGTTTGATCTGTCACATTGCATCTGGAACAGACCCTTTACATTCCCTTTAAAATAAGAAAACATTAGAATCTACGCTACCGCCTTCAAATATTGTCGAGGGGCTCTTGTGTGGTCCATCACACTAGACTCCTTCTCTTCCTGAGTAATAGGCTGGAGGCTCTGAACAGGCTGTCCCTGTTCTTCTCCAATAATGTCAATGGGCTGAATGGCTTCCTCATATTCCTGTGAAACCAGCGTGAGTTGCTGAATGAACTCTATTTCACTGTGGCAATGTGCAGTGTCAGGCAGTGCTGTTACACGAATGTTACAGACACGTTAACAGCACAAGTCTCAATGGAGTCTGGGTCTTGCTGCTCATGGACAGAGACCAGTTCAGGAGCTGACGGGCAACAAAATGTTCTGAACATTGTGGAATCTTCAGTGACCATCCCCACTTCTGATCTTATGTTGGTGAGGGTGGGGACGGGAGACATTGATGAAGCAGCTGAAGCTGTTTGTGAAGTGGAACCTACCCTGAGGATCTCCCACAGAGGTGACCCAGGACTGAGATGATGAACATCTTCCTTTGTGCCATGTTCGACTCCAAACACTGGAGAGTTTACTCTGATTCCCATTAAGTCCAGTTTTGTTAAGCTCCTTGATGTCAACAGAAGGCAACCATTGCCTTGATATCAGGGCCAGTCATTTTTTACCTGAAGCCTTGTCTCAACCTCTTTTGTTCATATCAATAGGCCATGGTATAGGCGCAGCAATTGTTTTCTTCAAACAGATGGGATTGAATGCCAGGATTTCTCGTCTCAAGAGTGTTCGGGGAGTTAGATGACTGAAAGTATTTGAAGAGGAGGTACTGGATATTGACCTGTCAGAGAGGTGAGGGCTATGACGAATTGGGTATGGAAGAGGATTTGAGATCAAGAGCAGATCAGGCATGATCTTAGTGAAGGGCAAGGCAGGCTTGGGGAGTGAACGACCTGCCCCTGTATCTGATCTTCGCCCATTCTGTTATTGGAAAGTTAGTGGGTGTTATTTTCCTGAATGTTATGGTTTTGAATATTGCAGACAGGGAGACCAGAGGATTTTGTCAGCCAGCGCTGAGTGAGGTATGGGGGCTGTATTCACAGTGAATCTGGGTCTACAACATGACCAACAAGTGAAGCACAAGTTGCAGAGAGGGGAAGCTCTGTAAAGAGAGATGAGGGGCCTCTTTCATACCCGTGCCTGGGTTTTCCAATTATATTTCCCAAATCACCTCGAAACATGTGGGGCAGTCTTCAAGGGCCAAATGGTCTCCTCTGTTTCCGTGCAACAGGTATAGGAGTAAGTGGCCTCCAACTGTTCCTGTCTAGCAGGTTTGAGAGGCTGAATGGAACACAGGAACATGGGACTGAGGAGCAGGAGAGGGTCATTAGACATTTTGACCCTTCTCCACCAGGCAGTAAAATTGTGGCTGATCAGGTTGGGGCCTACTTTTTTGTCTATATCCAATTATCTGTTATTCACTTCTCTACCAAATATTTACCTAACGCATCTTTCAATCAATATGTACATAGAGGCACGATAAACTTCCAGTGAAGAGATTTCCGACTTGAAAGGTCCTTTCAGAATTTTTCATCATCCCTCTTATAGAATAAGAGAGTCATGCAGAACGGAAACAGACCCGTTAGTCCAATCTGTTCACTCCGATCAGAAATCAAATCTGATCCAGTCCCATTTGCCAGCAATTGGCCAATATCCCTCCTCTTTCAGATACTTTTTAAATGTGCGATTGTAACCGCCTTCATCACTTCCCCAAACAGCACTTTCTGTACACACACCACTCTCTGTGTGAAACATTTATCTTCAGGTCTCTTCTAAATCAATCCCCCTCGCCTTCAACCTATGCCCTCTTCTTCTGGACTCCCCTATCCTGGGGAGCAGAACGTGGCTGTTCAGAATATCCATGCCCCTGCTGGTTTTATAAACATCTGTAATGTTACCCCTCAACCTCTGACACTCCGGGGGGAAACACCTCAACGGAATCAGCCTCTCCCTGCAGTCAAACCTCCAGTCCTGGAACATATGTGTAACATTTCTGCAGAAAACCAAGTTGTACACAGTATTCTTAAAGTGGCCTCACCAACATCCTATATAGATGCAACATGCCACCACAACTCCTATACTCAATGCTCTGACTGATTAAGGCAAATGTGCCAAATGTGTTCAGCACCACTCTGTCTACCTGCGACTCCATTTTCAAGGAACAATGCACCTGCATCCCTATGCCCCTTTGTTTCACAACATGCCCCAGGACCTGACCATGAAGTATATAATGTCTGCCCTGATTTGCCTTCCCAAAATGCAAAACCTCGTATTTATCTAAATTAAACTTCATCTGTCACTCCTTGCCCCTTTGTCCCATCTATTTATCGTATCGTTGTACTCTGAGGTAATCTACTAAACCACCATTCTGATATAATCTGCAAACTTACTCTGTCCTCAATATTCACAACTAAATCCTTTACATAAATGATGAAATGCAGTGAACTCAGTACGGATTCTTACACTGCTGCTCACAAGCCTCCAGTCTGAAAAATATCCCACTTCCTTCAAGCCAATTGTAACTAGCTTCTTCTGTATCCCAAGTGACCGAATCTTATTCATTTGTCTACCAATCAGAATGAAATACCATCTATGAAGACAGATTGAGTAGGCTAGGCTTATTTTCACTAGAATAAGGAGATTGAGGGGGGACCTGATTGAGGTTTACAAAATCATGAAGTGTATAGCCAGGGTGGATAGAGACAAGCTGTTTCCCAGGTTGAAGGATTCAGTCACGAGAGGTCGTGCTTTCAAAGTGAGAGGTGGAAAGTTAAGGGGGATACGCGCGGTAAGCACTTCACACAGAGGGTGGTGGGCGTTTGGAACGCGTTGCCAGCAGAGGTGGGAGAGGCAGGCACAGTCGATTCATTTAAGATGCGTCTGGACAGATGTATGAGTAAGTAGTGAGCAGAGGGATCAGATCCTTAGGAATTGTCCGACAGATTTAGACAGTACATTTGGATCGGCTCAGGCTTGGAGGGCTGAAGGGCCTGTTCCTGGGCTGTAAGTTTTCTTTGCTCTTTGTTCTTTAAATGAACAACTTGCTGAGGTCCATATAGACAATGTCACCCAAACTGCCTTCATCAATCTTCTTTGTTACCTCTTAACCAAATTAATGAGACATGATTTCCCATGCAGAAAGCTACGCTGTGTACCCCGATTGGCCCTTGCCTTCCCAAATGTATGTAAATTCTATCCCTCAGAATCCCCTCCAACAACTTACCCACCACTGACATTAGGCTCATCGTTCTATAGTTCCCCGGCTTTTTGGGTCACTGTTTGCTTTTCTCGTCCCACTCCTGCACTGCTCACAACAGATGTTAAATGTAACCAGGTTGGTGTCATGCCGATCATATCGGTCTCAGACTGGGCCAGGGTCAATTTTAGGAACAAGTCAGGCTAGTTTCTGTAATCTGCTCAAATAGCACGTTTTTGATCCAGAGCAATGTTACTCAAACTCTGATGGAAAGATGGATGTTTGGGTGTTGAAAATATATAATCAATATTTCCTTTTCTAAAAACACTGACACACACACAGACACACACACACACACACACATACACACACACACAAATAAACAAAATCTCTGCAACTTTAACTTGAAAGAACTTTGCCCAGATATTATTGTAACTCATGACAAAAGGAAAAATTGCAAGATTTTCCAAAACATCATTCTGCTTCTGAAGATATTGTTCTCACACAGCTGCTAGCAATGGGATTCCATCCTGGGAGAGTTGGATTTGGCTGAATTCCATTTGCTTTAGGCAGTGAGCAGATTCCAATGGATGCTGGTCAGGGATCACCCAAAGGGTAGCATGGTGGTTAGCATTGCTGCCTCACAGCACCAGGGGCTTGGGTTCGATTCCAACCTTGAGTGACTGTCTGTGTGAAGTTTACACATTCTCCCCCTGTCTGTGTGAGCTTCTAATGGGTGATCTCGTTTCCTACCACAGCTCAAACTGTGTAGGTTAGATGGACTGATCATGCCAAATTGTCTGTAGTTTTCAAGGGTTTCTAGGTTAGGTGTATTACTCTGGGATAACTATAGGGGAATGTGTTGGGAAGGTTGGTATGGATTTGTTGGGCCGAAGGGCTTGTTTCAACACTGCAGGGATTCTGTTCCAATAAGAATGGTAACGATGACTGTAGAGTTCTTTTTAGCTCGTATACATTGCTGTGATAAGGAACAATGAAGGAGAGAGAGTACAATAGGCCGTTCCTTCTCGGACAGATTACATTTTCTCCCTTTCTGAGCTGAGTCACACAATAATGTCATCCTCTCCCAAACTGGACCATGTGAGGTCTCCTTGTACATGGTCCAAACTATGTCTCCATCACATTCCCTATTCCATGTTGTTGCATCATTGCTGCTGTCATACACAGAGCCATACCCTTCGCAGAAAATGGTCTCGGCCGATTTGAAATATGTTTACATAGCCCCGCGTCATTAAAAAAATGAAATGTTTAATTTATTCAGAATTCCTGTGTTAAAATGCATGCAATTTTAAAGAAATGCATAAATTGCTGGAAAAGCTCGGCAGGTCTGTCAGCATCCAGATGCCTTTTACATGCTGTATTTGTACCAGCCTCCACCACTTCCTCTGGCAGCTCATTCCATACACACACCAACCTCTGCGTGAAAAGGTGCCCCTTAGGCCTCTTCAAAAACGTTCCCCTTTCACTGTCAACCAATGCCCTCTAGTTTTAGACGCCCCTAACCTGGGAAAAACCCTGACTACTCACCCTATCCATGACCATTCTGATTTTCCGAACCGTTACTGCTGTGAAATATGGACCCAATCAACACGAATGGCTGTACTTTCAGTTATCCTGGGCCTAAATTCTGAAATTCAATACTGACACCTCTTCCTTCTCCATCAAGTCACAATTCTAAGTCCATTTTATTCAGTTTGTTCAGATGTATCATGAGGCACTTCTGTGAGCTTTACACCTAGACCTTTGTGCAATGAGGTTGGGATACTAGCATCACTCTGCAAAACCCATAAAGTTGTAACAGTATTCTCCTCTGTGTTTGTTCATCAGTCTGTTCAGACATGCTGGGACATACCTCTGCAACAGGCAGGACTTGAATCCAGGCCTTCTATTCCAGACCTAGGAACACTACCACACAATTTCAGGAATTGGAATTAAATCCAGAGCTCTGGCTCAGAGACAGGGACACTACCCACTACACTACCATACCCAGATTTTGGTTCATATTTTAGTGCCCGCTTTCAGCTTGGTGTGGATTTATTATAATCAGGTTACCATTACTGAATTACAAACAACACTTTGTATTGTTAAACAAATGCAAGATATTTGTCTCAACTGTAGGATATTGAGTGTACGTGCTGTGCTATCGAAATTAACTATAAACATCTTTAATTGCTATTATCTGTAGTCTGCAATATGAGAAAAAGAAATCCTGCTGACACAATCTGCCCAATGAAGGGTCTCAAATAAATATTTATTACTGAACACCAGAGACGAAGGAAGAGCTTTACTTCTGGTCACAACACACCGATCACTCTTACCCACCTCTAACGTGCGACTGCCCTCTTCCTAAAATGAAATGACACCAGGCCGCTGATTACTGCCCAGCCTCACCTCCCCACTGACTGTGTCTTCAATCTCTCCCTCCTCGCCCTAACCACACAAGGCAAACCAAGCTCAGGGTCTTTGTGAAAATCAAGGCCGGAGTGTGCAGGCTTCCTGGAGAGGGATGGGCATTTTAAAATTGAAATGGGAGGGGGAGGTGGCAGTAATATCACTCACTGGGCTGAGGGGTGGCAGATGGAGTGTAGTTTGGATTTATGCGAGGTATTGAATTTGGTAAATCAAACAAGAGCAGGACCTATACAATTAAAAGTAGGGTTTTTGGTAGTGTTGTAGGACAGAGACCTAGCTGTCAGGTTTAATTCTTTAAAATTTGCATCTCATACAGATAGTGTGGTTAAGGAGGTGTTTAACACACTTGTCTTCATTGGTCAGACCTTTGAGTATCAGAATTGGGATGTCATGTTGTGGCTGTACAGGATATTGGTGAGACCTCTTCTGGAATACTGTGTCCAGTCTGGTCATCCTGCCCACTCATTCCATAGGTACACCACCCTCTGGGTGAAAAAGCTGCCCCTTAGGTCACTCTTTAATGTTTCCCCTCTCACCTTAAGCCTATGCCCTCTAGTTTTGGACTTCCCGTACCCTTAGAAAACATCTTGACTGTTCACTTTGATATTGCTGACCTTGATATTATTAAGCTGGAGAGGGTTGAGAAGAGATTAACCTGGATGTTGCTGGGAAAGGAGGGAGTGAGCTATAAGGAGAGGCTGGGTCGGCTGGGACTCGTTTCACTGGAGATTATGAGACTAAGGGGTAACTTTACAGAGGTTTATAAAATAATGAGGGGTACAGATAAGCTGACGGGCTGATGTCGTTTCCCTAGAGTTGGGGATTCAAAACTGAGGGATATTTTAAGGTGCGAGGAAAAAGATTTACAAAAGTCACGAGAGGTAAATATTTTAGACAGAAGCTGGCATGCGTGTGGAATGAACTTCCAGAGGAAGTGGTGAAAGCAGGGACAGTTACAACGTTTAAAGGACATTTAGATCAGTACATGGATAAGACATCAGTTTGGATGGTGCTGTGAGCAGCTGCCCTCTCCCTCCCCCTCTCTGAATGAATCCCTGTTGGTTTTCACCCTCTGCCAATGGCTGTGCAGTGGCGTGTGGAGACCAGCAGAGGGAGACATTGCATCACTTTAAGCACCACAGAGACTGCCAGACCTGCCCCACCCAGAGACACACAGATACACACACAGCAATTGTTTGGACACAACATTGAGCTCATCTGGTAATTTAAACTAAACATAAAGAAATGCTCAATTTGCTTTCTAAACTGTTAAAATATGAGGGACAGGTCTGCCAAATTCTACTGTTTAAATAAAAACATCAATTTATTTTTTTCACTCTGAAATTGAACATTTTACATCAAGTATTCACAACTCTGAGACCCCCTTTCTCTTCAGTGCTTATTACCCGACTCCAACTCTATAGCAATATACTGTGTCTGGGTCTGCCATCCTCTCGTATCACAGGAGCTTGTAAGCTCTCAGTTCAGAACAGCATTCCCTCTCTCTTGAAGGTATAGTACAAACTTTCAACTTCATCACATTAGACCCTGATGAATATCGATAAGTGGGACCTATCCGGATTTCTTTTGCTCCCTGGTTTGTCAATATTTCATTTGCTCCGTCAGGTGTGTGTCAGGATTTTTGTTGCTCCATTGACAGCATGTCATTATTCGACTCTGTCCATAGGAATATATCAGTATTTCACTTGCTCACACTCGTGTATGTGGGGCAGGATTTCAGTTGTTACATGGGGACTGTGACGCTATGACAATCTCAATGTTTGTAGATGTCACCGAACCTGGAAGAACTCTGAAGTCTATGGAGGACAGTGTGGAACTCTAACAGGACAGTCACACATTGGTGTAGTGTTCAGGTTTAAGGCAGATGGGGATCAGTGCAGAGCAGTGTGAGGTGATACACTTTGGTAGGAAAGACAATGAAAGACAGTTTAAAACAGGCTGTGCCATTATAAAGGGGGTGCAGGAGCAGAGAGTCCTGGGTGTATATGAACACAGATTGTTGAAGATGTCAGGACAAGATGTCAGGGGAGAGCAGTAACAATCACAGATTAGTTTCAGTTTCTGAGCTGTTTACAGGGGGAGGTGTAGGAGGGAGTCTCCGTGCTCCCTTCCTGGGAGGTGGTGGTGATGATGTATTGTGAGTCCACCTTCCTGCTCACCGAGACCGTGGGGTTTCCATTTGTACCAGCTCAACACAAAAGGGAGATGGCATCAGGACCACGGCTTCTAAGTTGTGCCGGCGGGAAACGGAGCTGCCAGTGGGTTTAAAGTGAGAATTGCCCTTCACTGAACATTGCTCCTTAATCGGTCGGTGGGAAGTGGATGTTTCAGAATCTCCACACGAGGCGTCCCAGTGCTCTCCGGCTCGTACCAGGGTCCTCCCCACATGGCAGGGGGAGAGGGGTGAGGGAATGGATATCGGGCACTCCACCGCCCGGCTTGGCCCTTCCTGTGCTATCCAGGCTGTTTCTCTTGGAATGGAGGAAGGGAGGGAGGGAGTGGGAGGCCCTGCTGTTAGTGCTGGTGTAGGTGGGGTTTGGGGGAGGTATGGTGGGGTGTGCGGAGGGAGTCAGTTCACAGTGTTGTATCTATGCAGGGGGTAAAGTGGATGGAGACAGAGAGAGAGAGAAGGTGAGAGTGGTGGAGCAGGAACCTAGTTCGAGGGTTGGTGGCATAACAGATATAAAGTGAGTGTGAGGGAGCAGAGAGAATACGGTGACCCTTTTCCTGATAGAGGAGAGAAGGTTATTGATGCATTGCTGGACATTTCCTCAGACCGCAGATAGTGCACTGAGCTGGGTGGGGAGCTCAGACCATGCTCGGTGGGTCTGGTGGTGTGCCCCCCACTCTAGGAAGAGAATGGCCCCCTCTGTACTAGGCCCTCCACCAGGAACTCCGTGTCCCTGTCGACAAACCGTGGTGTAATTGCCTCATATCTGCCATGCTCGGAGTAAACTGTGCAGGGCAACTCCAAACGGAGAAAGGTCAAACATGTGCCCATTGGCCTTTTAAAGATGGCACCAATGCCAGGGATCAGGGAATATCCAGGGGCATCCGGGCGATGGTGAGTTACTGCGGCCATGATGGGTGGGAGAATCGGGCTGGTATTGAATGAGAGAGACACCATGGGGTGGGGTGGTTAGTTAATGAGGTGAGTCCGATACGATGGCACCAGGAAACTAGCTCAGCCTCGTGTGGACAATCCCTCTGTCACATTCAAGGAAAATCAAACAAAGAGAAATTATTGTTAGAATCTGCCCAATGAGTCATAGATTCGGTTGAAACTAATTCCAGTTACAAAGATGCAGAACAAATGCTCATCTGACCTCACACCAATATCCCTTTTTCCCATCTTTCCTGGGAAGACAGGCTCATGTTACAGGATGTTATCGAAGTGTCTACACTTCAGCATTCTGAAACCTGGGAACACAACCTTCCATGACACTTTCTCTCAGTCTCCCCCTCTCTGTCTATACCCCAAACGTATCGCACGTGGTGATATTTGAAGTGATTCGCCCGCCATCTCGCTCTGGCAGTGATGTTCACACCCATAACACCCCCTTGCCAGGGCACAATGGAGAGATGGAGCTAGAAATGGATGGGAGCTACCCATCCCGTCACTTCCAGCATGGGCTGCAAGTTTCCCCACGCTGGGCAGTGATTTTTCACAGTGTTACTGAGCAATGCACTGGGGCGATGTACACAGCTTTACATGCTGGGAGGGTAACTGCTCCTGGTTACAGATCAATGCACTGGGGTGGTGTACACAGCCCTAGATGTTGGGAGGGTAACTGCTCCTGGTTACAGATCAATGCACTGGAGTGGTGTACACAGCCCTACATGTTGGGAGGGTAATGCTCCTGGGTTACAGATCAATGCACTGGGGTGGTGTACACAGTCCTACATGCTGGGAGGGTAACTGCTCCTGGGTTAGAGATCAATGCCCTGGTTTGGTGTACACAGCCCTACATGCTGGGAGGGTAACTGCTCCTGGTTACAGATCAATGTACTGGGGTGGTGTACACAGTCCTACATGTTGGGAGGGTAACTGCTCCTGGTTACAGATCAATGTACTGGGGTGGTGTACACAGTCCTACATGCTGGGAGGGCAACTGCTCCTGGTTACAGATCAATGTACTGGGGTGGGGTACACAGTCCTACATGCTGGGAGGGTAACTGCTCCTGGTTACAGATCAATGTACTGGGGTGGGGTACACGGCCCTACATGCTGGGAGGGTAACTGCTCCTGGGTTACAGATTAATTCCCGGGTGATCACTGCGCAGGTCGCTGTGCTGGTCAGACTATCTGGTTGAGTTTTATAGATAATGCACTGTTGTGGTCTGCACAGCTCACCGCGCTGGACAGATATATGGTCTGGGTTTATAGACCAATGCCCTGATCTGATCTGCGCAGTGTTCCACTCTGGACAGATTGCTGCGTTGTATTGATCAGTGCAATGGATGAATCTGGACAGATTGCTGGGTTGTACTGAGCAGGACACTGGCCTGGTCTACATAGTGTTCCACGGTGAACAGATATCCCCTCTGGGTTGATGGTGTCTGGGCTGGTTCTGTGCGGTGGATTGAGAATGTGGTATATCTAACTATTTCAGCTGATCTGGCAATGCCTTTAGTTCCCATTCCTGTGATTAGACCCTCCGTCTCTCACCCCATTAATGTTACAGTGTGCCCAGGTACAGTACATCATGTTGGTGGGGTGGGTAGGGGGAAAGGTCATGGACAGGTCAAAGAGTTCCCCGGAACATTCTGTACCCAACATTCTATAACTGACATCCCCCCGAACGTTCTGTCCCCGACATTCTATAACTGACATTCCCCGGAACGTTCTGTCCCTGACATTCTATAACTGACATTCCCCGGAACGTTCTGTCCCCGACATTCTATAGCTGACTTCCCCCGGAACATTCTGTCCCCGACATTCTATAACTGACATCCCCCGCAACGTTCTGTCCCCGACATTCTATAACCGACATTCCCCGGAACGTTCTGTCCCCGACATTCTATAACCGACATTCCCCGGAACATTCTGTCCCTGACATTCCATAACCGACATTCCCCGGAACGTTCTGTCCCCGACATTCTATAACTGACATTCCCCGGAACGTTTTGTCCCCGACATTCTATAACTGACATTCCCCGGAACGTTTTGTCCCCGACATTCTATAACTGACATTCCCCGGAACGTTCTGTCCCCGACATTCTATAACTGACATTCCCCGGAACATTCTGTCCCCGACATTCTATAACCGACATTCCCCGGAACGTTCTGTCCCCGACATTCTATAACCGACATTCCCCGGAACGTTCTTTCCCCGACATTCTATAACTGACATTCCCTGGAACGTTTTGTCACCGACATTCTATAACTGACATTCCCCGGAACGTTCTGTCCCCGACATTCTATAACTGACATTCCCCGGAACGTTCTGTCCCTGACATTCTATAACTGCCATTCCCCGGAACGTTCTGTCCCCGACATTCTATAACTGACATTCCCCGGAACGTTCTGTCCCTGACATTCTATAACTGACTTCCCCCGGAACATTCTGTCCCCGACATTCTATAACTGACATTCCCCGGAACGTTCTGTCCCCGACATTCTATAACCGACATTCCCCGGAACGTTCTGTCCCCGACATTCTATAACCGACATTCCCCGGAACATTCTGTCCCTGACATTCCATTACCGACATTCCCCAGAACGTTCTGTCCTCGACATTCTATAACCGACATTCCCTGGAACATTCTGTCCCCGACATTCTATAACCGACATTCCCCGGAACATTCTGTCCCTGACATTCCATTACCGACATTCCCCAGAACGTTCTGTCCCCGACATTCTATAACTGACATTCCCTGGAACGTTCTGTCCCCAACATTCTATAACTGACATTCCCCGGAACGTTCTGTCCCCGACATTCTATAACTGACATTCCCCGGAACGTTCTGTCCCCGACATTCTATAACCGACATTCCCCGGAACGTTCTGTCCCCGACATTCTATAACCGACATTCCCCGGAACGTTCTGTCCCCGACATTCTATAACTGACATTCCCTGGAACGTTCTGTTCCCAACATTCTATACCTGACACTCCCCGGAACGTTCTGTCCCTGACACTGTTTGTGAACGGCCGGACGTCAGTGAATTGAACAAACGATAAGATCCCGAGGGAAGAGATCCCGTTCCAGGGAGAAGGAGACACTGTTCCGAAGCTCCCTCAGGCAGTTAAAGGGGAGAATACGTTTCCCCTGCGTTTACATTTCTTCACGACACAGGACCAACCACAAGTTAGACCAAAATACAGGAATTCCCAAACTCCGTTTGTCTTCAGGAAACTGGGAGAGAATCCTTCAGGACAGCAACGTTCCCACCCTCCGTATTAGGAACTGGGAAGGAGTGACCTGTGTCTGCTCTCGAGTGTGTGAGAATGTTCTAGAAACCATCTGTCCTTATGGATGTGTCTCTGTGTGTTTGGGGAGTGAGGGCTTCTTGTGGTTTAAGTCACATTTTTGTCAGTAATTCCGACCTTCCCATTTGTTATTCCAGCTCCAATTATTTTAATAAATCCCTGAATACAGGGACACATTTGGAAATCTCACTGGGTCCCCGATCAAACGGGTCCCTTTGCCTCCAGGCTGATGGATAATGGGTTTGTTTTCCTTCCTCACAGTTAACGTAGTGACCATCTACGTCCTGCTTTATAAAGATTGTGGATTGTCTCCATGTGTCAGACGTTACCTGGGGGCCATGGCAGCGGCGGATCTCCTGGTCATTATCCTCGACCTGATCCTGAGACACATTCCCATTGTTTATCTGGAACAGTTTTATTTCCTGGTGAACTCCGTCTTCGTGTGTAATATCCACGCCGTCCTGCTTTTTGCAGCCACTGACTGCTCTGTCTGGTTCACCGTCACTTTCACCTTTGATCGGTTTGTGGCCATTTGTTGCCAGAAGCTGAAAAGTAAATATTGCAGTGAGAAGACGGCGGCTGTGGTTCTGGGAGCAGTGACTGTGCTGAGCTGTTTAAAGAACATTTCCTGGTATTTTATGCTCTCGGCTCGGTATGTGCTGGTGAACGCCCCCTGGTTTTGTGCGGTAACAGACGCTGGTCTATCCTCCAGTGTCTGGGTCACAATCGAGCCCCTCCACCACATTCTAACCCCGGGTGTCCCATTTCTCCTGGTTCTGCTGCTCAATGTTCTCACCGTCAGACACATTGGGGTGACCAGCAGAGCCCGCAGGAGACTCCGCGCTCACACCAATGGGGACGCTCAGTCTGACACTGAAATGAGAAACCGAAAAAAATCCATCATTTTACTGTTTGTGATCTCGGCCAATTTCATCCTGTTATGGTCAATGTTAATGCTGTATTCTATATGGAGTCGGATGTGGGAGTTTGGGTATCGGTCTGTGTATCTCCATCCCTTTGTTCAGGAATTGGGCTTCATGCTGCAGCTCCTCAGTTGCTGCACAAACACCGCGATTTATGCCGTAACCCAGACTAAGTTCAGGCAGCAGCTGAAGAATGTGCTGAAATATCCCTTCACCCATATACATCCATCCATCAAATTCCCTCATTAATCACACCATCCGGGATTTTCTCATTTCAGTTCAGTGTTTCAGCGATGGAGCAGCCTGTCGCTATGGTAACAGATTGAGGGTAGCGCTGGTTTGTCCATCCTTATCCCACAGGGGGGTTACAGGGAAACATTTCAATGTTTCTCACAACTCAGGGGCCAGTGAGAAAAGGCACCATCCCACTAACTGTATCCATCACTTCCATTTGTAACCAATAAAAATGTTGATTAAAGCGTGCCGAGCAGCAGAGTGACCGATGTTGGTGTGTGTCTTTGTGTTGGAGAAGCTGAGCTGGTGAGAGACAGACTCAGCCCCAAGTCCTGGTCCTCAGGGAAGGGGAGGGCACCGCGCCCTGAGCTCAGGAGCTGGATTTAACTCCCTCTGTACCTCCCAATCCAACCTGGCCTCCCCATTTCCTCTCCCCTACTCTCTCCACCTGCCTCCACTCTTTCCTCTCCCCCTCCCCTCCACGCTCTCTCTCTCCTGCCATCTGTCTCCCTCCCGCAATTCCGTCTCTACTCCATTTTTCCCCCTCCTCTCACCTCCCACATCTCTCTATCATCTCACAACCACCCCTCTAACCACATGCAGCCACAGCACTACCCATTACCCGCCTTCCCAGTTTCTGGATCAGAGGGAGAGGGACACGTCAGGGAGATAGACTGCTTCAGAGAGGGAGGGAGGGGCAGGAGGGAGAGAGATTTATTCAGAGAGAAACAGAGGGAGGTGAGGAGAAAGAGAGACTGAGGTAGGTGGATCGAGAGTGAGAGAAGGTGGAGAGAAAGTGAAGGAGCAGGGAGAAAGAGAGAGAGAGGGGCAAGGGAGAGATAAGGTGAGGGAGAGAGAGAGAAATAGGGGAGGACATAATGAGAGAGAGGTCAGAGAGTGGGGGACAGAGAGAGGGGCGACAGAGAGGGGAACACAGAGAGAGGGATAGAGAGAGGGGGGACAGAGAGAGGGGGTACATAGAGAGGGCTGGGACCAAGAAAGCGGGACAGAGGGTGGGGGGGCAGAGAGGGGGGATAGACAGAGGAGGACAGAGAGAGTGGGGACAGTGAGAGAGGGGGACAGAGAGAGAGGGGACAGAGAGAGAGGGGACAGAGAGAGAGGGGGACACAGAGAGGGGGTACAGAGAGAGGGCTGGGACCAATAATGCGGGACAGAGAGGGGGCATAGGGACAGGGGGATCAGAGAGGGAGGGATAGAGAGAGAGGGGTAGAGAGAGAGAGAGAGAGAGAGAGGGGACAGAGCGAGTGAGGGGACAGAGAGAGTGAGGGGAGAGAGAGAGGGGATACAGAGAGAGGGCTGGGACCGAGAAGGCGGGAAAGAGAGGGGAGAGGGGACAGAGAGAGGGGGACAGAGAGAGAGGGGGACAGAATGAGGGGACAGAAAGAGGGGGGACAGAGAGAGGGGGGACAGAGAGAGGGGGACAGAGAGAGGGGGACAGAGAGAGGCGAAAGATGGAGAAGGGGGACAGAGAGAGGGGACAGAGAGAGAGGGGACAGAGAGAGGGGACAGAGAGAGGGGGGACAGAGAGAGGGGGCAGTGGGGGGATAGAGAGAGAGGGACAGAGAGAGGGGGATAGAGAGAGAGGGACAGAGAGGGGGGGCAGAGAGGGACGGTGGATAGAGAGGGGAGGGACGGAGATGGGGGACAGAGAGAGGGGTACAGAGAGAGTGGGGACAGGAGAAAGGGGACAGAGAGGGTGGGGACAGGGATAGGTGGGACAGAGAGAGTGGGGACAGGGACAAGGGGGGGCAGAGAGAGAGAGGACAGAGAGAGAGGGGGACACAGAGAGCGGGTACAGAGAGAGGGCTGGGACCAATAAGGCGGGACAGAGAGGGTGGGGGGACAGAGAGGGGGGTCAGAGAGAGGGGTAAAGAGAGTCGGGGAGAGATGGAGAGGGGGATAGATGAAGAGGGGGACAGAGAGAGAGGGGGACAGAGAGAGAGGGGGACAGAGAGAGGGGGACAGAGACCGGGAGGGACAGAGAGAGGGGGACAGAGAGAGGGGGACAGAAAGAGAGGGGACAGAGAGAGAGGGGACAGAGAGAGGGGGGACAGAGAGAGGGGGACAGAGAGAGGGGACACAGAGAGAGGGGGCAGAGGGGGGACAGAGAGAGAGGGGACAGAGAGAGGGGGAGAGAGGGAGGGGGCAGAGTGGAGGGGGACAGAGAGAGAGGGTGGACAGAGAGAGGGGGACAGAGAGAGGGGGACAGAGAGAGGGGGCAGAAGGGGGACAGAGAGAGAGGGGACAGAGAGGGGGGAGAGAGGGAGGGGGCAGAGTGGAGGGGGACAGAGAGAGAGGCTTGACAGAGAGGGGAGGGACGGAGATGGGGGACAGAGAGAGGGGTACAGAGAGAGTGGGGACAGGAGAAGGGGACAGGGAGGGTGGGGACAGGGAGAAGTGGGACAGAGAGAGTGGGGACAGGGACAAGGGGGGGCAGAGAGAGGGGGTCAGATAGAGGAGGGACAGAGAGGGGGAAAGAGAGAGGGGGGATAGAGGGAGGGGGACAGAGGGGGCGGACTGAGAGCGGGGGGACAGAGAGAGAGGAGGGGCAGAGAGTGTGGTACAGAGAGAGGGGGACAGAGAGAGGAGGGGCAGGGGGTCAGAGAGAGGGGTACAGAGAGAGGGTGGCAGAGAGAGAGGTGGTACAGAGAGAAAGGGACAGAGAGAAGGGGGACAGAGAGAGTGGGGACAGAGATGAGGGTGATAGAAACGGGGGACAGAAAGAAGGGGGACAGAAAGAGGGGGGCAGGGAGAGGGGGACAGAGGTTGGATAGAGAGCGAGAGGGGGGGACAGAGGGAGGGGTTACAGGGAGAGGGGGGACAGGGAGAAGGGAGACTGAGAGGGGAGTACAGAGAGGGTGGTACAATGAGGGGGACAGAGAGAGGGGGCAGAGGGGGGATAAAGAGAGGGGGCCGGGGGGAGAGAGGGAAAGGGACAGATAGAAAGGGGACAGGGAGAAGTAGGACAGAGAGTGGGGCGCAGAGAGGGGGACAGAGAGAGAGGGCAGAGGGAGGACAGAGAGAGGGGGGACTGAGAGAGGGGTGTACAGAGAGGGGGGAACAGAGAGAGGTGGGCAGAGAGTGGGGGCAGAGAGAGGGAAAGAGAGAGAGGGGGGACAATGAGAGGGGGACAGTGAGAGGGGCGTCAGAGAGGGGGAGAAAGAGAGATGGGGTGACAGAGTGAGGAGGACAGAGGGGAGCAGAGAGAGTGGTACACAGGGGGCAGACTGAGAGCGGAGGGGCAGAGAGAAGGAGGGACAAAGAGAGAGGGGGACAGAGGGGCGAGGGGGGATAGAGAGAGAGGGACAGAGAGAGAGGGGGACAGAGAGAGGGGGACAGAGAGAGAGGGGGACAGAGAGAGGGGGTCAGAAAGAGGGGGACAGAGAGAGAGGGGGACAGAGGGGCGAGGGGGGATAGAGAGAGAGGGACAGAGAGAGAGGGGGACAGAGAGAGGGGGACAGAGAGAGAGGGGGACAGAGAGAGGGGGTCAGAAAGAGGGGGACAGAGAGAGAGGGGGACAGAGGAAGAGGGGGACAGAGAGAGGGGGACAGAGAGAGGGTGGACAGTGAGAGGTGGACAGAGAGGGGAGTGTCAGAGAGGGAGAGAAAAAGAGATGGGGTGACAGAGTGAGCAGGGACAGAGGGGAGCAAAATGAGTGGTACGGAGGGGGCAGACTGAGAGCGGAGGGGCAGAGAGAAGGAGGGACAAAGAGAGAGGGGGACAGAGGAAGAGGGGACACAGAGAGAGGGGGACAGAGAGAGGGAGACAGAGAGAGGGTGGACAGTGAGAGGTGGACAGAGAGGGGGGTGTCAGAGAGGGAGAGAAAAAGAGATGGGGTGACAGAGTGAGCAGGGACAGAGGGGAGCAGAATGAGTGGTACGGAGGGGGCAGACTGAGAGCGGAGGGGCAGAGAGAAGGAGGGACAGAGAGAGGGGGGGGCAGAGGAAGAGGGGGACAGAGAGAGGGAGACAGAGAGAGAGGGAAAGAGAGAGAGGGGGACAGAGAGAGGGGGACAGAGAGAGGGAGACAGAGAGAGGTGGACAGTGAGAGGTGGACAGAGAGGGGGGTGTCAGAGAGGGAGAGAAAAAGAGATGGGGTGACAGAGTGAGCAGGGACAGAGGGGAGCAGAATGAGTGGTACGGAGGGGGCAGACTGAGAGCGGAGGGGCAGAGAGAAGGAGGGACAGAGAGAGAGGGGGACAGCGGAAGAGGGGGACAGAGAGAGGGGGACAGAGAGAGGGAGACAGAGAGAGAGGGGACAGAGAGAGAGGGGGACAGAGAGAGGGGGACAGAGAGAGGGGACAGAGAGAGAGGGGGACAGAGGAAGAGGGGGGACAGAGAGAGGGGGACAGAGAGAGAGGGAGGACAGAGAGAAATGGTACAGAGAGAGGGGGGAACAGAGAGAGGGGGCAGAGGGGGGTAGAGAGACGGGGACAGAGAGAGGGGGCAGAGGGGGGTAGAGAGAGAGGGGACAGAGACAGGGGGAACTGAGAGAGTGGGGACAGGGAGAAGGGGGACAGAGAGGGTGGGGATAGGGAGAAGGGGGGACAGAGAGACGGGGTGCAGTAGAGAGGGGGGAATGGGGATAGAGAGAGGGGGTCAGATAGAGGGGGGAAAGAGAGAGGGGGAAAGTGCGATGGCGAAAGAGAGAAGGGGACATAGGGGGCGGACTGAGAGCGGGGGGACAGAGAGAGAGGAGGGGCAGAGGAGGCAGAGAGAGTGGTACAGAGAGAGGGGGACAGAGAGGAGGGGGACAGAGAGAATGGGGACAGAAAGGAGGGGAACAGAGTGGGGGACAGCAGGGGGGGACAGAAAGAGGAGGGGACAGGAAGAGCGGGAAAGAGGTTGGATAGAGAGAGAGAGAGGGGACAGAGGGAGGGGGTACAGGGAGAAGGGAGACAGAGAGGGGAGTACAGAGAGGGCTTACATAGAGGGGGACAGAGAGAGGGGTGCAGAGAGAAGGGGGACAGATAGAAAGGAGACAGGGAGGAGTGGGTCAGAGAGTGGGGTACAGAGAGGGTGACAGAGAGAGGGGGCAGAATGGGGTTAGAGAGGGGGGACAGAGAGATGGGGCAGAGGGCGGACAGAGAGAGGGGGGACTGAGAGAGGGGGGTACAGAGAGGGGGTTACAGAGAGGGGGGAACAGAGGGGGGGTAGAGAGAGAGGGGGCAGAGAAAGGGGGCAGAGTGGAGGGGGACAGAGAGAGCGGGTGGACTGAGAGGGTTGGGATGGAGATGGGGACAGAGAGAGGGGGAACTGAGAGAGTGAGGACAGGGAGAAGGGGGACAGAGAGGGTGGAGACAGGGAGAAGGGGGACAGAGAGGGTGGAGACAGGGAGAAGGGGGACAGAGAGGGTGGAGACAGGGAGAAGGGGGACAAAGAGACGGGGGTGCAGTAGAGAGGGCGGAATGGGGGTACAGAGAGAGGGGGTCAGATAGAGGGGGGAAATAGAAAGGGGGAAAGAGAGAGGGGGGAAAGTGAGAGGCCGAAAGAGAGAAGGGGACAGAGGGGGCGGACTGAGAGCGGGGGGACAGAGAGAGAGAGGAGGGGCAGAGAGAGTAGTACAGAGAGAGGGGGACAGAGAGAATGGGCAGAGAGAGAGGTGGTTCAGAGAGAGGGGGACAGAGAGGAGGGGGACAGAGAGAATGGGGACAGAAGGGAGGGGAACAGAGAGGGGGACAGCAGGGGGGGACAGAAAGAGGAGGGGACAGGGAGAGCGGGAAAGAGGTTGGATCGAGAGAGAGGGGACAGAGGGAGGGGGTACAGGGAGAAGGGAGACAGAGAGGGGAGTACAGAGAGGGCGTACATAGAAGGGGACAAAGAGGGGTGCAGAGAGAAGGGGGACAGATAGAAAGGAGACAGGGAGAAGTGGGACAGAGAGGGTGACTGAGAGAGGGGGCAGAATGGGGTTAGAGAGGGGGGACAGAGAGATGGGGCAGAGGGCAGACAGAGAGAGGGGGGACTGAGAGAGCGGGTACAGAGAGGGGAGTACAGAGAGGGGGGAACAGAGAGGGGGAAGAGAGAGAGGGGGACAGAGAGAGAGGGGGACAGAGAGAGGGGGACAGAGAGAGAGGGACAGAGAGAGAGGGGGACAGAGGAGGAGGGGGACAGAGAGAGGGGACAGATAGAGAGGGGGACAGAGGAAGAGGTGGACAGAGAGGGGGCTGTCAGGGAGGGGGAGAAAGAGAGATGGGGTGACAGAATGAGGGGGACAGAGGGGAGCAGAGTGAGTGGTACGGAGGAGTCAGACTGAGAGCGGAGGGGCAGAGAGAAGGAGGGACAGAGAGAAAGGGGACAGAGAAAGAGGGGATAGAGAGAGGGGGGACAGAGAGAGGGGGACAGAGAGAGGGGGACAGAGAGAGGGGGGGACAGAGGAAGAGGGGGGACAGATAGAGGGAGACAGAGAGAATGAGGGACAGAGAGAGAGGTGGACCGAGAGAGGGGGACAGAGAGCGGGAGAGACTGGGGGGTGGGGGGCGCAGAAAGAGTGGGGGTCACAGAGAGAGGGTCGGCAGAGAGGGCAGAGAGTTGTGTACAGAGAGAGGGGTACAGAGAGAGAGGACAGAGAGAGAGGGGGACAGGGAGGGGGGAGAGAGAAAGAGGGGGGACATAGCGAGAGATAGGGGGACAGACAGAGAGGGGTACAAGAGAGTGGGGCGAGAGAGAGGGTGGAGTGATAGGGGAGAGAGAGGGGGGTAGAGAGAGGGGGAAGAGAGTGGGGGAACAGAGAGAGGGTGACAGAGAGAGGGGTACAAAGAGAGAGGGGTGGACAGAGAGATGGGGACAGAGGGAGAGGGAGGGACAGAGCGAGATGGTGACAGAGAGAGTGGGGACAGAGAGGAGGGTGAGAGAGCAGGGGGTACAGAGAGGGGGGACAGAGAGAGTGGGGTCAGAGAGAGGGGACAGAGAGAGAGTGGGGACAGAGAGAGAGGGGGGACATTGAGAGAAGGGGGAAAGAGAGATGGGGGCGCAGAGAGTGGGTGGACAGAAAGAGGGGGGCAGAGAGTGCGGGGGAAAGAAAGAGGAGGTAAGAGAAAGGAGGACAGAGGGGACGGACAGAGAGGGGGAGACAGAGGGGGGGACAGAGAGAGGGACGGTCAGAGAGGGCGGGGACCAGAGGGGAGACAGAGGGCGGGGAACAGAGAGAGGGGCGGTCAGAGAGGGAGGGGACAGAAAGAGAGGGTGACAAGAGAATGGGGGAGAGAGGTAAGGGAGAGATGGGGAGAGAGGGGGGTAAAGAGAGGGGGACGAGAGAGAGGGTGGACAGAGAGAGGGGGGCAGTGAGTGGGGGGACAGAGAGGGGGGACAGAGAGAGATGTACAGAGAGAGAGGGGTGGACAGAGAGATGGGGACAGAGGGAGGGGAGAGGAGAGTACAGAGAGTGGGGGGACAGATAGAGGGGTTACAGGGAGAGAGGGGGACAGAGAGAGGGGGAACAGAGAGAGGGGGGATAGAAAGAGGGTGGACAGAGAGAGGGGCAGAGAGAGAGGGCGGATAGAGAGAGGGGGACGGGGGGTTTGAGAGAAGAGGACAGAGAGGGGGCACAGAGAGGGAGGGACAGAGGGGCGGACAGAGCGAGGGGGAGAGGGACAGAGGGGGTGATAGAAAGAGGGGACACAGAGAGAAGTGAACGGAGAGAGAGGGGGGACAGAGGGGGGGACATAGAGGGCGGACAGAGAGAAAGGGGACAGAGATGGATGATAGAGGGAGGAAGGCAGAGAGAGGGGAACGGAGAGAGAGGGGACAAAGAAAGGAGGGGACAGAGAGACAGTGACGGAGAGGGGGACAGAGAGGCGGGGACGGGGGGATTGAGAGAGGGGGACAGAGAGAGGGGGACAGAGGGGGCAGACTGGGGGGTGTACATCGGGGGGACAGAGAGAGGGGAGATAGAAAGAAGGGGACAGAGAGAGGGGAATGGAGAGAGAGAGTGGTTACGGAGGGGGAGACAGAGAGGGGGGAAAGAGAGAGGGGGTACAGAGAGAGGAGGTCAGTGAGAGGGGAACAGAGAGAGAGGGGGGACAGAGAGAGGGGGAACGGGGGGGACAGGCAGAGAGAGGACAGAGAGAGGGGAACGGAGAGAGAGGTGGGGACGGGGGAACAAGAGAGGGGAATGGAGAGGGGGGCACAGAGAGGGGGACAGAGAGAGGGGAACGGAGAGAGAGGGGGGACAGAGAGAGGGGCACAGAGAGAGGAGGACAGTGAGAGGGGTGGACAGAGAGGAGAGTGACAGAGAGTGGGACAGAGAGATGGGGACAGAGAGAGGGGTGACGGCGAGAAAGGGGGACAGAGAGAGTGGGGACAGAGGGGGGCAGAGAGAGTGGGGACAGAGATGGGGGGACAGAGAGGGGGGACTGAGAGGGGGGACAGAGACGGGGGACAGAGAGAGTGGAACAGAGAGATGGGGGACAGAGAGAGGGGGGCAGAGAGAGGGGAACGGGGAGGGGGGAGACAGAGAGAGGGGGACAGAGAGAGGGGGGACAGAGAGAGGGGGGACAGAGAGATTTTAACGGAGAGAGATGGGGGACAGAGAGAGGGGGACAGAGAGAGGGTTGGACAGAGAGAGAGGACAGAGAGAGGGGGACAGAGAGAGAGGGGGACAGAGAGAGAGGGGGACAGAGAGAGCGGGACAGAGAGAGAGGGACGGAGAGAGAGAGGGACAGAGAGAGAGGGGGACAGCGAGAGCGGGACAGAGAGAGAGGGACGGAGAGAGAGGGACAGAGAGAGCGGGACAGAGAGAGGGGGACGGAGAGAGAGGGACACAGAGAGAGCGGGACAGAGAGAGGGGGACAGAGAGAGGGGGACAGAGAGAGGGGGGGACAGAGAGAGAGGGGGACAGAGAGCGCGGGACAG
Organism: Chiloscyllium plagiosum; assembly: GCF_037043375.1. Taxonomy (NCBI): domain Eukaryota; kingdom Metazoa; phylum Chordata; class Chondrichthyes; order Orectolobiformes; family Hemiscylliidae; genus Chiloscyllium; species Chiloscyllium plagiosum. Next base: position 511,549 of record NW_028270209.1, on the reverse strand, counting down.
AGAGAGAGGGACTGAGAGAGAGGGACAGAGAGAGAGCGGGACAGAGAGAGGGGGACAGAGAGAGAGGGGGAGAGAGAGAGCGGGACAGAGAGAGAGGGACAGAGAGAGGGGACAGAGAGAGAGGGGGACAGAGGAAGAGGGGGGACAGAGAGAGGGGGACAGAGAGAGTGGGAGGACAGAGAGAAATGGTACAGAGAGAGGGGGGAACAGAGAGAGGGGGCAGAGGGGGGTAGAGAGACGGGGACAGAGAGAGGGGGCAGAGGGGGGTAGAGAGAGAGGGGACAGAGACAGGGGGAACTGAGAGAGTGGGGACAGGGAGAAGGGGGACAGAGAGGGTGGGGATAGGGAGAAGGGGGGACAGAGAGACGGGGTGCAGTAGAGAGGGGGGAATGGGGATAGAGAGAGGGGGTCAGATAGAGGGGGGAAAGAGAGAGGTGGAAAGTGCGATGGCGAAAGAGAGAAGGGGACATAGGGGTCGGACTGAGAGCGGGGGGACAGAGAAAGAGGAGGGGCAGAGGAGGCAGAGAGAGTGGTACAGAGAGAGGGGGACAGAGAGGAGGGGGACAGAGAGAATGGGGACAGAAAGGAGGGGAACAGAGAGGGGGACAGCAGGGGGGGACAGAAAGAGGAGGGGACAGGAAGAGCGGGAAAGAGGTTGGATAGAGAGAGAGAGAGGAGACAGAGGGAGGGGTTACAGGGAGAAGGGAGACAGAGAGGGGAGTACAGAGAGGGCTTACATAGAGGGGGACAGAGAGAGGGGTGCAGAGAGAAGGGGGACAGATAGAAAGGAGACAGGGAGGAGTGGGACAGAGAGTGGGGTACAGAGAGGGTGACAGAGAGAGGGGGCAGAATGGGGTTAGAGAGGGGGGACAGAGAGATGGGGCAGAGGGCGGACAGAGAGAGGGGGGACTGAGAGATGGGGGTACAGAGAGGGGGTTACAGAGAGGGTGGAACAGAGAGGGGGGTAGAGAGAGAGGGGGCAGAGAAAGGGGGCAGAGTGGAGGGGGACAGAGAGAGCGGGTGGACTGAGAGGGTTGGGATGGAGATGGGGACAGAGAGAGGGGGAACTGAGAGAGTGAGGACAGGGAGAAGGGGGACAGAGAGGGTGGAGACAGGGAGAAGGGGGACAGAGAGGGTGGAGACAGGGAGAAGGGGGACAGAGAGGGTGGAGACAGGGAGAAGGGGGACAAAGAGACGGGGGTGCAGTAGAGAGGGCGGAATGGGGGTACAGAGAGAGGGGGTCAGATAGAGGGGGGAAATAGAAAGGGGGAAAGAGAGAGGGGGGAAAGTGAGAGGCCGAAAGAGAGAAGGGGACAGAGGGGGCGGACTGAGAGCGGGGGGACAGAGAGAGAGAGGAGGGGCAGAGAGAGTAGTACAGAGAGAGGGGGACAGAGAGAATGGGCAGAGAGAGAGGTGGTTCAGAGAGAGGGGGACAGAGAGGAGGGGGACAGAGAGAATGGGGACAGAAGGGAGGGGAACAGAGAGGGGGACAGCAGGGGGGGACAGAAAGAGGAGGGGACAGGGAGAGCGGGAAAGAGGTTGGATAGAGAGAGGGGGGACAGAGGGAGGGGGTACAGGGAGAAGGGAGACAGAGAGGGGAGTACAGAGAGGGCGTACATAGAAGGGGACAGAGAGGGGTGCAGAGAGAAGGGGGACAGATAGAAAGGAGACAGGGAGAAGTGGGACAGAGAGGGTGACTGAGAGAGGGGGCAGAATGGGGTTAGAGAGGGGGGACAGAGAGATGGGGCAGAGGGCAGACAGAGAGAGGGGGGACTGAGAGAGCGGGTACAGAGAGGGGAGTACAGAGAGGGGGGAACAGAGAGGGGGAAGAGAGAGAGGGGGACAGAGAGAGAGGGGGACAGAGAGAGGGGGACAGAGAGAGAGGGACAGAGAGAGAGGGGGACAGAGGAGGAGGGGGACAGAGAGAGGGGACAGATAGAGAGGGGGACAGAGGAAGAGGTGGACAGAGAGGGGGCTGTCAGAGAGGGGGAGAAAGAGAGATGGGGTGACAGAATGAGGGGGACAGAGGGGAGCAGAGTGAGTGGTACGGAGGAGTCAGACTGAGAGCGGAGGGGCAGAGAGAAGGAGGGACAGAGAGAAAGGGGACAGAGAAAGAGGGGATAGAGAGAGGGGGGACAGAGAGAGGGGGACAGAGAGAGGGGGACAGAGAGAGGGGGGGACAGAGGAAGAGGGGGGACAGATAGAGGGAGACAGAGAGAATGAGGGGCAGAGAGAGAGGTGGACCGAGAGAGGGGGACAGAGAGCGGGAGAGACTGGGAGGTGGGGGGCGCAGAAAGAGTGGGGGTCACAGAGAGAGGGTCGGCAGAGAGGGCAGAGAGTTGTGTACAGAGAGAGGGGTACAGAGAGAGAGGACAGAGAGAGAGGGGGACAGGGAGGGGGGAGAGAGAAAGAGGGGGGACATAGCGAGAGATAGGGGGACAGACAGAGAGGGGTACAAGAGAGTGGGGCGAGAGAGAGGGTGGAGTGATAGGGGAGAGAGAGGGGGGTAGAGAGAGGGGGAAGAGAGTGAGGGAACAGAGAGAGGGTGACAGAGAGAGGGGTACAAAGAGAGAGGGGTGGACAGAGAGATGGGGACAGAGGGAGAGGGAGGGACAGAGCGAGATGGTGACAGAGAGAGTGGGGACAGAGAGGAGGGTGAGAGAGCAGGGGGTACAGAGAGGGGGGACAGAGAGAGTGGGGTCAGAGAGAGGGGACAGAGAGAGAGTGGGGACAGAGAGAGAGGGGGGACATTGAGAGAAGGGGGAAAGAGAGATGGGGGCGCAGAGAGTGGGTGGACAGAAAGAGGGGGGCAGAGAGTGCGGGGGAAAGAAAGAGGAGGTAAGAGAAAGGAGGACAGAGGGGACGGACAGAGAGGGGGAGACAGAGGGGGGGACAGAGAGAGGGACGGTCAGAGAGGGCGGGGACCAGGGGGGAGACAGAGGGCGGGGAACAGAGAGAGGGGCGGTCAGAGAGGGAGGGGACAGAAAGAGAGGGTGACAAGAGAATGGGGGAGAGAGGTAAGGGAGAGATGGGGAGAGAGGGGGGTAAAGAGAGGGGGACGAGAGAGAGGGTGGACAGAGAGAGGGGGGCAGTGAGTGGGGGGACAGAGAGGGGGGACAGAGAGAGATGTACAGAGAGAGAGGGGTGGACAGAGAGATGGGGACAGAGGGAGGGGAGAGGAGAGTACAGAGAGTGGGGGGACAGATAGAGGGGTTACAGGGAGAGAGGGGGACAGAGAGAGGGGGAACAGAGAGAGGGGGATAGAAAGAGTGTGGACAGAGAGAGGGGCAGAGAGAGAGGGCGGATAGAGAGAGGGGGACGGGGGGTTTGAGAGAAGAGGACAGAGAGGGGGCACAGAGAGGGAGGGACAGAGGGGCGGACAGAGCGAGGGGGAGAGGGACAGAGGGGGTGATAGAAAGAGGGGACACAGAGAGAAGTGAACGGAGAGAGAGGGGGGACAGAGGGGGGGACATAGAGGGCGGACAGAGAGAAAGGGGACAGAGATGGATGATAGAGGGAGGAAGGCAGAGAGAGGGGAACAGAGAGAGAGGGGACAAAGAAAGGAGGGGACAGAGAGAGAGTGACGGAGAGGGGGACAGAGAGGCGGGGACGGGGGGATTGAGAGAGGGGGACAGAGAGAGGGGGACAGAGGGGGCAGACTGGGGGGTGTACATCGGGGGGACAGAGAGAGGGGAGATAGAAAGAAGGGGACAGAGAGAGGGGAATGGAGAGAGAGAGTGGTTACGGAGGGGGAGACAGAGAGGGGGGAAAGAGAGAGGGGGTACAGAGAGAGGAGGTCAGTGAGAGGGGAACAGTGAGAGAGGGGGGGACAGAGAGAGGGGGAACGGGGGGGACAGGCAGAGAGAGGACAGAGAGAGGGGAACGGAGAGAGAGAGGTGGGGACGGGGGAACAAGAGAGGGGAATGGAGAGGGGGGCACAGAGAGGGGGACAGAGAGAGGGGAACGGAGAGAGAGGGGGGACAGAGAGAGGGGCACAGAGAGAGGAGGACAGTGAGAGGGGTGGACAGAGAGGAGAGTGACAGAGAGTGGGACAGAGAGATGGGGACAGAGAGAGGGGTGACGGCGAGAAAGGGGGACAGAGAGAGTGGGGACAGAGGGGGGGCAGAGAGAGTGGGGACAGAGATGGGGGGACAGAGAGGGGGGACTGAGAGGGGGGACAGAGACGGGGGACAGAGAGAGTGGAACAGAGAGATGGGGGACAGAGAGAGGGGGGCAGAGAGAGGTGAACGGGGAGGGGGGTGACAGAGAGAGGGGGACAGAGAGAGGGGGGACAGAGAGAGGGGGGACAGAGAGATTTTAACGGAGAGAGATGGGGGACAGAGAGAGGGGGACAGAGAGAGGGTTGGACAGAGAGAGAGGACAGAGAGAGGGGGACAGAGAGAGAGGGGGACAGAGAGAGAGGGGGACAGAGAGAGCGGGACAGAGAGAGAGGGACGGAGAGAGAGAGGGACAGAGAGAGGGGGGGACAGCGAGAGCGGGACAGAGAGAGAGGGACGGAGAGAGAGGGACAGAGAGAGCGGGACAGAGAGAGGGGGACGGAGAGAGAGGGACACAGAGAGAGCGGGACAGAGAGAGGGGGACAGAGAGAGGGGGACAGAGAGAGAGGGGGGACAGAGAGAGAGGGACGGAGAGAGAGGGTCAGAGAGAGAGCGGGACAGAGAGAGGGGGACAGAGAGAGGGGGGGACAGAGAGAGAGGGGGACAGAGAGCGCGGGACAGAGAGAGAGGGGGACAGAGAGAGAGGGACGGAGAGAGAGGGACAGAGAGAGAGCGGGACAGAGAGAGGGGGACAGAGAGAGAGGGGGACAGTGAGAGCGGGACAGAGAGAGAGGGACGGAGAGAGAGTGACGGAGAGGAGGACAGAGATAGGGGAACGGGGGGTATTGAGAGAGTGGGGACAGAAGCGGGGACAGAGAGGGTGGGGACAAAGATGGGGGGACAAAGATGGGGCAGAGAGGGGGGACAGAGACGGGGGGCAGAGAGAGGGGAACGGAGAGATGGGGGAAAGAGAGAGGGAGGACAGAGAGTTGAACGGGAAGGGGGGAGACAGACAGAGGGGGACAGAGAGAGGGGGACAGAGAGAGGAGAATGGAGAGAGAGGGGGACAGAGAGAGGGGGACAGAGAGAGAGTTGGACAGAGAGAAGGGGACAGAGATAGGGGGACAGAGAGAGAGGGGGACAGAGAGAGCGGGACAGAGAGAGAGGGGGACAGAGAGAGAGCGGGACAGAGAGAGGGGGACAGAGAGAGGGGAACAGAGAGAGAGGGGGACAGAGAGAGCGGGACAGAGAGAGAGGGACGGAGAGAGAGTGACGGAGAGGAGGACAGAGAGAGGGGAACGGGGGGGATTGAGAGAGTGGGGACAGAAGCGGGGACAGAGAGAGTGGGGACAAAGATGGGGGGACAGAGATGGGGGCAGAGAGGGGGGACAGAGACGGGGGACAGAGAGAGGGGAACGGAGAGATGGGGGAAAGAGAGAGGGAGGACAGAGAGTTGAACGGGAAGGGGGGAGACAGACAGAGGGGGACAGAGAGAGGGGGACAGAGAGAGGAGAATGGAGAGAGAGGGGGACAGAGAGAGGGGGACAGAGAGAGAGTTGGACAGAGAGAGGGGGGCAGAGGAAGAGGGGGCAAAGTGAGAGGGGGGACAGAGAGAGAGGGGGACAGAGGGAGGGGCGACAGAGAGAGAGAGGGACAGAGAGAGGGGGACAGAGAGAGGGGGGGAATGGGAGAGGGGGTGAGAGAGAGGGGTGGCAGGGCGGAAGAGAGGGGATGACAGAAAGAGAGGAGGAAATAGAGAGATGGGGACAGAGAGGGGGACAGAGAGAGGGGTGACAGAGGAAGAGGGGGTCAAAGAGAGTGGGGACAGTGAGAGAGGGGGGACTGAGAGACGGGGGCGCAGTTTGAGAGGGGCAGGGGGACGGACGGGGGTACAGAGAGCGGGAGGAAGAGAGAAGGGGACAGAGTGGGCGGACTGAGAGCGGGGGTCAGAGAGAAGGAGGGGCAGAGAGAGAGGGGCACCGAGAGAGGGGGACAGAGAGCAGGAGAGACGGGGCAGAGGGGGCAGAGAGAGGTGTGCAGAGAGAGGAGGCGAGAGAGAGGGGACAGAGAGTCAGGGGGGACACAGAGAGAGAGAGGACAGAGAGAGGGGAACGGAGAGAGAGATGTGGACTGGGGGACAGAGAGAGGGGAGCTGAGAGAGAGGGGACAGACAGAGAAGGGAACGGTGAGAGATGGGAGACAGAGAGAGGAGAATGGAGAGGGGGTACAGAGAGGGGGACACAGAGAGGGGAACGGCTAGAGAGGGGGGACAGAGAGAGGCGAATGGAGAGAGAGGGGGACAGAGAGAGTGGGACAGAGAGAGGGGGCAGAGAGGGGGAACGGAGAGAGAGGGGGACAGAGAGAGGGGACGGAGAGAGGGGAATGGAGAGAGAGGGTGACAGAGAGAGGGGGAACAGAATGAGGGGGACAGAGAGAGGGGGAACAGTGAAGGGGGACAGTGAGAGGGGGACAGTGAGAGGGGGACAGAGAGGGGGAGAAAGAGAGATGGTGTGACAGAGTGAGGGGGCAGGGGGTGCAGAGAGTGTGGTACAGAGGGGGCAGACTGAGAGCGGGGGAGGCAGAGAGAAGTAGGGACAGAGAGAGAGGGGGACAGAGGAAGAGGGGGCACAGAGAGAGGGGGGACAGAGAGAGGGGGACAGGGAGAGGGGGACAGAGAGAGGGGTGACGGGGAGTAGGTGGGACAGAGAGAGGGGTGACAGAGAGAGGGGGGGGACAGTGAGAGGGGAACGGAGAGAGAAGGGGACAGAGAGAGGGGGAGACAGAGAGGGGGACACACACAGAGAGAGGACAGAGAGAGAGGAACGGAGAGAGAGGTGGGGACGGGAGGACAGAGAGAGGGGGGCAGAGAGAGAGAGGGGACAGACAGAGAGGGGAACGGTGAGAGATGAGAGGGGAATAGGGGGGGCACAGAGAGGGGGACACAGAGAGGGGAGCGGCTGGGGGGGGGACAGAGAGAGGGGAATAGAGAGAGAGGGAACAGAGAGAGAGAGGGGGACAGAGAAAGTGGGACAGAGAGAGGGGGACAGAGTGGGGGAACAGAGAGAGAGGGGGACAGACAGAGAGGGGGACAAGAGAGTGGGGGAAGAGAGAGGGTGGAGTGATAAGGGAGAGAGAGGGGGTAGAGAGAGGGAGAAGAGAGTGGGGGAAGAGAGAGGAGTGCAGAGAGAGGGGTGGACAGAGAGATGGGGACAGAGGGAGAGGGAGGGACAGAGTGAGAAGGTGACAGAGAGAGTGGGGAAAGAGAGGAGGGTGACAGAGCAGGGGGTACAGAGAAGGGGACGGGGGGGCAGAGAGAGAGTGGGGACAGAGAGAGGGGGTGGACAGAGAGATGAGGACAGAGGGAGAGGAGGGTACACAGAGAGGGGTGGACAGAGAGAGGGACAGAGAGATGGGCACACATAGAGAGGGAAACAGAGAGAGGGGGACAGAGAGAGGGGGACAGAGAGAGGGGGACAGAGAGAGGAGGAACAGTGAAGGGGGACAGTGAGAGGGGGACAGTGAGAGGACAACAGAGAGGGGGAGAAAGAGAGATGGGGTGACAGAGTGAGGGGGCAGGGGGTGCAGACTGAGAGCGGGGAAAGAGAGAAGTAGGGACAGAGAGAGAGGGGGACAGAGGAAGAGGGGGCACAGAGAGGGGGGGACAGAGAGAGGGGGACAGAGAGAGGGGGCACAGAGAGAGAGAGAGGGAAACAGAGAGAGGGGGACAGAGAGAGGGGGACAGAGAGAGGGGGACAGAGAGAGGAGGAACAGTGAAGGGGGACAGTGAGAGGGGGACAGTGAGAGGACAACAGAGAGGGGGAGAAAGAGAGATGGGGTGACAGAGTGAGGGGGCAGGGGGTGCAGACTGAGAGCGGGGGAAGAGAGAAGTAGGGACAGAGAGAGAGGGGGACAGAGGAAGAGGGGGCACAGAGAGAGGGGGGACAGAGAGAGGGGGACAGAGAGAGGGGGCACAGAGAGAGAGAGGGGGACAGATAGAGGGGGACAGAGAGAGAGGGGGACGGAGTGAGGGTGACAGAGAGAGAGGGGGACTGAGAGAGGAGGGAACAGAGGGAGAGGGGGTCAGAGAGAGGGATGGAAGGGGGAAGAGAGAGGGTTACAAGGAGAGAGGAGGACAGAGAGAGAGGGGGACAAGAGAGTGGGTGGAGAGAGAGGGTGTAGTGATAGGAGAGAGTGAGGGTGGTAGAGAGACGGGGAAGAGAGAGGGGGGAAAGAGAGAGGGGTGCAGAGAGAGGGGGTGGACAGAGAGGTGGGGACAAAGGAAGAGGGAGGGACAGAGTGAGAAGGTGACAGAGAGGGTAGGGACAGAAAGAGGGGTGACGGTGAGAAAGGGGGACAGAGAGAGGGGTCAGAGAGAGGGGGGACAGAGAGAGGGGGGACAGAGAGAGAGGGTTAGAGAGAGGGGGACAGAGAGAGGGGGACAGAGAGAGGGGACAGAGGGAGGGGGGACAGAGAGAGGGGGACGGGGGGCAGATAGGGTGGGGAGAGAGATGGGGGGACAGAGAGGGGAGGCAGAGAGAGCGGAACAGAGAGAGAGGGGGGACAGAGAGAAGGGGACAGAGAGAGGGGAACGGGGAGGGGGGGAGACAGAGAGAGGGGGACAGAGAGAGAGGGGGACAGAGACAGGAGGACAGAGAGAGGTGAACGGAGAGGGGGACAGAGAGAGTGGGAAAGAGAGGGAGGAAAGAGAGTTGGGAATGGAGAGAGAGGGGGGACAGAGAGAGGGGGACAGAGAGAGGGTTGGACAGAGAGAGGGGGACAGAGAGAGGGGGACAGAGAGAGAGGGGGACAGAGAGAGGGGGACAGAGAGAGAGGGGGACAGAGAGAGAGAGGGACGGAGAGAGAGTGACGGAGATGGTTGGACAGAGAGAGGGGGACAGAGAGAGGGGGACAGAGGGGGTGACAGAGGGAGGGTACGGGGGACAGAGAGAGGGGGATAGAAATGTGGGAACAGAGAGAGGGGAACGGAGAGACAGGGGGGATGGTGAGGGGTGACAGAGAGGGGGGACAGAGAGAGTGGGGCAGTGAGAGAGGAACAGAGAGGGAGGGGGACTGAGAGAGGGAGGTCAGAGAGAGGGGAACAGAGAGAGAGAGAGAGGTGGGGACAGGGGACAGAGAGAGGGGGCAGAGAGAGAGGGGACAGACAGAGGGGAACGGTGAGAGAGGGGGGACAGAGAGAGGGGAACGGAGAGAGAGGGGGACAGAGAGAGGGGAACGGGAGAGAGAGGGGGACAGAGAGAGGGGGTACACAGAGAGGGGGGACACAGAGAGGGGAACGGAGAGAGAGGGGGACAGAGAGAGGGGAATGGAGAGAGAGGGAGACACAGAGAGGGGGACAGAGAGAGGGGGACAGAGAGAGGGGAACGGAGAGAGGGGAACGGAGAGGGGGGGGAAGAGAGGGGACAGAGAGAGGGGAACGGAGAGAGAGGAACGGAGAGAGAGGGGACAGAGAGAGGGGAACGGAGACAGGGGTGGGACAGAGAGAGGGGGACAGAGAGAGAGGGGACAGAGAGAAGGGATACAGAGAGAGGGGAACAGAGAGAGGGGAACAGAGAGAGGGCGGGCAGTGCGGGGGGACAGAGAGGGGGAGAAAGATAGATGGGGTGACAGAGTGAGGGGGGACCGGGGGTGCAAAGAGTGTGGCACAGAGGGGGCAGATTGAGAACGGGTGGGGCAGAGAGAAGGAGGGACAGAGAGAGAGGGGAACAGAGGAAGAGGGGACACAGAGAGAGGGGGGACAGAGAGAGAGGGGGACAGAGAGATGGGGACAGAGAGAGAGGGGGACTAAGTGAGGGGTGACAGAGAAAGAGGGGGACTGAGAGGGGAGGGAACATAGGGAGGGGGTCAGAGAGAGGGGTGGCGGGGGTAAGAGAGAGGGGTGACAGAGAGAGAGGAGGACAGAGAGAGAGGGGGACAGAGGAAGAGGGGGACAGAGAGCGCGGACAGAGAGAGGGGGGCAGAGGAAGAGGGGGGATAGAGAGAGGGCGACAGAGAGAGAGAGAAAGGACAGAGAGAAGTGGTACAGAGAGAGGGGGGACAGAGAGAGTGGGAACAGAGGGGGGTACAGGGAGAAGGAGAAACGGGGGGGCAGAGAGAGTTGTGACAGTGAGAGACGGGGGACAGAGAGACGGGGCACACTAGAGGGAGGACAGGGGGACGGAGGGGGTGACAGAGAGAGGGGGAAGAGAGAGGGGGACAGAGGGGGCGGACTGAGAGCGGGGGGACAGAGAGAAGGAGGGACAGAGAGAGGTGCACAGAGAAAGAGGGACAGAGAGCGGGAGAGACGGGGGGGCGAGAGAGTGGGGGTCACAGAGTGAGGGGGCAGAGGGGGCAGGGAGAGGTGTACAGAGAGAGAAGGACAGAGAGAGGACAGAGAGACAGGGGGGACAGAGAGAGATGGGGGACAGAGAGAGAGGGGACAGAGAGAGGGGCACAGAGAGCGGGGTACAGAGAGAGGGGGGACAGAGAGAGGGGGGACAGAGAGAGGGGGGACAGAGAGAGGAGGGAACAGAGGCAGAGGGGGTCAGAGAGATGAGGGCAGAGGGGGAAGAGAGAGGGGTGACAGAGAGAGAGGGGGACAGAGAGAGAGGGGGACAGAGAGAGGGGAGAAAGAGAGAGAGGGGGACAGTGAGAGGGGTTGGACAGAGAGATGGGGACTGAGGGAGAGGAAGGTACAGAGAGCGGGGTAGATAGAAAGAGGGGGACAGAGAGAGGGTGGAAAGAAAGAGGGGGAAAGAGAGAGGGGGACAGAGGGGGCGGACTGGGAGAATGGGGACAGAGAGAGGGAGGGACAGAGAGAGGCGGTCAGAGAGAGGGGGGGCAACAGAGTGGGGAAGAGAGAGGGTGGAGTGATAGAGGAGAGAGAGGGGGGTAGAGAGAGGGGGAAGAGAGAGGGGGGAAAGAGAGAGGGGTGCAGAGAGATGAGGATAGAGGGAGAGGAGGGTACAGAGAGAGGGGTGGACAGGGAGGAGGGTGACAGAGAGAGGGACCGAGAGAGGGAGGACAGAGAGAGGGGTGACGGGCAGAAAGGGGGACAGAGAGAGGGGTCAGAGAGAGGGGGGACAGAGAGAGGGGGGACAGAGAGAGGGGAGGACAGAGAGAGGGGAGGACAGAGAGAGGGGAGGACAGAGAGAGGGGGAAAGAGAGAGGGGGAAAGAGAGTGAGGAACGGAGAGGGGGGGACAGAGAGAGGGGGACAGAGAGAGGGTTGGACAGAGAGAGAGAGGGGGACAGAGAGAGGGGGACAGAGAGAGAAGGGGGACAGAGAGAGAGGGACAGAGAGAGAGGACAGAGGGGGTGACAGAGGGAGGGGGACGAGGGGACAGAGAAAGCGGGGATAGAAAGAGGGGGACAGAAAGAGGCGGGACAGAGAGGGGGGGACAGTGAGAGAGGAACGGAGAGGTAAGGGTAACAGAGAGAGGGGGACAGAGAGGTGGGGGACAGACAGAGAGAGGACAGAGAGAGGGGAACGGTGAGAGAGGGGATAGTGAGGGGGGACAGAGAGGGGGAGAAAGAGAGATGGGGTGACAGAGTGAGGGGGACGGGGGTGCAGAGAGAGTAGCACAGAGTGGTCAGACTGAGAGCGGGTGGCCAGAGAGTAGGAGGGACAGAGAGAGAGGGGGACAGAGGAAGAGGGGGCACAGAGAGAGGGGTTCAGAGAGAAGGAGGTTCAGAGGGAGGGGCGACAGAGAGAGAGGGGGACAGAGAGAGAGGGGGACAGAGAGCGAGGGGGACTGAGAGAGGAGGGAGCAGAGGGAGAGGGGGTCAGATAGAGGGGTGGCAGGGAGAAGAGATGGGGGTGACAGAGAGAGAGGAGGACATAGAGAGATGGGGACAGAGAGGGGGGTCAGAGAGAGGGGGACAGAGGAAGAGGGGGGACAGAGAGCGCGGACAGAGAGAGGGGGACAGAGGAAGAGGGGGGATAGAGAGAAGGGCGACAGAGAGAGAGAGGACAGAGAGAGGTGGTACAGAGAGAGTGGGACAGAGAGACTGGGAACAGAGGGGGGTACAGGGAGATGGAGGGACAGAGAGAGGGGGGCCAGAGAGATTTGTGACAGTGAGTGGGGGGACTGAGAGACGGGGGGACAGAGAGAAGGAGGGGCAGAGAGAGAGGGGCACCGAGAGAGGGGGACAGACAGCGGTAGAGACGGGGAGGCAGAGAAAGTGGGGGACACAGAGAGAGGGCGGCAGAGGGGGCAGAGAGAGGTGTGCAGAGACAGGAGGACAGAGAGAGAGGACAGAGAGATAGGGGGGACAGAGAGACGGGGGTACAGAGAGAGAGAGGACAGAGAGAGCGGGACAGAGAGCGGTGAGACAGAGGGGGGAGACAGAGAGAGGAGGGAACAGAGGCAGAGGGGTTCAGAGAGAGGGGGGCAGAGGGGGAAGAGAAAGGGGTGACAGAGAAAGAGGGGGACAGAGAGAGAGTGGGGACAGAGAGAGGGGGTGCCAGAGAGAGGGGAGAAAGAGAGAGAGGGGGAACGGAGAGAGGGGGGTGGACAGGGAGATGGGGACAGAGGGAGAGGAGGGTACAGAGAGAGCGGTGGACAGAAAGATGGGGACAGAGAGAGGGTGGAAAGAAAGAGGGCGGAAAGAGAGAGGGGGAAAGAGGGGGCGGACAGGGAGAGTGGGGACAGAGAGAGGGAGGGACAGAGAAAGAGGGGGACAGAGAGAGGGGACAGAAAGAAGAGGGAGAGAGAGGGGAACAAAGAGAGAGGGGGAAGAGAGAGGGGGGAAAGAGAGAGGGGTGCAGAGAGAGAGGGGTGGACAGAGAGATGGGGACAGAGGGAGAGGGAGGGACAGAGTGAGAAGGTGACAGAGAGAGTGGGGACAGAGAGGAGGGTGACAGAGCAGGTGGTACAGAGAGGGGGGACAGAGAGAGAGGGGAGACAGTGATAGGGGGACATAGAGAGAGTGGGGACAGAAAGAGGGGGTGGACAGAGAGATGAGGACAGAGGGAGAGGAGGGTACAGAGAGAGGGGTGGACAGAGAGAATGGGGACAGAGAGGAGGGTGACAGAGAGAGAGTGACAGAGAGGGGGGACAGAGAGAGGGGTGACGGGGAGAAAGGGGGACAGAGAGAGGGGTCAGAGAGAGAGGGTTAGAGAGAGGGGAGACAGGGAGAGTGGAGACAGGGTGAGGGGGACAGGGAGAGGGGGACAGGGAGAGGGGGACAGAGAGAGGGGTGACAGTGAGAGGGGGCACAGAGAGAGGGGGAACAGAGAGAGGGGGACTGAGAGAGGGGGACAGAGAGAGAGGGGACAGAGAGAGTGGGGGCAAGAGAGTGGGGAGAGAGAGGGAGGAAAGAGATGGGGAGAGAGGAGGGGTAAAACGAGGGGGAAGAGAGAGGGTGGACCGAGAGGGAGACAGTGAGTTGGGGGACAGAGAGAGGGGGCTGAGAGAGAGGGATGAGAGAGAGGGGTGGACAGAGAGATGGGGACAGAAGGAGAGGAGGGGTCAGAGAGAGGGGGACAGAGAGAAGGGAACAGAGAGAGAGGAGGGACAGAGAGAGGGGGACAGAGAGGGTGGACAGAGAGTGGGGGCACAGCGAGAGGGGGACAGAGAGAGGGGAACGGACAGAGAGGGAGGACAGAGAGGGTGGACAGAGAGATGGGGCACAGAGAGAGGGGTGACAGAGAGACAGGAGGGGCAGAGAGCGCAGGGACAGTGCGAGGGGGACGGAGTTAGGGGACAGTGAGAGTGGGGCACCGAGAGGGAGATGGGGACAGAGAGAGGGGGTCAAGAGAGGTAGGAGAGAGATGGGGGAGAGAGAGGGGGGGAGAGGGGGGAGACAGATGGCGGAGAGAGGGGGGAGAGAGGAGGGGAGAGAGAGGCGGGGAGAGAGAGGAGGGGAGAGAGAGGATGGGAGAGAGAGGGGAGAGAGAGGGGAGAGAGAGAAAGGGGGGAGAGAGAGGGGGGAGAGAGAGGGGGAGAGAAAGGGGGAAGGGGGGGAGGGAGGAGTGGGGGGGAGACAGAGGGGGGAGACAGAGGGGGGAGAGAGAGGAGGGAAGAGAGAGGAGGGAAGAGAGAGGGGAGAGAGGGGAGACAGAGGGGAGAGAGGAGGGGAAAGAGAGGAGGGGAGAGAGTGGGGAGAGAGCGGGGGAGACGGGAGGGGGAGATGGGGGAAGGGAGAGATGGGGAGAGTGAGAGAGTGAGTGAGGGAGGGATTGAGAGAGGAAAGGGGTGAGAGAGTGGAGAGAGTTCGGTGACAGAGTTGGAGGAGAGAGTTAGTGAAGAGAGTGAGGGGCAGAGAGAGAGTGAGGGATAGAGAGAGAGAGGGAGTGAGGGGAAAGGGAGGGGGAGGAGGAGAGATAGGATTGAGAGAGGCATGGAGACAGAGGGCAGAGAGAGAAGGGGAAGAGAGAGGGGGTAAAGAGGTAGTGGGATGTCGGGGGAGACGGAGGGGAGAGGGAGAGAGCGGAGGAGAGGGGGAGAGAGAGAGGGGAGAGAGAGGGGGGAGAGAGAGAGTGGCAGGGAGAGGGGGCAGGGAGAGGGGAGCAGAGAGAGGGGAAGAGGGAGGGGGCGGAGGGAGGGATCGAGGGAGGTGTGTGAGAGAAGGGGGAAGAGAGAGGGGGGAGAGAGGGGGGAGGTGGGAAGAGGGGGTGAGAGAGAGTGTAGAGAGCGCGGGGAGAGAGAGAGAGAGAGTGGGGAGAAAGTGGGGGAGAGAGGGGGAGACAGGGGGAGGGGGAGAAGGGGAGAGAGAGGGCTGGAGAGATGGGGATAAAGAGGGGTAGAGAGAGGCGAGAGAGAAGGAGTTAGAGAGTGGGGTGAGAGAGAGGGACGAGAGTGGAGATGAAGGGGGCGAGAGTTGGGGCGAGAGAGGGAGCGAGAGAGTGGCGAGAGTGGGGGCAAGAGTGGGGGGCGTGAGAGGGGGCGAGGGTGGCGGCGAAAGAGGGGGCGAGAGAGAAGGGGCGAGAGGGGGGTGAGAGAGAGTGGGGAGGGAGGGGAGAGAGAGAGAGGGGAGAGAGGGGATCAGGGGAGTGTTGGGAAAAGAGGGGGGAGAGAGAGGGGAGAGACGGGGGGAGAGAGAGAGGCGGGAGAGAGGGGAGGGGGAGAGAGAGAGGACGAGAGAGGGGGAGAGAGTGGAGAAGAGAGAGAGTGGGGAGAGAGAGAGATGAGAGAGAAGGGCAAGGGAGCTGGGGAGAGAGAGGGTGAGAGAGGGGAGAGAGTGAGAGGAGAGAGACGGGGTGAGAGAGAGAGGCGAGAGAGAGGCGAACGAGGTGGGGAGAGGGGTAGAGAGGGGAGAGACTGAGAGGAGAGAGACGGGGTGAGAGAGGCGAGAGAGAGGCGAGCGAGGTGGGGAGAGGGGGAGAGAGGGGGAGTTAGAGGGGGGAGAGAGCGTGGGGAGAGAGAGGGGAAGAGAGGAGGAGAGGGGGCGAGAGTGGGGGGAGAGAGAGGGGGAGAGAGAGGGGGAAAGAGAGAGGCGGAGAGAGTGAGGGGAGAGAGTGGGGGTAGACAGTGGGGGAAGAGAGGGGTGGGCGAGAGGGGGAGAGAGATGGGGAAGAGAGAGGGGAGAGAGGGGGAGAGAGAAGGGTTGAAAGAGAGTGCGGAAGAGAGTGGGGGAAATAGTGGGGAAGGGAGAGTGGGTGGGTAGAGTTGGGGGTGGAGACTGGGTGGGGAGAGTGGGTGGGGAGAGTTGGGGTGAGAGTGCGTTGGGAGAGAGGAGAGAGAAACTGGGGTAAGCGAGCGGGGTAAGAGAACAGGGTAAGACTGCGGGGAGAGTGAGAGGGGAGGGAGAGAGGGGAGGGAGAGAGAAGAGAGAGAGTGGGGCGAGAAAGAGGGGAGATGGAGAGAGGGGAGAGAGATGGGTGGAAAGAGAGAGGAGAGAGAGAGTCGAGAAACAGTGGGAAAGAGCGAGGGAGAGAGAGACAGAGGGGGTAGAAAGAGTGGAAGATAGAGAGAGGGGAGAGAGAGGGGGAGAGAGGGAGCTTGGAGAGGGGGAGGTGGGGGAGAGAGGGGGGAGAGAGATGGTGTGAGAGATGGGGTGAGAGAGGGGGTGAGAGAGGGGAGAGAGAGGAGGTGAGAGAGGGTGAGAAAGTGGAGACGAGTGGGGGGCGAGAGTGGGGGCGAGAGAGGAGATGAGAGAGGGGGTGGGGGGGGGTGAGAGGGGGGTGAGAGTGGGGGACGAGAGAGGGGGCGAGAGAGGGTGTGAGAGAGGAGGGGAGAGACAGGAGGGCGAGACAGGGGGCGAGAGATTGGAGAGAGTGGGAGCGAGAGGGGGAGAGAGAGGGGGGAGGGGGAAGAGGGGAGAGAGAGTGGGAGAGAGTGTGGGGGAGAGAGTGTGGGGGAGAGAGTGGGGGAGAGAGAGGGGGTGAGAGAGAGAGGCGAGAGAGAGGGGGTAGAGAGAGAGAGTTGTGGAAAGAGGGGGAGAGAGGGGGAGAGAGTTGGTGTGAGAGAGGGGGCGAGAGGGGGGGCGAGAGTGGGGGTGAGAGAGTGGGCGAGTGAGGGTGCGAGAGAGGAGGGGAGAGACAGGAGGGCGACACGGGGGCGAGAGATGGGAGAGAGTGGGAGCGAGAGGGGGAGAGAGAGGGGGGAGGGGGAAGAGGGGAGAGAGAGTGGGAGAGAGTGTGGGGGAGAGAGTGTGGGGGAGAGAGTGGGGGAGAGAGAGGGGGTGAGAGAGAGAGGCGAGAGAGAGTGGCAAGAGAGGTGGGGAGAGAGGGGGGAGAGAGGGGGGAGAGAGTGGGAAGAGAGAGAAAGGGTGATAGAGAGAGGTGAAAGAGAGAGGCGAGAGAGGAGGAGAGAGAGGGGGTGAGTGAGGGGGAGAGAGTGAGGGGAGAGAGGGGATGGAGAGAGAGTGGGGAGAGAGTGGGAGGAAAGAGAGTGGGTGAGAGAGAGAGGCGAGAGAGAGGGGAAAGAGAGGTGGGGAGAGAGAGGGGCAAGTGTGAGGTGGAGAGAGTGGGGTAGAGAGTGGGGAGAGAGAGGGGTGGGAGAGAGAGGTATGAGAGTGAGGGTGAGAGAGAGAGGTGAGAGAGTGGGAGAGAGAGGGAGAGAGAGGGGAGAGAGATGGGTGGTGAGAGGGGCTGAGAGAGAGGGGGCGAGAGAGAGGGGGAAAGAGAGGGGGAGAGAGAGAGGGGGAGGGGGGAGAGAGAGGGGAGAGAGTATAGGGAGAGAGAGGTTCTCGTGAGGCGGGAGGGAGGGGGAGAAAAAGGATGTGAGAGAGAGGGGAAGAGAGAGGGGGAGAGAGAGAGGGTGAGAGAGGGGGAGAGCGAGAGAGGGGGAGAGAGATGGGAGAGAGTTTAGGGAGAGAGAGGTTGTCGTGAGGCGGGAGGGAGGAGGAGAAAAAGGGTGTGAGAGAGAGGGGGTGAGAGAGGGGGTTGAGAGAGAGGGTGTGAGAGAGAGAGAGAGGGTGATAGAGAGGGGGTGAGAGAGGGGGGTGAGAGAGAGAGGGTGAGAGAGAGGAGGAGAGAGGGGGGTGTGAGAGTGGGGAGAGAGAGGGAGTGAAAGAGAGGGGGTGAGAGAGAGGGGGTGGGAGAGAGGGGTGGGAGAGAGAGGGTGTGTGAGAGAGAGGGTGATAGAGGGTGGGGTGAGAGAGAGGGGGGTGAGAGAGAGGGTGAGAGAGAGGAGGAGAGAGAGGGGTGTGAGAGTGGGGAGAGAGAAGGAGTGAGAGAGGGGTGTGAGAGAGAGGGGGTGGGAGAGAGGGGTGTGAGAGAGGGTGTGGGAGAGGGGGTGAGAGAGAGGGTGTGAGAGTTAGGGGTAGAGAGGATGTGGGAGAGAGGGGTGTGAGAGAGAGGGGGTGAGAGAGAGGGGTGAGAGAGAGGGGGTGAGAGAGAGGGGGTGAAAGAGAGGGGGTGAGTGGGTGTTGAGAAAGGGGAAAGACAGGGGTGTGTGGGGAGAGAAGGGGACAGAGAAAGGGGGAGAGGAAGAGGGGGAGTGAGATTGGGAGAGACAGTGTTGAAAGAGTGGGAAAGAGAGAGAGGGGGAGAGTGAGATGGTGAGAGAGGGAGGGGGAGAGAGGGAGGGGGACAGAGGGTGGAGAGAGAGGGGAGAGAGAGGGGGACGAGAGAGAGGGAGAGATAGAGAGGGGAGAGAGATGGTGTGAGAGGGGTGAAGAGAGTAGGGGAGAGAATGGGGAAAGACAGTGGGGAGAGAGAGGAGAGGGTGAGAGCATGGGAGAAGCAGGGAGTGAGAGAGGGAGAGAGAGGGAGAGATTTAGGCGACAGAGAGAGTTAGTGAAGAGAGAAGAGGAGAGAGAGATTGAGGGTCGAGAGAGGGGGTGAGTGGGGTAGAGAGAGAGAGGTAGAGAGAGGTGGTGAGAGAGTGGATAGAGAGAGAGGGAGAGGGAGGGGCAGAGAAGGGACGCCGAAAAGGGGGGAGAGTGGGGGACAGAGAGGTGAGAGAGACGGACAGAGGGAGTGGTACAGAGAATGGAGGGAGAGAGAAGGGGGAGAGAGGGAAGGGGAGAGAGAGTGTGGGGACAGAGTGGGGGAGCGAGTGGGGGAGAGAGTGGGGGAGAGAGTGGGGAGCGAGTGGGGAGAGAGAGTGGGGGAGAGAGTGGAGGAGAGAGTGGAGGAGAGAGTGGGGGAGAGAGTGGGGGAGAGAGTGGAGAGCGAGAGTGGCGAGCGAGAGTGGGGGAGAGAGT